>NC_142721.1:8869285-9205357 GCF_055471065.1 Atractosteus spatula | reverse complement strand
TCATGTTCCTTCTCCTTAGTTTGCCAACAACTGTTCCCACTGCTATGCTGCAAATCACTGTAGAACATTCTGAGTGCACTGTTTTTCTTATTCTACTGCTCTGAATAATCTTGAAATTGATTCCACACACTGTTGTCTTACTCTGTGTGTTCATTATCAGGTTTGCAGTTCACTTGCTGACATGCTTCTTACCATCAACCTGCTTCTCTTGCTAAATATAAAAATTCAATAAGGCAAGAATAAATGTATGGGTAATGTAGGATAATGGTACACAAACAGACAACAGTGATGTGGGGTTTAGTACTGCTGCCTTACAGCTGTTGAGCCCTGGATTTTATTTCAAATTGACCGTGTTTGTCAGGTACCCTGGCTTCCTCTCACCTTTCAAAGACTTGCTAGCTAAGTTAATTAGCATCTCTAGATTGGCCCAGCATGCCTGTTTGTGAGCATGCCCTGTAAGGGACTGGTATCCTACCCAGAGTATAGCCTTGTGCCCTATGTTTCTTGGATTTGCTCAAGGTTTTTTTTAAGTGTGAAATCTTTGGAAAGTATATGCATCACATCACTGAGGATTATTGTATTTGATTGCACTATTCTCTTTTCTATAGTTGAGTGTATTTTGTGATATTTGGATATATGTAGAATGATGTAGATTATAGAGGTCCTACAGTATATGAGAAACTCATAGAACAGTGGACACGCTGAATTGTATAAGCATATCACTGACCACGAAAGCTCAAACACTGAGACTTTTAAATTTTTTTGGAGACAGAACCTTATCCACTGATGAACAGTTAGTATTAACTCATACAGTACATTTTCTGGATATATGGTCAAACATTGCAGTTCAAGTTAAAACCAAGAGATAAAACTGGTCAGTATACAATTACACACTCAATTACTGATGTTCAAATGCGAAGGAAGGGGTCTGTAACACTGATGAAAGAAAGATTAACAACATTCACAAACTCTCCTGATCTGAGGATATCACAGGAGAGAAAACAAAATGTGACAATTCTAATTATAATAGTCACAATACACTGTTCCAATATTTACAAGTGTTCATTTAAAACATGTTTCGTGAAACTCTTCCCTCTCATTTTGTGTGGTGGCTTGCTTGAACAGCATATTGTATGTTTGATTTTTCTTCATAAAATTGGAATAATACCCTGTTGCAAGAGTAATATTTATGGCATACAGTCAATTGTCACTACTGCCTGGGAATACCAGAAAAAGTGCTAAGATCATGATCACTGACAGATAAGTATAGGATAACTTTGCTGGTAGAGCCCTCATGTAAATCCATTTCATATTATCAGAATGGTGCTCCTTGTAACCAGGAGGGCTCAAGGACTGGCTGGATTTTAAGTGAACATTTAAAGGAGCTGACAACTTGTTTCCATGGATGCTGATACAATTTGACTATTGGATGCCAACCATGGCCATACAGAAATGCTGGGAGTTGCTCATCAAAACACTTGCACAAGAAATGCCATGCTCTGCTGCTATCTCTTCTATCTGAAAAGTTACACATGTCAGAAGGACATTTATTTAAGCAAATTGATCCAAGGATCAAATCCAGCCATTTCTTGAAAGAAACCAGGGTAAGAGCTTTGACAACTTGTTTCATACTGTACTTCCATAGTCCTTTACATAACATGTGGAGGCTTTGAATGCCAAACACAGCCTCAAACCCACAACCCAGGTTTAAGAGTCTCATGTTCTGCCGAATGGTCATGCTAGGCTGCTATGCCTTAATGATGGTCAATGTTATCATCAGCCATTTTTACAGCCTTCTTATGCCTTCAAGCACGATGACTACGGCAGAGCTTTCAGGCTTCAAATGTCTCCAGGGTTAGGGTTATCCTTATACCTTTATTTCCACTGAAAAGCTCAATTTCTAGTATTTCCTTCTATGAAATTACTAATTTAATGAAGCCTAAACACAGTGAAAAAGTACATTTCAAACTGTAAAACATTGTGTACACACAGTACATGCACATTAGAATCTCTAGCCAAGTTTGACCTTGCGCTGATTACAACGATCCCAATATCATAGGGTTAACTTGAAAGAGCTCTGTGAGAAAATGCTAAAGGAAAGTCCATGCTGATAAACTTTGTAGCTACAGAAGGTTGATAACCAGTTCAGAAATTTAGTCATTCAATCACAATTACAGCAGATCAAAAAGGCTACTGACTCTTCATTCCCTTAAAAAAAATTAATTAGCTTAGTCAATGAATGCTTAACTGTCGTGTCAGCTTCAGACAGCACTAAAATCCTGAGGCACATCACTGCGATTCCCTTCCATAATGCTTTGTACTACAGAAGAGCAGCATGACTTTAAATAAATGATGAGACATTTATAAATAATAAATTAATTGTTACATTAAATATAAATTTGCATCACAGTTTGTCTTTTTTGTTTAGCTTTTAACCCAAGAAACCTGCTGCTAGAATTTATCCCAAGTAAGATTTCCACTTTTCAAAGCAAATCTCCTCAAGCCCAATTTAATTTATACCAGATGAAACAACTGTTTTGTTAATTGATGTCACAAGTGAATCTTTTCTAGAGCTTATGATGTTACTTTCCTTATGATGTTGTTTTACTAGAGCTGTAAAATGCAAAATACAGTAAAAAATATTCCTTAAAAGTTGTATTTTATGTTGATAAATCACAGAAACCTGACTGATCCACCAATTTGTAGGGAAGATATAGTTAGACCTGTTATTGTGTAAGTCAATAGTGGTTGACATCCCTAACATTGTAGTGTACTACTACAGTTAACTTCTATTCATTCCATAGGAATTCTAAGACTTTAGTCAGTTTTTGCTCCTTTCTGTACCACAAAAGGAAAAAGCTTTTCATTAATCTCACACCATGGTGGAATGCCTGCATTGCAATATTAATGAACTTTAGTATGAACTTGAATTAATTTGGAAAACAGGTGATATAACTAACCTTACCCATGAACTCTCTTTGCCTATGAGTATCTAATTATAGATAACATTTTAAAGTGTTCATTTCAACCAGCTTTCTAACATACTAGCATATCCATGCAGCTCTTTTAGATTTTTTTTTCTTTTACAGAGGACTAAATGAATGTGTGTAATCAACACATTGCTTGGAATCCGACAAATATGAGAATGCAGACATCATTTAGGTGACCTTTCAAAAATAGCCCATCTCCCTGCAGTGAAGTAAATTATAATGGGATCAAGTCAGCAAAAGGTCCCAAAGCACTCTGTCATGCAGAATTCTAGTCACAGCAGCTACTGTATTCGATCACTGACACTTGGCAAGCTGTGTCCTGCCAGAGCTGCAGTGTCATTTTATGCGACCACCAGCCCAGTGCCATTCTACACTAATGGCTTTGTTTAAAAAAACCTCTGTAAAGTCACTGAGCCCTCTGTACTCTGTTGGCAGCTACCCACAATAACACAAGTGAAATGTGCTATTAGCAAATCTTTATATTATCCAATAGCAAAAATGTTTAAATAAAAAATATCAGTCGGATTATCTTGTGGCACACCAGAAGACTTAATTAACAGCAAATCATATTAAATGAGAGATTAGCGTTTTGTCTGCTCAGATGTTTCCTGTCATAAATACAGTGCTTCCTGCAATTCACAAAAGGAAACTGAACAGAAAAAATAGGTAACAACCTGATACACATCATAAATCAAGAGACAGTGCTGAATCCTGTTGAATACTTTTATATTATGCCCTCGACCAGACCATTTAAATCTCTTCTATATTGTATCATGATTCCATAATCTCATTTACCATATACTGGTAATCATTGTGTGGAAGCAACTGGCAGGACTTACTCCAGCAGGAGGCTTAAAACTAATTACTTTTTTCAGAATGGAGTTTGACTCTAGAACATGAAAAACCCATAGAACCATTAAACACAAACAAATCAAACATTAATTTTATTTGTCATGCACATTTGCTGCAATTAAACTTGACTAGAAGATCACTTGTGGTGAAACAGAGGTCTTCAAAAAATTATTTTTGCCTTGAGAGTTGTGATGGCTGAATGCAGGAAATTGAAATTTTGAAGAACCGCACAATTATTTGCAGCACATTCGCTAAAGTAAATGTTTGTTTTGATTAAAAAAATGTTTCATTTGCTTCTCTGTATGACAGAAACTGAAAAGCAGCAGCCATTCTGCATATCATTTGATGAAATGGCTTCCCACAAAACAATTATGTAGCAAGGTTAACAGCTAGGTTAAGCTTCTGTTCCCTTTTTGTTGAGTTTTTTTTCAGAACATCTTCCTCCAGAGGTATCGCACTGACTGATTGTACAGTTCTTAGATTGTCAGTCCTTGAAAAAGTCACGCTAGAGCCTTGAGCATTGCGATTTGTTCACAATCATGAAATAAAAAAACAAGGATTTGTGTAAAGCAAAAGGCACTGTGAAAAGGGAAAAGGTTGTATTAACCCTGCTATTTCTGCACTGCACTTGTAAAACATTTAAAAAATGTTGTGTTTTCCAATAGCAAACAGAAACTACATCACAAATTAGATGTGTTGCATTTTACTGTAAAAATTTGGTTTTCTAAGTAGTTATACTAAATTTTACTACTCCTGTGAATACTTCTAAAATGGTAAATTTATGATAAATATTCATATAAAAATATGCCCTTGAAAAAATTACATTGGAGCAGGAATGAAGTTAAAATAATTAAAACGAATAGCCTATAGGACTGGTTTCACACACAACAATTTAATATACTGTATATATTGCTGTTCCGAATGACAAATAATGATTTGAAATGAAACAATTGAATTAGATTAGTGCCAAGCGGGATTTAGAAACCACTGTTTTAATGTGTGAAGCAATGCTCTAGCCAGAACTTCATTACCAAGTTACCTTCTTCTGTGAAGTGCAGTCATTGATGTTTTTAGTGTATTCGTAGGCAAATAATTTTTAAAACCATTTTATCCTTGCACAGTACTTTTTCCCTGAGTACAGTAGTGGTGTATAAAAAATTAAACTTCTTTTGTCATAATATTTGTTAATTTCAACAAATAATCAAACCAGAGAAATAACTCTCCAGTGGTATTATTCTACAGTTTCAGTTGAAAAAGAATAAACATGTTTATTAATATGTTAAATGAAGAAACACTTCAACAGATGACTTTGTTGGAATAGTCAATAAAAATGCACAATCATTGCAACACAGTCCCATGAGTGGGTGGCTTTTTTTGCAGTTATCACAGGAGTTCAAACAGCTAGAACTCCCGAGGGACAAAACAACTCTCTGTTTCATTCACAGACATGGACTCCTGCATATTTTACTATTGGCATTCCTTCATGAGGAGAACCAGAACACATGTTTTTTTCCTAAGGAGTAAGGTGGTTAATGAGATTAAATTAAAATATATCATAAGAGGTCATACTGTATACTGTGGATATTGTGTATCGGAAGATGGCATGGTGGTTAGTTCTGCTGCTTCACAACTCGTAGGTGAAATTCTGGACTGGGGTGCCTTCTGTGGGGGGGGGGTTCCACATTTCTCAGTGCTTGCATGGATTTCCATCAAGCTCTCCAGTCAGTGTGTGCTTTCTAAAGATATACAGTACAGTAAGGGCTAGGTTATTTGGTGTCTCTAAATTGTTTTAATGTGCTCAAGTGTACTGTGTACTGTATGTGTGCCTTGCAGTGGACTGACATCCCATTCCGAGTGCACTGTAGCCCTCACCTACGCTTCCAGGTTCCAAGATGTCACAACCCATCCCAGAAATAAGTGCATTTCTGAAAATGAAGGAATGGGAAGGAAAAGGAAAAGGAAAAGACAGATGGATAAGGTCTGTGTTGATTATATATTGATTGTTTCTATGACACATTGCATTGTTTTTCTTCAGCTAAAATTACTACTTATTGTAGTGGATTTTACCGTTAAGTCTGTTTTAAGGACATTTATTTAATGATTTAAGATTAACATTTGTTTACATTTAATTGAGATTCAAGAGCAAATTTAAGACTTTAAGACAGCTATGTATGCATTGAAATTCTCAATCCCTCAGTTAAAGAAAACCTATACTATTATGTTGTACTTTTCAATCATTTAAATGTAAAATATGAGTGCACCTTGTTCTCTGTCACCTCAATTATATTGCTTTAAAGAGGTTAGAAATGAGGAAACCTTGACACGTATAGATCTGCTTGGTTCTAGTGCACATAAAGACTTGTATCATTATTTTTAGTTCAATTCACACTTTGCAGCGCGTCAGGGGAGACATATCTGTATGTTCCTACCTAATTAACATAATGCTTTTAGGTTGGTGGTTTCACAGCTAAAGCTCAATAATTGCTTATTTTTAATTAGCTGTGTTTGGAACTTGTGAAGTTTCCGTCTTGCATTTTTTAACTGCAAATCTGGTTGTGCGGGTTTTGTTGGGTTGCTAAAGCTTTTCTTATTGCTTTGGTTGGTTGTCTTAACAGATTCAACCTGCTCTCCTGATCTCCATATATTCGTATAAATCTCATGGACAGGTAGAAAAAATAAAAGTTCACTTTACAACACTTGCATCTGTAAAGACAATAAGCAACAAATATTAGAACCACACGGACATTTTTTAGTGATCGCAATGTAAGCAATGTATTGCTGCTCTAGTGACAGTACAAGTGAGAAAACCCGTGTCATTTCTGGGCTGAAGGAAATGTCACACTCAGATATTCAAAACGCTGAAAGGCTATGAACATGTCAGCAACAATACACATTGTGACCTAGACACACAAGTGGAAATTAAATTTTGGAGCACATAAATATATATTATCTTACTCAGGGGACTGTAAGCGTCTGGAACCGGCTCTCTAAAGAATAGTGCCGTCAGGAATTCTCTGGTTGTGGATTCAAGTCTCCGTTGCTGTTGAACCTTGACTAGGTATAAATTGGGAGCTGCATTTTCTGGGGGTAATCCCTGCAATGGACCAGTTAATGCCATGGAAACCAAGGAAAACTCTGGACAGATGAGACGCTCTAGCTTGGATATGGAAGATAACTTACTTGGGATAGTGAATTGGTCACCTAGCTACAAATGCATCTCAATTGTTTTTCCTATTTAAAGGACACTGAATGTTATTGTTCAATATGGATCAAGAAGAGCTTATTTCTATGATGAAAAGTAGAAAGAAACATTTGAAACATCTTCAGGGTGATTGTTCCTTAAGTCAGAATTTGTCTGAAGGCAATTTTCATAACACACCAGAGAGGACCAATAACTGAAAAGGTATGGACAACGAAATGTACTCAAAACACTGGATAGGCAGTTCCCATTGTACTCACTCAACACTTCATTACCTCTACAAATGGACAGTCTTTATGAACCAAAACTATTTTTTAAAAACATTACACAAAAAGAAAAGTCACATGTCGAATATTTGTTTTAACTTAGCCACTGTGACAAAAAAGACTGTTGAATCAAAGGAACTCTCTATTCAGAAAGCTGCAAAGATTTGTATTACTACTAAACAATATAATTTGTCTTCCTATAGAGTTACTTCATGACTGCTAAGGATAATGCCATTTTTTCACAACATTGACAGCTAAATTTTAATGTTATGAAACATTCAAAATAATAATAAAATGAAAAAGATCATTTAGAATTTCCTGGTGTAAAGAAAGCTATACTGTACCTTGCCCATGGTCACATAAAAAATTGCACATTATAGCATGTTATCCACACTTAAGTAAGATTTCAGCCACAAACGTCAGTTATTTTTTTAAAAGAAAACACAGTTGATATGTCAGTAAAATCCCCTTAGGCTCATTTTAACAAAAGATCTCTGTTTTTTTTATCATAATACAATCAGACTTTTGTTCCCCATTTTAAACGATGCATTTCAATAATTTAGCTCATACCACACCAGTGACACCCAGGGACTGATTAATTTATTCTATAAACAGCTAAAAGACACTAGCATGGGTTTGGAAATATGTTTTATTTTGGCATATCACTTACTTAAGACAGCTGGCAATTACTATATTTTCTGTATGTTTTTTTAACACAAAGGCCAATTCTTAATACTGTATGTACAGTATGTATCCAATTTATTGTGTAACAGCATGGCTTTGATCAAATTCCTATATCACAACTCGCTTTCGCTGTCACATCATGGCCTGGGGAAGTAAATGCTACTGTACCTGTGCAAGTTTGCAGTTTTGTATTTTATTGTAGCAAATACTATTACTCTCTTCAAAAGGTCTGCAAGAGAATGTTCTGTGGAAGATCCTGGCGCCAGATAGAGAAACTATGTACATACACATTATTTTGTAGTCAGCATATGATGGTAGGTGATGGGGGTTGCTGCCTCGGGCATCAACACTCAGGCCCAGGCACCATTCCAGTTCCTGAGCATTACATCTCCATGTATGATGTGAAAGCACTCTACTTTGTCTTACAGCACCAGATATAGAGCTGGTTTTAAACGGATCATGTTAAATCTGATTATATGAAAAAATAATCATAGTAAATCATCTAATTAAAATGTCTTAGTATTTTCAGAGCATTCCTTAAGATAAAAAGCGTATCCAGCAAATTTGCTTTAAGTTATGATTAACATTTTTTAATTTTATAATTGGGTTTGAAGAAAGGAAGCACAGTATTTCTGCTACATGTCATAATGATTATATAAGCAATCTATCTTGGTAAAGTGTGCCAAAAAGCACTGATTATGAAAAGAAGCATCCAACAGACTATTTGATACATCAGATTCAGTACATATTAACACCATGCATGGCCTTTTATAACCATCATGAAACATTGAGAGAACAAGACACTGGTGAAGATTAAGAATTAAGAGGGTGGAGATAACTCCACGTTTGTACCAATAGGCTGTGTTTGACAATACACCCAACAGGATGTTTTTACCTACTGTATATGTATAATTTTGTTCGTATGATGCAATGAGTAATCCTACACAAACACCAGGTTTCACAAAAAGAGTGAGAGGCTTATGATCTTAGACACCTCATCCTGGCACTTCAGCTGCGAGTTAAAAGTAGACTGACCTAGTTTCAGTATACAATTTCAACATTGCAAGGCAGGGGCCATCACTATCATTCTGATTATCACATTATTGAATTTTTGCAACTATAACCTCTGAATAAAATTTAATGCTAACATTTTTATTCTGATTCAAAAGAGATTTCAATGAAGGATGCTGTACTGTGTTAAGAAGTCTTGGCACACTGCTCAATGCATCTTGGTTTGGTTTGGGAAACTCTGGGATTTCTCCGACTGGAGAACTCATACACAGTTTTGCTCCAATCCTACAGTAAATTATACTGCAATAACTTCAGACACACCCCATAACATTGTATGATTTAGTGAGCAATTCATTGGCTTGTATTTGGTTCAGGAAACTGAACCCTGCAGGCCTAGAGCTCTTGGTTAACAGTTCGCACTGGTGGAATAAGGTGAGGAGTCACAGCAAAGGATACAAAATCAAGAATGTTGTTATCCATGTTAATTAAGAGGAGACTGAGAATTTGTCTTAAATGTATTTCACTCTTTAAGTTTAGTTAAAAGAGCCCCATTGGCATCCACTGCAACACTGATATGTTGCAAATCCTGTGTTGTTCATCTCAAAATGTTGCTGCAGTAAAAGATTTTTTTTACATCTTGACATCAGTACATTCAATAAGCATTCTTTCAGCCAAAAGAAAAAACATCATACGATATTCTGCAAAAAAATCATACAGTACATGTACACAGTGTATAGTGTAAATTCTATTCTATTTGGTATTTTTACAAATGTTCTTTTGAAATTTTACTTTTCTTTTCTCTGGGCATATTTATTCACAAGAAGACAGGAAGATGTGCAACATAGCACCTAAGGACTATACCTTCTGGCAGCACTGTCGCCTTAGTAGACAGAAGTGATAAATGATGATGACAAAAACTGCTAGACCTTTGATACCAATCCTGTGAACCTAGTCACTGAAACTCTGCAAGAAAACCAAAGCATGGGACCAAAGTGAAGACAGTGAGCTATCTAGTTCATTTAGTGCTGGAAAAATAGAAGTTCAAGATCATAGGGCATGCTGTGAAATGTTTAAATGCAACAATTCTTTAAAACTCGAAATCACTATGCTAAATACTGAAGTGCATCCCTGTAAAGCAAATAATTGTTTCATATTTGTATTTTAAGTGCTTTATTTTTACAGTAAAATGAGAAATAAGAGTGGGGTCAACTGGGGTTAAAACAGGTAAACAAAAGAGTAACTGAACCTGAAAGTAAGACAGAAAGTTTGAAAAACTCTTGGTTCTCAATCTTTCAGTCTTGGACTACAGTAGTGGTTACGGTTGTTAAATGACAATTTCATGTTACTAGAACACCGAACACCGAACACCGAACACATACAGCAACATTTGTTAAAGAACACTGAAACAATGGTAAAAAAAACTAATTAAAGGACACGTTAATATATCAACCCAATGCAGCAAGACAGCATAGGTACAGTATGTGATAATAACACAGTAGCAAAGCCACTGGAAGCTGCAAATCTACTGTGCAAATTTACACTAGCAAGCTTTCAAAAGGTTAAAGATAACTAGCTTTTTAATATTGGTTTCAAATACTATAAGAGAGACTATCTACAGAAGCACGATGCTTCACAAAATTAACAGAATTAGGACATAATTCCCTGTTTTGAATTTTCACTGTGCATCTTTCAGAAGAGTAAGGGTTTGTTACTCAAAGTTGCTGTTTCTTTTCTGCTGTATCAGAAGCACTACTCAGCTTTACACTTTGGAAAGGCACCGCTTTTCTTTGAAGAAAAGATAAAGTATTCCACTCCATGGGGACCTTCAGCCTCAAGTACTTTGTCTCAAATGTTAAACAATTGTAATTTAATTTAACTCTATGTATATATTATTTATTTGAGGGCAGAGCTTGTCCACACTGATCAATTCAAGTTGACATTCAGGTTACTACTCATGGCTTGTGACTGTATGCTTACAAATCATTAGAGCTTGTGATTCCAGTTAAATATTTTAAAGTACTGCACTTGACTCTTTATGGACGAAAGTAACATTTTTGTAATAGAGTGACCTATGTGCTTAAAACCTGGCTGATGGTGGCTGACAACAATATTCCTTAATAGGTTTCTGTATTCTTATGCTTTAAAACTAATTTTCACTGATTCCCACCTTTTAAAATCTCTACAATACAGTATGTTGGAAGCTGCTCTTTATAAAGATCTACTTTTAACTGATTTATATTTATAATTGGCAAAATTCTTGTAAAGATGGACAGAATCCAAAATCATGTATTTAGGTATTTAGGTCATGTATGTAAAATAACTACCGAAATGGCAAACATATTTAAATTAAGAACTAATTGAAGACCAAATGTCATTCAATCTTAAATATTTAATTCAGAAAATGCCCTGCTTTGGAACTAAAAAATGAAATATGTTATCTCAAAAACTTATCTACAGTAGGTGTTGAAAAATTACTGATGACATTTGTACATTTACTGTAATTACATTTAACATTACCATTTATATAATTTGTACATAGATTGTTTTAGCAGGACTCTGTAATGTATTCTGTAATCTGTTAAAACATTGAAAAATGTATACACTTCAAAGCTTGCATCCCAATTAGTATCTGTTATTTTGTATTCTTCATTACATAAAAGAAATCATTGAAGACTTTCAGTAAAAAAAACTACCATCTATTTATCTATAATAGTGCAAAGATACGTCTTTATTTTGATTTTGGTACATTGATATGATTCTTGACACTCACTATAATTCTATGTAATGATCTAGAGATATTTCTTAGAAACACACAAGTCTAATTCACAATGCTTATTAGAATTCAAAACACCTCAAATAAAATGTACAATTGTATGTACTGCTAAAGGGATATTTAACATATCACTCCATTACATGTGGCAGAATCTGGCATAATGGTACACCGATGTAAGATGTACAGAAGCTAAAAATGAAAAACTAAGTAAGAAACGCAAATCTCATTTTGCATTTCCCCCAGAGGTGCCACTTACAGTACACAAAGGATTCAAAAGGATTTGCATTTAATAAATGTCTTCACACAAACATAAAAAGGTTGTAGTAGAACCAAAAAAGGAATGTTTGTTGGAACTCTGATGTATGAAATTAGAACTGTTTGGAATGCTGATGATAAAAGAATGAAATCAGAGACACTCTGTTGGTTTGGTACACATGTAAAAGCTGACCTTAAAATATCAACCAAGAGCCCTACACAGATAGATGGGAGTGTATAACTATGAACAACTAACTCTTTACAGTACATATTCTTTTTATGTCTTCCAGTTTGGAACCACTAATCATGGTTGAATATGACAGCCCTTATACAAGCACAAGAGATGGGAACAAGTCATTCAAAGCATGCACTAGATTTATACTGCAAGCCCACTGCATCAACAACACAGCTAGAGCATCAGAAGGTGGACAGAGACAGCTCTCACTGATATAACACTGCACGCTCACAGGCATTTTGCCAATGGTGTGCAACTGCTTCAGAAGAGCTGGTCATTGTTTGCTGACAACAGCACGGGTAGAAATCATTGGACTGTAGGTCCCAGCCCGCACTCAGAGGTCCGTCTACTGGCTTAGACACTAGGGAGACTTCTGACAAACACACCTAACCTGAAAAATGGTACATTTTATTACATACAGTATATCACACATCCCCTAGATTGTGCACAATCTTAACCTTGTATTTTGCAAATAGGCGATGATAAAGATAATTTTAAGATCAAAATGAATAAGTGGGAATTGTCCTGCATAGAAAGATGCATACAGGTCATATTCATCTCAAAACATACTTCATGTTATTTCTGTATTCTATCAAGTTGATATTTAATTTATAGTATTTGAAGCCAAAGTGTCTATTACTGTATAATTTGCATCTTGCAATAGTCCAGCACATTCAGACTGTAAAGAGCATTTTAATTGGCATACCAGTACTGGGAAAGATTACTTGTTTATCCTTTTTTACCCCTGATAGCATTTATGAATGTAAATGAGCATTGGTAGGGAATTATAAAATAAAAGGCCCTGACTCTATATAACATTTGAAGACAATTGGCATGTTATTCTCATTCATCTATTGGATAGCATACACCGTAGGGTACAATGTTAAATTAAAACACAGCAGGTTTTTTCAGCATTGTGTGGACAGGCTGTTAAATGCAGAAAGGTATTATTGGTCTCATAAGTCTTCATTGCAAAAGCAGGGCAGAAAATCATTGCAAATCTTTAATACTTTCGTCTGTGTCTATGTTGCTTTGCCTTTGGGGAAAAATAAATTGTTTATCTAAGGGCATAAGAAATAGATACACCAAGAGTCACTTTTGTTTTCCAGTTGCCATGGACACTAGAAAGCAGTCTTGATTCTGTGGAGTAAAACTGCATTGTTACCGTATACCACTGACCTTTTCTTAGTGAAGGATTTTTAAAAATTGTTTCATTCATAGCTTTTTGAAGATCTCGATTTTGGCTGGAAGAGGATGACAAGATGTAATAACCAGAATGGACAGAGCAACAGGTCAAAGCCACCTGGAATACGCCAAGTACAAGGGCTCTGGTCTGGGTCCCCTACTGTTCTCCATCTATACCTGCTGCATGGGGCCTCTCTTCTCTTCCTATCATTTTTTGTATAATTTTCATGCTGAGAGCACTCAGATCCTCCTGTATTTTCTTCCTCCTGACACTATGTTTTCCTCCTGTATCTGCAATTCTTAGAGTCATCTCCTCCTAAAAGCACTCCCATCATTGTAAACTCAAATTTACTCGCTCAAAATGTGACTTCCTTTTTCTCCTTTCCTTCACCTTTCTGCGCTCCTCTCACTTTTCCTCAGCTCCATCCCCCAGTCACCCCTCTCTCTCTCTCTACCAAGATCTTCATTGGCCCCTGTGACCCATCCCCCCCTACCTACTCCCAACACATTTCATTTTCAGCCAGCTCCTGTCTCTTCCTCTTGAGCAGGGTTTATAGAACCTCCCTTTCCCTGCTAGTTATTCTATGCAATGTCTAGTACAAGAACTGGTATTGTCTGTCAGTCAGCCACTTTGCCAGTGCTGTTCCTCTTTGTCAGCGCAGTTCACCCAGAATTCTGCTGCCCCCTTTGTCTTTTCTCTGCCTTGCTTTCCTTATGCTACTCCACCACTCCAGTCCATTCACCAATTCCTGTTGTTGCACACAACCAAAACTGCGGTGTGACAGACCCCACCCATAGACAATGTGGCTGCAGGGAACTGAACATATAAAAAAAAAAACAAAACATGATGACAGTCACTTTAAGGTGCAGAAGGCATTACTGCAGGGTTTTATGTGGATCTTACACATAAAAGAAGAAAATCCTGCTAAACTCTCGCCGTCTCCCCAGATTCCTTTCTCAAACCCATGTGGGATTCTGGGGTTACAGTAGCTACTGTTCCAATGAGTAATTACCAAACGAGCATTAAGGGCCAAATGGCCTCCTCTTTTTGTAACCATTCTTATGTTCTTATGCGTTGTTACCCAGGACGATGGCAGATGCTTTGAAAACAAATTATAATTATATATTCAGGTCTAAAGGGGTGAAAACAAAGTATTCATGAACAGGATATGTTTTCTCGTATATAGTTACAGTTGTTAACTGGAGTGTATTTTATTGTTATTAGGCAAATGGCTGAAAAATTCAACACAAGTACGAGCATAAACATTAAAAAGCCAGTGTAGATAGAAAAATACAGTATACAAAATTAAAATGCCATTAAAAAGCAATATACATAGTAAGCAAGTACTGTAGTACAGTACTGTAGGTACAGTGCAGGTACTGTAGTACTGCACTGTAGGTGCAGTGTAACTAAAACTGGAGTATTCTATTCTTTTAAGTTTCATGCCTTCAGATCTCTTCAACTGTGTGCACATCTGGAGCTGAATGGATGAATATGAAATGAACCCATCTAAATGCAATTAATTCACCTGGAATATATACTAATAATTTATAGGACTCAATAACTTCCATCCATTTTTTAACAACTTTATCCAATACACGGTCATGGGGGAGCTAAAGCCAATTCTGGCAAGAATGCAATAACCTACAGTACAAGAGGCAAATCTGTGTGAGAAAAAAATGCCTAAGTGTAGTATAACACTGTTAAACTAATTAGTGAATAATACCGTTTCATATCATGTGTGTCCATAATTGTGTCTGTGAATACATACTGTACAATTGCTTTTTCCTGTTGCGTATATCTTTGAATGGCTGACCCAGTTATTACACAATTATTTTGCTTTCTTTGACTGCTTTGGTGATATTTTACACTGATGGATTATCTCCTCTCTGTTAATCATGTATGTTAAACAGAGGTGTTTTAAGTTACTGCATTACATGATTTGGGTCAATGAAGCCCCTGGGAGAGCCAAGTTTTAGAAATGGCTTTGGTCATCCAGCTGTATGAGTGACACACAAACTCCTATAGCTAGGAAAGGCTGCACTTGCATTTAATTTAATCTACACACTTACATAGACCCCTACAGTAATTCAGAAATCACAGTTACCTTTGAGAACACAATGTAGAAGTATTTACAGTTTCTGTGTTTCCGTCAAGATGGGAATGATTCATATACTTTTGATAACTACTTTTTTAAATAAAAATACAGTACATTTGTCCTTTAAAACTGAAAAAAGCCTAAAACAGTATTCTGTTTCTTTATGATTATGTTTCACTTTGGGGATATAAAATGGCTTCAGATTCAAGATGAAATATTTTGGTTACCTCCAAATGCAGTATCTGATCAGTGGACTGAAAAAACAATATACACTGTGTATTGTTGTACCCAGTTACAGTATAAGCACTGTTAGAAATCTATTTTGTCTGATAAATTAAACACATTTTATATCCAAAGAATACTCTTTGAAGAATTATACTCTTATGCTATTATTTAAATTGATGTACACTGTTTGATGTCTCCCTTACAAAACCAATTACAGTAGAAATACTTGTACCTTTAGAAAACCTACCCTTGGAAAAATCAACTGCCTTTGAAGCCAATGGAAACTATAATGTCCTCATACAAAGATATTGTTTGAGCCAAGGGCAAGATATGATTGTCTTTTTATACACAGGACAGGATGTTTCAACATGACCAAGAATAACCAAGAAAAACAGATTAAAATGCAGATTTATATTTATTGTAATTTCCAACGGAGATCTCTTACTAGTTAGGATATGGTGGTCTTAAAACAGAAATCGTGAATACTCTCTGAGCAGTAAAATTATGAAGATTATGTCTTATCACACTCATTATGCAAGCACTATTTCAACAGATACTATATTTTTAGAAGTGTCCCCTATTTTCATTCCTAAATGCACTTTATTCTAATTTTCACTGGTGCCCTCAGGTCCTGTTTTTGTTGCTGAGCATGAAAGAGTAGACAGAATGACTTTGTTAATAACTTTCAGGATTTTGAATACTTTTATCCATGTAAATCTTCCCTTAAGATCAAAGAGAATATTTATTTTTTCATATAATTATAGTATGGAAGTGGCATTTAGGTCTTATGCAGTTTAACATGAGAACCATTTAAATAACATCTATATTGAAAACTGGCATGATACTTCTTAAATACAGCAGAACAGTACACATGGGATAATATACTATAAATGAAGTTACCAATGGTAGCTTACAATTACACGTTGGTCTAATAAAATGTTATTAACTTACCTATTGATTATTCATTAACTGTATACACCATCCTCGCTGATAGTTACATGTATATAGAGTGTATTGCTTGTTTCATCAACATATTGCAGCACATATACAAAACTTTAGCGGATATTCATATTGCTGAGAAAGTTCAAAATGTTTTGCAAAAGCTGGTTGTTGCTAAGGCCATTGAAAGAACAGAAAATTATCAGGCTTTCCATACAAGTTACTTTAGTGTGAAAAATATTTAGTGGGAGCACTAGTAATCATTTATGAGTAAATGATCTATTTTAACAAATCTTTGCATGCTTGCAAATTAAGCAGTTCCTTACATTTTGGATTATGCTTTTCAGAATTTTCAGATCCCAAAGCACTCTACATATAGTTAGTCATTCACTAATGCAATGCCCCATGCTTCCACTAATTCATTCACTACTGCAATGCACACTACTTTCACTAATTCATTCATTAGTGCAATGCCCACCTGGGTGATGTGAGGCTTCACTACACAACAGATCAGCATAAAAGTTGAGAAATTACATCACCCTTCAAATGAAAGAGCTAGATTAGGGAGGTCTGCTTGTGTAGTCCCAAGGTGGAATCCAATGGATGCCAGGGTCAGCACTCCTTTTACAAATAGTTCCAGATCAAGTAGTCAGGACCTCCGTTTAAATGTCTCATCTGAAAGATGGTACATTCTACAGCATAGTTCCCCCTGTTGCCAAGCTGGGGTATTAGTTTGGAAATTATGAACACAGAAGGAAGAGAGGCATCTACTGTTCACCAACACAACAACGTATGTGAAGTTTTTATTAGAGGTTACCTACAGAATGCTAATACTGACCTGCCCAAATGTTAGCGATTGGTGAGCTCAGAAGAGAATGATAACACACCTGTAATTTGAACCCACAATCCTCTAGTTACAGTACATGCATTTCACAGCATAAAGCCCAACAGTGTCAGTGTAGTGTATCAGCACAGGGGCCAGGAAGAGTTTTCCCCAGAATGTGTAGATTAGTTTTCATGGTGTGTAACAGAATGCAGCATATTTCTAAGTTGTTAACGTTGTACAACATATTTATAATTATTTCCATTAATGTATGCACACCCAAAAGGACTGACCACAAACAATGTCAGCTATGCACTTTACAGTCATGTGTGGTAGATTTTAGATCTTAGATCTTAGATTTGTGCTTTAAAATGTGGTCTACTCTATAGCTTTGCCTTAAGGGATCTATCATACACCTTCTGGAGAATACATTTATGTAAGTGTCTGCCTCATCATTTATTTATCCTAATTTATCTTAAATGCCTAAAGGCATCGTTGAACAAATAAGTGTAAGTATTACAGATATCTATAAGATAACTGGGTATTTTTTCAGACCAAGGGGTTTTCATTTATTTTTCTCCAAAAGTAACCTTAATGTTCCACTTTGCCCAAGATGGAAAAACAGGTGTCGAAAGATATGACAGCAGATGGTAAGAGCACATATCTTCATTACTTCGCTCCAGTTGATGTCTTATTTCATTATAACTGCATGTTATGTCACACAGAAGACGAAACCTTCACTTAAAAGTAAGAAAAAACTTTGAGCATGTTAACATGTAAAAATAAAATGAATGTTTTATAATCTGAAAATAATACTACAGGTAATACAAAAACATATATACTGTACTGAGATGCTATGCTAAATTATTCTAATCTGAATCATTTGTGAGATTTTTTGTATAGTCCAGAAGGCCAACATGAAGTCAAGGGAATTGTTTCATTTGTGGTGTCCTGGTTGGTGTTTGCTTTAATAATTCTGCTTATGTGCCTTTTAAAAATCAAGTGAGAGAAAGCAAAACCACATAATCCTGAAAGATCTCATCACTAAAGGAGCAACTATTCAGTAAGACATTGGCAATTACAGAAAGTGGAAGTTGACCACTTGCCATCATGGATCTAAAACAAAAACTAGGAAAATGTTGTATATGTTGTATATTTACTAATTAACTGTGGAGTGTTATGAATTTATGTACAGTAGCTTGTTTTTGTTAATATTATTAAGTGAAGTGACAGCAGCAGAGGCAACATTTGTAGAAGTGCTGTGATATCATTAATCATTTTATCAAGTCTGGTACAACGAGTACGTTTTATTTTCCTACAGTCTGGAACTAAGGGGGTTATTTTGAAGTCTGCCTTCATAAGTAATTATTTTACCATTTCAAGCGTCAGTGTGTACCGCATTATAATTAAGTTCAGAAAAGCAGCATTTGGATCACTGCGGTGCTATAAAGGAAAGGAAAGACGGGGGGTAACCAAAAGCTTCCAGTAATTAGTTGATCAGTTTCAACCGAGGCAGCTTGGAAATCCCAGGGCGCTCACATTGAGCGAGAAGTGATAGAAGAAGCCTGGAGTTCATTCAGACTCCAAGCGAGCGCGGCACTTCAGCACCATTACTTAAGAACAGCGCACTGGTGATTATCTAGATGTTTTACAAGTGAATTCAACCAGTGTCATTTTTTCCTACTTATTTTCTTAGAAAAGCGGATTGTAATTTCGGGATTGTCTGTTTTGTCTATTTAAACAATTTGCCATTCCTCTGTAAAAGAAAAAAAAAACTGCAAAAAAAAAAAAGACGTAACCCCCCTTGCTCTACAAGGTTTTAACCGTGTACCCGATCTTCGCCTACAAGGATTAGCTGGGCTGTTACAAAGTGTGCTTCCGACTGAGCAGATGCGCTGAGTATTGTGGATCCGTGTCTCTAAGGCGGTCGGAGTGGTGTGGTGCTGCCTAAGAGCCCCTCCATTCAGAAGGATGCTGGTGGGAAATGCCTGGCGACAGAGAGGACGAGATTTGTCAAAAGGCGCTGGAACTCTTGTCGGATCTCTGCTCTAAAGGCGAAGTGCAAAACGAAAACTGCTTGGATTTCATCTATTATTTCCGCGATCTTGCCAGACCAAGATACACAGATTCAGGTAATGCTTTCATTGTCACGGCAGAGACTCTGCTCTGGGATCAATAGTCTCTCCTTGAATGTTATACTTTGCATTTGTTCCGCACCCTTTTCCTATTTGTAGAATTTTAGCAGAAATGTGCCAGAGACGAAAGTACCTTTTGCTTTTTTTCCCCCACTTTGCACAGAATTTTCATTCACAACTTTGCAGCGTGTGAATGGCGCTACGGTACTCCACCCACCAGGCGCAAAAAGGCACCAGGATTAATCTTTAGGTACCTCCTTGCTTTCCCGAGCTAAGAACTAGAATAGAGAAGCCAGAGTTTAAATAAATGGCATGGGTGTTCTTTCGGAGAAAAAGCCAATCAAATACAATAAATACGAGTAACTTGTTGCAGCAACTATAATATACGCACTTTGTTTTCGCTGTCTTTCTTCGTTTAAATTAAGCAGACGTGAGTATGGGGACTGAACTGTAATTTTCCGTTTTCTCTTTATTTGGCGGTGATCGTCTAGGAATTAGTAAATCGTCTAGTTTTAGACGCAAGGAAGAACTCAATATTAACAACCCATCTTAAGAGGCAGAAGAAAAAAGTGCCCCACCCAATCTTAAGAGCTGTGCTAAAACACATTAAGATCTAAGTGCAGCCCGTATATGATGAACAATTCTTTTAAGAGATGAATCCATAAATTATGTCCTAATTAAGCAGCAAAAAAATCTTGAACAGAAATTCAGATTTACACTGTATGCTAGTTATTTCCGTTTTTTGCGGACATTTCTATATAAAATGAATTTGCAAAACATACTTAGGGAATTCATTTTCAAAAGATAAAGATACACAGACTTTTTTAAATAATGTACAGTAGTTTATTTCAGTGAGAGGTACAATAAGCATTTGTCAACGTGTATTTTATTGTTTTGCATTTATTTAACACTACCAGCAAGAGAACTGGGTTTACATATTCTAAGTAAGCGGCCAATTATAGCAGTTTGATTACAAAAATGTATGAAACCATGTGTTACAAATATAATAAAACATACATGATCCCATACAAGTTCATAGTTATTTCCCTAAAGGCATAATGACCTATTTACTGCCTGGATGTGCAGGCATTTTTTCTGTATTTTATTTCAGCAGAGTAACTAGATTTTTATGCAGTTATTAAAATGTCCAACATTAGCTTATAATGGGAATATTTAATTGTTGGGGTTCTCAGTGTTTGAAGTATATATTGATCTCCCCTTCCCAAAATTTTACAAAAGGTATGCAAAACTCTACAAAGATATAATACAGTATAATAGTGACCTATAATTGAGAGAACACCTGTTTTTCTAGAAGTGGAACCATACACAGAATGGAAGCCTATCTTTTGTCTTATGAAAGGGCAATACCACACTTACACATTACAGTATGTGAAGGAGCCCAACATGGCACATAATTTGCATGAAGGACTTCAGGAAACATGTTTTAGTTAGGAATGTTTTCCTGGATTAGTTGAGCATCATTCACGCAGTCTAGTTTGCACTAGACAGGCCATGTCAACTAGTTCCCAATATTCCATAATGACAAAATCTGCAACATACGTCAAGGTTGTTCTGGTAGGTTATAATACAGTAAACAGCCTCACCAAATCCAGGCATTGCCATGATCTGGTCAAACACTGTGTGTGAACTCCTTTGACCACATCCAGGCTGTTCTTAACCACACCAGTGAAAGCATATTAGTGAACCCACTTCCTTGGACTTAAGAATACAGATTCAGTGTCAGGACTTGGTTGCACTTTTGTACACCATTCACTATATAACTAATCGTCCGTTTTTGGCTTCCATTAAGCTAAATATGGCACCACAGAATGTGGAAGGCTCTCAGAATTTGACAGGGCTGCATATCATTCCAGAAGTTTCAGACATGAATATCTATAACTGTTTAGACATGTTTATAAACAAAAGTTTGAGATAATTTACAGGATATTAATTCATAAGCGGAAATATACAGCAAATGCTTTTCTTGTTTTATCCCTAGTAGTTAACAGAAGTCTGTTTTTCAAAAGAAAAATGAAATCAGAGTTCTTGGTTAAACATGACATATCTAATAAAACGTCAAAACATACAATTGCATAACAGAAGGCAAAGAATACAAAATATTACAGCTAATTATTTCAAGTCGTTCTAATTAGACAAACCATTGCAAGCTGTTACTAAATATTATTTTTAGAAACATACAATCTGTTTAGGTTATGTTCCATTTGGCACAAGAATAAAATTATTAGAATGGAAAAAAAACATTATAACGAGTATTTTTAATGAACATCTTCTGTTGACTTGCTGTGTAGAAGAACAGTGCATTTTTTCTTTAGGGATTCAATAAATTTTACAGCAGATGTACTGTAGGTCCAGCAAGCTTTTCTAGTTCATACACCCTTTTCATCTCTGTGACACAAGAAGCCTCAATTTTGACAGTGGTATTTTCCCCCCTAGAACACTGTCATAACTCCTTTTACAACACCTACCACAACAGCATTACTCTAGATAATTGCCCACCCCTACTGGATTCCACACAGTAAGACATAAATGAAAGGCTTTTTGTTTTCTTGCCAATTTATGAAGCAGTCGAGCCTCCTGCTTGGCAGTTTTGAGTGTGATAATAAGGTTTTGGAGAGGCAGATGTTATGGTCCATTGGAGGTGTGCTGGGGTTAAGATTCCCCGCCTCCACAGTCAATGTATTAATAACCTTTCTTTGATGCTCACACAGTTTGTGAGTAGTAAGGAGTTTTTACTGTGAGTTTCAAAATGCAAAAAGTTCAGATCTTTTTTACAGAAATACTAGTAGGGCTAATGCTACCATAGCTCAAAATCCAATTATTTATTAAACTGCAGCTACTGTACATACTGTATCTGTCCTCACCTTTTATTTTTTGAATTTTAAATCAAAATGTTGTGGAAGACGGTGTGCTCCCAAGAGGCTCAGCCAGTATAAGCAAGAGCATGGAGAGAGCAGGCTTAAACCTGTATTCCTGATACCTGTGGTTTGTACTTGCTCTGGAATTAGATGGCTTTCAGCAGGATTCCTCAAGTGGCACTGCACAATTGGCTGAGCAGCCCTGGCTTGAATGGACTAGACCTGGTCAGTGTTTCCCCAGCCTGCAAAGTGACAGACTACTGGGACCTGCGATTTGTTTACAAGCTTGACGTGGCTTCACCGACGCTGATGAGAGACTTGACATCCCCAATCAGTGCTAACTCTACCATAAGGAACTGTGGAGCTTACAGTACGTCAGATAATGAATGTCTCCGACAAGTGGGCATTAGATCAGAGTGTGTTTTCTCCCCTGTGCAGTCCAAGTTGATTAATAACTGTCAATTAATTATTGAAAAAAATAACTGGAGATTCAGGAATTGAAAATATAAACACCAGTAGAAAAATATTTATAACGTAGTCATCTGAATTATTGCCTAGAAGTAATTAAAGTGAAAAGTCAATCTTTTTATATCTGAATGGAATAAAATTATAGGGAAACTATGGGGTGGATATAAAAGGTTTTTAAAAAACAAAATCTGAAATTGTGAAAATGCCCTCATGAGGGTCCTTGGGAATAAAACTGAGAAGAAGTAGGTCAAGTCTGTAATGGGCAGTTAACACAATCTCTGAAACAATAGAATTCTCTTTTAGAAGCTCTGCTAAATTATGAATTCATCCCAAAAGAGGTATTCAGTTTGTATTCTTCTAAACAAGTTAAACCCCCTCATGTGCAAGTCTTTTTAAAAATACATAAATACCATACTTATTGTAAATTGCTATTATAACCCAAAAATTATATTTATAGTGTGGTTAATACTGCATATTGCATACAATAACTTGAAGCGGCATTTGGAATTGTATGTTTAGTTTTAAAAATGTCAGATGTAAAAAGCACTACTCCAAAGCAAAAACAAAATTTAGGCCTTTTCATGTTGCAGAAGCTTTAATCATGACAGCTTGTTCTAAAATAATTACATTTCACCACTTACTGTAATTAGGACATTGGAAGATTAAAGGTATACTCCATGTACAGCAGAAGGCGGCCTACAGGACCTTTAAGACGGCACAACAGTATGATTTTTTTTGCCATTAATATTTAGCTTTGTTCACTTCAGATTCCTGCAGGAAATATTTACCAACACAATGCATCTTATAATGAAGAGCATGGTTCAATAAAAGCCATGACACACAATAGAGGTGTCAAGCGGTCGAAAATGTCTGGAAAGTATGTCATCTATGCAGTTCGTTTGGCTGCTGTTACTGTATCTAGAGAGCAGCACATTTCATATCCTATGGGATCACTGGGATTTCAGTCACTGTAATCATTAGAATATATTAGATTTTTTTCATTTCTTATGTGTAATCCTTTGAATTTATATGGTTGAGCAATTTGCTATGAAAAGAGTACATACTGTATTAAACCATTTCATCACCTGAGTAATTTCCCCTGAAACATAGGCAAATACAGAAAAAAAACGATGCGGCCATGATTTATTTAATATAAACCAAGACAAACACTGGCTGAAGGACAATAGTTTTTGTTTACAATACTTAATTAAAAAAGGTTTGTGTGTGTAAATGCCAGATGGAAGGACTGACAAGACCATTCCTGTAAGACACCTGCTTTACTTAAACTTATTATATTATTGAAAATAAATCATTGGAACAATGTTAGTACAAACAATGGTGATTCTAAGGGTAATTTTTCTTTTACTGTACATCAAAACTTTTAATGTAGTATCCCTTGCAGTTCAATTTTAAAGCTTGTCATTGTTCATGATTACCATTTGCTACAGTACAACATTTTTAGAACAGTTGTACAGTAGGTAGAATTACTCACCTTGAGGATTCATCTACTGTATACAGGTGATGAGATACTGTATATAATTTAGGATTAACATAAAAACATTGTTCTGTGTAATTACACTGTTTATACAAATAGAAATAAAAATGAAAATATTTGTGATATATGTATGTTGTATATTGTATATTGTCAGCCATATTGTGCTAATGGCTTTGAATTTTAAATTTGTGCAGTACTGAAATAAATGCTGCCCATAGTGTGGGAAACAAACTCACTGCAGAAGGACTAAGATATCAAGTACACAGAAATCACAGTATCATGTGCCTGAGGGGGATTTATTATGTATAGAAATATCCATACAGATATGTCTGCTCTGTAGAAACAAAACTTTATATTAAGGAAAACTGTGAATTGCACTCACATATCACTGAGGAAAAACAGTGGAAAGATTGTGACCACAAAGTGCTTCCAGATACTCATCATTTTACTGCACTTCTCCTATATGACTGATCTGATTAACGACAAAAGCACCATGATTCATTGAGACATTATATGTTGTTGCACATTGTTAATATACTGCAAAGTAAAACCACTGTGGTCAATACAGAAAATGAATCTTCCAGAATGCTTGCTTAGAGTGTTGTCTTCAATGTCAGTGGTATAAAATATTGAATTCCTCTCTCAGGCCTTTAAAATGAGTGAGCTCCTCTCCAAGGAGCCTCAAAGTGCTGTTCAGAGTGGAGTGATTACAGAGTCCAAGTCTCAGGCAATTGCACCTTCAGGCTAGACATTAGGAATGTGATGGGGAGAAGATAGCACAAGGAGTCCATGGAGCTGGATCTACTAACATTTATTGTACATTCTGTATTCTCCAAGATTTTTCAAGATCCCATGGTAATTTATAGAGGAAATAAAATTCTAGTTGCATTCCATAAAGAGGATAAAACAATTTGCAAAAGATTGGCTCATCTACATAATCCTTAATTTAACAATTGAGAGCATTCCTTATAGGTATTAATCGCAGATAATGCTACATTGTGGTAATTTGTTCAAACCTGTCCTGTATATGAATCTTTGAACTGCACATGTGTACAGTTTGTTTCAGGGTGTTATGTTCAGTCGCACATTGCAGTTTTGTTCGAGTACCTGCTACAAGCTATCAATTGATCAACATAGTTTCTGGTGCACAACCTAGCACATGTGCTGAAACTTTTCTAATACCGGTGGAATCTATGCTCATCTACAGAAATATCTCAATGGTAATTGCATAGTCATTATTCTGTGCATCCAGGGGAAAATGTTGGAAGAAGACAACGTTTTGAGGGCGATAACTTCCTTCAGAAGTCAGTTAAGATATTCATAGCTTTTCTACACACAGTGAAGCAGCCACAAAAATATTATGTGCTGGCACAGAATGCATTTATTGGATTGCCGTTACTTTCAGCTCTTACTATATACTTATCTTTTGTGCGGTAGAAAATTGCTTCCTCGGGCTCATTTTGCTGCAATTTCTGCTTGCATGATATGAATGTGATGTTGAGCTTTGCGCTGTTTTATAATCAGTGAAAGTTTCTAGTTATCCATCCATCTATACATTCAACCTAGATATCATGAAAGAGCAGCTCACTTTTGTTTTAAAGTGTATTGTCTTCCTATGGATATTCAATCCATTTCTATTTTAAGCCTTTACCTTTGTCATTATCTTTTGTTTGCTATACCCAAATGCAAATTGCCCTTAGCTAGAACATTACTCTCTTTGCATCTGATTTATCAAAGATTTGTATTAATTGATAATCTCTTTTAAGAGGTTGTTTTGGTTTGTAATGGCTTTACAGTGCTTTTTTGTAGCATATACATTGCTAAAGAACCCACCGCATAAGCAATGCAAGATAAAAAATAAACAGTGTGCTCAAAGTTAGAATTGTATGGCCTGTCATAAACTAAACGTATGTGCTCAAGAATGATTAGCATATATTTTATGCAGACAGAAGCTGAAACAATACAAACTGAATACTGATCACTTTTTAAACAGGATTGAAGAGGCTAGCCTAAAATTTGAATGTCATAAGTTAAATTGTTAAGATAGCCTCTGTAATCATCTTAGCTAGTTGAAAACATCGAACTAAATTCATCCTTACTTATTGTTGCCAATAAGTAAGGAGTAAATACTATATTGCAGATTATTTGTGTAAGCTCCATGAACAAACCGCAGTTCTGAGTTAAGAAAACCTAGAAAGAATTGCCCTTATGCCTGGATAATATGCACTCTGCCAAGAGAATCACTGTAGATATCGCAAACATACTATGATATTCCTCAAAAACTGTAAAACAACAACAATGGTTCAATCTCTAATCTTATGATGCTGATTTCTTCCTCTACTGTTCTTTCCAAACTCATTCTTTCATCTTAATTTTTGGCTCTCTGTATATTTCATCCTGTCTACATCAGTTATGCCTGGCCTTTTTTTGAAGATCGATTCTAACCAAGTACAAAGAGAGACATGTTTAATCATGCTGCTGCCTTTAGCATTGGCAGTTTGGCTCTTTTCTTGCTCTATATTTAGCGTTATCTTCAAAGTGAGATGGAGCAACTTCAACTGGTGAGTTAAAGCACCATGTTAACTATTAGTATCACCATGAATGGCTTTTAACTCAAAGTTTGCAGAGCTCCACAATTACAGTGTGTTGTGTCTTCTACAATTATACCATGGTTAGAATACAACTCAGTGGAAGGCAAGCTAATTAATTTCTTGAGGTAATCAAATTTTAAGCAGGACAAGAGATTCAGATAATAAATATATACAATGTACATAAATAGTATATAGAAGTGCTCTCTCAGACCTAAGAAATGGTAAATCCCTTTAGCATATTTCTTGGGCAGAAAGTGAATAAGGAGACCCTTGGTACAGAATACAAACGTATCCAGAGAGTCAAAACTGCAGTATATGATAAAAAACAAAGTTAATGGCTCCCTAGTTAAAGTCGTATTTACTTAGCCAGTGCCATATTTCTATCTTCTAATGAAACAACCTAAATGTCTGGTAACCACAGATTTTAATTCAAAGGGAATATTTCATTTCATGGGTAGTGCCAAAACACAATATGTTTTATGATAATCAAAGGGATTGGCTGGCTTTCCGTTTAAATATGAATTGAAACAGCCCTACAACAACGCTCTCAGAGCATCATCACAGATGCTTCTTCCAAAATGTTCCATTATCAGCAAGCATCCAATTCCAAGACTTGAGAAATATCAGAACAGTGACCTGTTTAAAAGTTATTTTATTCTTTTCTATGCTCCTTTACCATGATCATTTTCATCTGTGTCACATAGTGGTGAAGTGTAATGCTTTTTGATTATCCTTATTAAAAAACACCCTTAATGTACCGTACTTCACTTGGGTTTGCTGGTTAAAGTCATATAGAGCTGTGAGATATCATGAAAGATTCTGTCACAGCACCATATACATAAGAGCAGTGCATTTGATGACATTGTGTTTAAAATGATACATGGTAGACTGTAAACTATTTTCTTCTATTAAATTCGTAAAATAAAACATTTTGCCAGAAATAAATCCCCTTTTAATAACATTTCTAATTTTCTAAATGGCATTGTCTTAAAAGCAGAATCTTTGCTCAACATTTGTTTAGAACCTTCTTCTAGCCTACAGTGAAATTAATGAAAACCATAGTTATTCACTTGAGAGAATAAAACTTTTCGCAAACAGAACATTCTGGAATATCCTCTTTTCTGGCATCAATAAAACAGCTGTCAAAATAAGGCTGTTCATGGGCTATTAGCTCAATATGATGTGATTAACATGGTCTTTATCAATGGTAACATATAAGATTTAATATCTCTAGTCACTGACTAGAGAATATATTGTATCCATATTTCATATTTAGTTCTTTAACAAATAGATTTATTTTCAAACAAATCAAGAGTCAAGTATTGTATATTTGGCTGATACTACATCACGGGTCTAAAAGTCAATCATTAAACTTAACTTATTAACACCAACTACTCCACTTCCTTATTGCTACTAATCCTGTGCTGTTTACTATAGCTTTTATTTCCCGTTAATATTTAAGGTTTTACAACATAGTGGTCATTAGCCCATCAAAGAACCTACATCTAATTTCCGTGCTAGAATGAGTAATGAATACAACTATTTTTTAAATGAAAGAAATTATGTTGTACTCTGAAAAAAAGATAAAGTAGGCTGGACAGAGTGCAAACTAAATCACACTAAATGAAGGTTCTTATAAATTCTTAATAAAAACTACAACCACCAGAAAAGCCACCATTTTAAAAGTGCTTTCCATGCAATTCTTTTCTTTTTCACCAGTTGTATACTCCAAGCTGGTTTGCCTAAAGCTGCTATAAAGAAGGGTAACTGGGGGGGCTTTTTTCAGGCAAGGATGTCTTGACTTTTGGTGCAGTAAGAACTCGCGACACCTGCCAGGACCCTAGAGCACTCCTCCAGTTGGTGGAGGTGCTGTAGAGCCTCATGTGAAAGGAGGACTTATCACAGGACCACATCTGTGGGTCCTCATTATCACCACAACAGGTGTTGCAGTCCTAAAGCAAAGATATGAGCAATTAGCAAATCCAGGCTAAATGGATACTGAAAATAATAATGTGGCATTTAAAAAAAACATTGGCAAGAGCTTGCACAAAGTACTTTCCTCTAGTTTTACCAACACTAATCAAAGACTGTGTGATTTACTATGAGCTACCAACATGATTTGCTTCTGAATTTCTAAGTGGTATAGTGTCAGGGTTATCCGGAACACAATTTATTTTTTTTTTCTTATATGAAATAGTTGCTTTCTATATTCATGTCTACATACTTTTCATCTTAAGCAATGTGTTTTAAACAAAAAAAAAAGTGTTGTGTTGAAGCGCCACTGTTCATCAGGGACTGGCTCTCTTATTACAAGGAATCAAAAAGCCAGAGGGTGAGCGAGTGAGCTCTTCTCGTTTTTAACCACTCTCATGTTCTCACGTGGTATAGTAATGGGAGCCGTTCCCTGTGCTATGCCAGAATATCAAGACACTTTTCAGTCACCAGCTGCAAACCTGGCAATGCAGATATGCTGGTTGCTACATTATATATTATCTTGGTTTGGCTGGATTCGGAGCTACTACCTGCTATGCCCCCTGATTCCGAATTTCCATTCCACTTAACATGCAACACTAGAGTCTTTCCAAACTAAATTGAAAACTTGTCTTTTAAGTTTTGCTTTGGTATAACGCAAGGTTCTCCGCTTTAATTCCAGGAGTGGCTAATGTCTTCCGAGATTTGTTCCACCCCAGCTCTCAGTGAAATTGTTGATCGAATTATTTAATTAACTGCATAATGGGAGTACATCTATCCAGGCTCGGAGGTGTTTTAAAGATAGCTGTACCTTTAATGAAGTGAACGTTTTGAGTAATCAATTGGAAAAGACCTAAAGAAAATTCCCATATATTCCTTACTAAGAAAATGACTAGATTAGATGTTGATTTGATTACTCGGGTTGCAACATGAGCCAGAAGACACTTGGCACCTCAGGAGCAGAGCTTGACATCCCCGGTGAAAGGCCTTTTAACTGGACTTATAGTTGATTATACTTTGTTTTTTAAAAAAAAATAACACTGGAAGGAGAGCGGTGTGTGAATGGCGCCAAGGGAGAGGGTGCCATCGAGCCCTTCTAATTTCCCTGTTTTTTAATGCTTTTATCCAGCATCCAAGCTTTTAAATGAAACATAATTAAATGGCATTAGATCTTGAGATCTGACCTACCAAAGACCATGGACAAAGTTACACAAATGTTTCTCATGTAGGGAAGATGTACAGTATGTGTCAATTAGAGCATATTTGAGATGAGCCCATTTGAACCACAGAAGGAATGTAAAATTCAAGTTTTTGATCATTGGTAGAACTTTCCAAAAAGGACATACTAACGTGTGCATAAACAAACATGAAAAATTAATCTTTAACAAATCATACTTAACTCACATATAATAGTTTTCAGAATACTAGTGTACAGTATGTCAGCATTATTAAGCTATTAAGCAAAGTAATTTATGTTTACCAAACAATTAACAGGCTACTGAGATGCATCTGAAAGATTTATTCAAACAAAATAACATCCAGAATAAACTTCTCTAAATGAAATTGAGCATTCATTTTTTTTTAATTTCAGTTAACATGACTAATCAGCTAATTTTTCTTCTGTAATGATGAGAAGCCAGATGACTCTAAATTGCTAATTCCTCTACATTTTTAGTTTATCACTGTAAGTAATTATTGTAATTTGTTATTTCAACACAGAGCAGGGTACAGTGGGGTAGGAGGCTGATTTCTTAATTTCCCAGTGTCTTACTTACTGCATGCATGGACATTAATCCTGAAAACATAAATCTATTTTATCTCACAAAAACACTCTTGCTCACAAAACAAAATGGAAATACTATGTACAGTAGCCATAAATAGCTTGTAAATACATTGTGACTTAATGTGCATTTATATAAGAAATGTTGCCTTACTTCCTATCTAATTAGATTAAAAATTCAGAGACTATAAAACATTAACTGTATTGCATTTTAGTACAGAAACAATGTCTTCATACATAGTTGTTTGTATTTCATGAAGAACAGGGGAAATCATATGATTAATCCATACATACACTACTGTATGATTTAAAGTGCATTTCATACTTTTCTATGAATTTCAATTGTATTACCAAAATACAATTACCATGTTATTTTTTTATCATTTACCATGTTAATAATATGTACATTACCACGTACATATTATTAAGATACGTTCATACAGACTGCACAGAATTATATGTTAATGAAATTAAAAATATGGAAAACATTATACGATTTGTAAATAAGACTTTTGCCTCTTTAGAAAGATGTGGAGGCCAGTTTTAATCTTTTTATACACCTTTACATAATTATGTGCAGTGCAGCTGGGTCTCACTCCAGTGAATAATGTGTGTAATATCTGTGCTAATTTAGACAAATAATGGTTTCTATTAAATGTGATGTCCAGCTGAATCACATTTTGCAAATGTATTCATTTATATCAGTTCATTGCTCAAGGTAAATCCCTTTATATATTGAGAGATTGAGAGATTTACTAATGCCCATAGCAATTACAAACCCATATATTGGTTGATGCCTTTACATATATATCAGCAATCAGTACATGAAGTTAGGATTATAAGGCAATTGCTGTAAATTCTAAATATCTGGATCTTTGTTCAAGCTGCACAGTTTTGGTTTCTGGTAAGGATATAAAAATACATTATACATATCAATTTAGTCAAAATTCTAAAATTATTTATACAAGTTACTACACATGGAAACCATAATAATATAGAGTAGTTGATAAACATACATAGTAATGTCCTTAATACGTGATAAATTTACAGTTCTGTACAGTATATCTAAAGTTGACAGAGGTTTTATTTACAATTACAAAAACAATAGCACTATACATTTCATACTGTATGATCCACAAAAAACAGGGGAAATGTTGAATCAATTTATGGAGTTATCACAGGACCTTTAAAAAAATACTGTATTTCCTAGTGCTCGTTTATTTATGATATAGAACTGTACACTTAGAAATTTCCCAAGACACTTATACAGTACATAATTCTTGAACATTTTGAACTTTTTTAAAATGCAGTTGCCTTAAAGTTAAATGTTTGCTGCATTTTCGTATCTACAACTGGGGGCTTATTTAACATTGTGAAGATGCTAATAATTTAAATACTGCTAGAGGGAATGAAATTCTATGGGTTGATCTTAATATTCAGAGGTCGTATTTCTGTTTTACGCCAGCAAGCATGAAACTAGACAAAAAGTCGTAAGCAGTCAAAACCTTCTTAATCTTCAAGTAGCATAATAATTCTTTCATTTTACTTTACTATTTGTCTTTTGCAAAACACTGTTGAAAAAGGCATTTATGTATACAGTGTGATTAGTAGGTGGTTGTATCATCCACATTTTAAACAGTGTAAAAATAATGTTTTTATTTTTTTAATTAGAATGTGATGCCAACAGAAATATTTGTGTACAGTAAATTCATGAAACTTGCAAAGCCATTTTATTCTGAAATCTTTTTGTTTGAAAATGCTTAATAAATTCTGATTGAAGAACACAAGAGTAACTTCTGGATATCCCTAGAGTTCTACAGTACTTCATTTTGAATCTGGTCATTTAAAAGTGTTACTACTTTATCATTTTTAAATACAATGAATTTATAATCCGCTACAGAATGTATGTCTTCCAAGAGAGAGACCTGCACTGTTACATCTCAAAATAGTCCAACACAAGAAATGGTGTGGAAATGCTGTATACAGTAAGTACAGTACACTCATTAGGCATCATGTATTACACATCAGGCAAAAAGTGTGACCAGTTCACAGTTAAATCATTCTAGCGGTGAATATTCCTTCTGGCTTTATCCAATACTCATACTAACACAATATTCTAGGTATGTTTCAAGAGCCAGTGCCTAAATTTGCAATTATCTAGATCAGTCTGCTCTTTATCTACTGCAATATAACAAATACACATTCAATGTAGCAAGCAATAGATCAAAATGCACAAAACAAAACTCTAAAAAGTATTTCTCATTTTAAAGTATCTGAAAGCCTATTGACAGGACACCTATTCTGGTAGTTCGTGCCAGACAACTAAAATACCTACAGTAAATTACCTATTTTGCCAGTCATGACATCATGCTGTAAACCTTTGCGCAAAACCCGAAAGAAGTGTTAATGGACCAGTAGTTGGCAATCTTCCCTCTGGACCAGAAAATCTTGGACCACTGCCAAAGCATGGAGACCTGGGACACTATGCTTGCCCAGAAGTCATTCTTCAGCTCAAAGTTAAAACCTCATTTTGACATCATTTAAGATCTTTGGGCATTACCAAAACTTAACCTCGGCATGCTGGCTATGTTTTCACTTGGAATTGAACAATTTTACTTCACCAAATTTCCCCGTTAACTCTGGTGTGTAGCTCTGCATCGGCAGCTCGACATTCTCCACTTGTCCCCCAGGGGGGTGCTGCCCATCAAGTGTACATAAAGTGGGTCCCCTCCTAGACATAATGCATTTTGGGATCCTTTAAGATAAAAAGCCCTTTATAAATGCAAGAAGTTATTCTAATATGTTTTTTACCCAACTTCTGTAATGCTATATTAGGACAGGAAAATCAAATACAGTTTATCCTGTAAAATAACGCATCCCCTGATTATTCTCGAATCATCCAGCTTCTAATTAAGAATCCCTAAAAACAGATTCCGAAGTTTATTTGTACTGTACAATATTAATCTTCATAACAGACTGTATGAGTCCTGGATTTTTAACAATCTGTTTTTTAACAATTTTAAGATATGGCAGGTATGATTAGTTTTTTCTAATATGATTATTTGTTATGAGGATTGTGTGAGATGTTGCTCTTATTTATATATATAACATATTTGATGCACTTCTATTTCGTGTTGCTTACCAAGACTTCATTTACTGTACAATCAAGCGGAATTTCCTTACGGAACAATCAAGTGTTGAATAGTGCCGTGTTTTGTGCCTTGCAGATGTCTCGGTGAGCTTGCTCTCTCTGGTGGTGACTGCTTGCGGTCTTGCGTTGTTCGGGGTCTCCCTCTTTGTGTCTTGGAAGCTGTGCTGGATCCCATGGCGTGAGCGAGGCCTGTCAACCGGAACCAAAGCCGGCCAGCCTGAGCAGCCCGTGTACACGGACACCGAGGTCAACGACAATGAGTACAGCGAGGATTACATGAAGGAGCCGACCACTGTTCCCGAGTCTGCCATGAAAATCAGTCACACCTCCCCCGATATCCCACTGGAGGCCCAGTCCAAACCGAAAGAGAACTGCGTCCACAATGCTCGAATGCAGAGGCAGATCACGGAACCCACTTCTTCCGTTCGGTTAGTTTCCCTTTCACTCCTTGTGCTATCATTAGATTTGCAGAATAAAGACAGAATAGTCACAGTTTTACTGAGTGTACAGCTGACAGTCTCATTTTTAACAAGAACATCTACAGCTGACTTTTTCAGTTTAAACTCCTTAAACATTATTATTCCACAGGTCGAGATCTGCTTCTAACTTATGGCAAAACAGTGGCAGCGAACAAAACATTCATTATTTGGTCAATAGGTTTAACTTATTCTATGGTGATCTTATACATTAGTGCAAAAATAAAGCACTTCTGTGTTTTTTAAAACATGTAGCACTTGAAGGAATTTAGACATTTTGTTCCCTTTCCAAGGTCGGGTGCATCTGGGCTATCAGATCACAACTCTAAACTTTACTACTTACTCTGCATCTTTTAAAGTTCTTTTCTAGACTTTAGATATAAATAGATCTGTCCCTCTATTTATCAAGAAGTATTTTTTATTTAGACTGGAGTAACATACTGTAGAATATATTAAAATTGGGACAAATTGGTAGTCTCAGCTGAAGTTCAGGAGACATGACAACCAAGTCACTTTCACCACAGCTGTACTAAATAATAATCATAATTTCCAGCAGCATTTCCTGAAAGCTACAGTACACCATATGTAAAGCTCTCTCTTTTCGCAATTCAACACATCCCTCCTCAACCACATCCCAATCTTTGCTTCTCATTGTGAATTGGGGTCCCAGCCTCCTAGTTCTGTGGCCAAGGGGCTGGTTCTCGGCTAAGCGAGTTAAGCCAAATCTCACTATAACTAAACACCCACAAACATCCAGTTCTCAAGGGATTATTCCTTCTGAATAATGTGATCGAGACCTGTCATTAACTCAGCCACATGAAAATCAGTTAAACATTAGCAATGGCTAAAGTAAGGAGCATAACCAAGGTTTTGAAGAGATTGTTAGTGAACACAAAGTCACCTTTTCTGTGTACATCTGTTAAGAGATTGAAAAAAAGAGGAAAAGCAACAAAAGGAAAAAAGAAATTCTGGGCTATTGATATGCCAAAAGCAATACTCCTTAGTAAAAGTTTACTAATGTTTTTATGTCCATCTGTCCACCATAGACTGATCTGAATAGAAACAACCTAGTATATGAAAAGCTTTGTTTGCCTGTAACTTACAACATCCTTATCAAAATGTAAATATCTCATTTAAAGAATGGAGGAAAAAAGAGTAAACATGTGGTATCCAAAAGAGTGTTTGATATGAAAAACTACAGTAAGTGCCTAACCCCCAGGCAAGAGAAGGGCTCTTAAACAGCTCTTAAAGGGTTTTGCATTCATTTGTGCTGTTGAGATAAAGGACATCTTTCTGCAGAGCAGCAGGGAAACTTTAGATCTTTAGGAATACATCATATTTTCCATAATGTACTTGTTACTATAATTTGAATGATTCATGATACTCTAATAGCACATTTACGCCTGTCTCTCCTTCCTCTGAAGGCACAATTCGATCCGAAGGCAACTAAATCTCTCCAACCCGGATTTCAACATCACACAGTTTCAAAGGCAGGAGTCACTCACTGGGCTTGGGAGGATTAAACCAGAGCTGTACAAACAGAGATCAGTTGATACGGATGATGGTAGGAGAAATAACAGCAAATCCTGTGGGAAGCTCAATTTTATCCTCAAATACGACTGCGACTTGGAGCAGCTGATTGTCAAAATCCACAAAGCACAGGACCTGCCGGCTAAGGACTTCTCTGGCACCTCTGACCCTTACGTCAAAATATATTTGCTCCCAGATCGCAAAACCAAACACCAGACTAAAGTGCACAGAAAAACTCTGAACCCCGTGTTCGATGAGGTGTTTTTATTCCCTGTTTCCTATAATGAGCTACCCATGCGAAAGCTGCACTTCAGTGTGTACGACTTCGACAGATTCTCCAGGCACGACATGATTGGCCAGGTGGTGGTGGATAACTTTTTAGACTTGCCCGATTTTCCACGGGAGACAAAACTCTGGAGGGATATCCAGTATGTCACCACAGTAAGTGCTTTTTATAGCTCTCTATCTGAAGCAGCTGAGAAATCATGCAAGCTTGACTCAAAATCCTCAGAGTATACAGTAGTTACTGTAAAGTATGTCTGACAAATGGCACGGTGGGTATCAGGTGTTTTTGCTTCATCATGCTTAATGACTACTGGTAAGAAATGTGAAACCTAACTACCTGGAATGAGAAGTGTAATTGTCAATATCCCCAAAACAGGAATTTTAGGAACCGGAATAAAAAGAAACAAACTTAATACTGAATAGGTCCAGAATATTCTAGAACTTGTACTTCTAATTCAAAATGAAAAAAAAAGATACATATTAGGAGTCTTGTTTCTGGTTTCTACTACTTCATACTTGAAGCTGCTAAATATTGGCAAAACATTTGGCAAGTTTATGCTCTTAATGAAAATTATGCACCAAAAGATAAAAATAAAACTTTAAAACAATAAATGGTTAACCAGAACAGGGAGTACAGGTTGACTTTTGAATCCACAATAGCATGTCCCACTTTGAATGACTTTGTTCTGACTTACATTCAGCCTAAAATGATGTTTTTCATAGTGGCAGGAAAATGATGCTGCAAAGGATTTTTTTTCATTGGAGACCACAGCAGGAATTTTTACTCTGTCTCTGCAATGTCAAATAAAAAAAGATCAAGGTGCCCTGGGAGAAGAAAAAATATCTTTTTGTTAAAATTCATACTGTATATAAGCAAGATGTGTTGTTATGTAAATAGAACAATCTAGCCTAATTGCCCTGTCCATTCAAACCAGAAAGTAATGAAAAAGTCTTTACATCATAATACAAACATTCTCATAAAACCTATAAGTGAAGTAGGCTCATCTGCAACTCAACAACCTTAGCCAATGTTCAACCAAACCGACTTACTGCAATCTCAGGAACAGGTGTTGAATAGCATTACAGAAGGAGTTATAAGGTAATACATGAATAATGTTTCAGAAGAATTAGAAGTACTTCCATGCCAATGTTTTACTTACAGTACATATACATGGTTTTATGATTCAATTAACAACTTTTATATCTGTTTATTAATTTAAAACAATTAACTTGGGTTTCTTAATTCATAAGAACTACGTGGGCACTACAGGTTTTGATAGCAAGAGAATTATCTTGGGTGGAAGCAGGAGAGGAGGGATGCTCTGTGAGTACTATAGTCTCCTTGATTATCTGTAAAACACACAGAAATTATGGGAATTGTGACTAAATTAGCTAAGAATTCAGTGCAGATCAAGAAAATGGAAATATTGCAGTTGTTAAAGATGGTGACAATATTAAAAATTCAGTTGTGATATTAGAAATCTGTAATGTGCAAACATATTTCCATACATATACCTGCTGTAAGCACATTAAGAGACTTCTGTTCCCATATAAGCATTACGAAAAATGACAGCTTTGAAGGAGATGGTGACACATAGGTGTAAATGCAAATCTGTAAAAGCCTGACTTAATGAAAGTCCATTATTGAACATGGAAATGAATTGCCAGATTAAATCAATTTCTCAGTGAAAAGAGTACTGCTGTGCCTGAAGTGATTGCTGCTACAGGTTCGCCCCAACAAAGGTGCTTGTTTCTCCGTGTCGATCTCATTTCTCCTTGCTGAATCCCTCTGCAGAGCAGTGACATTTACTGCACTTGCTCCCCAGTATCTGATAACCTCATCGCAGCTCAAAATGATGAGCCCTGCTGATGCCTCCTGTCACGTTGAAAGGAAACCTAATTTGTGTTCACTGACAGCCAGTACAATTCATTCAGTATTGAATCTTTCTCTTATTAAGATTAATTCTAGTGACTACAACAACCGTGTTTCCTGCTTAGAAAATAAAATGGATATTTAAAGCTTGTTCTTTCAGGAATAGGCATTTGAATCCGGATTTGGTTAGATCTAATGGGATAAAATTTTATAAGTGTTTATGGTTTTAAAATGCAAGACTGTAATTGATATACAAACAGTACAATTATTTTTCTTCAAAGAATGATTAACGTTGCCTTCTTTATATTTAATGACTACTTCTGTATGAGAGGGATCCTTTTCTGTTGTAAATGGGAGGTATGAGTCCCATTGCTCCTTGTGTTTAACTGGGACACAGTAATAATTCCTTAATCCTGGTTTTAGAAGCAAGTTCATTCAGTCATGAAAAAACACTAAGCTACAAGTGTCATGATTAAGTAATCGCTTGGAATTAAAAGCGGAGGTTTCCATTTATGGCTTTCTAGAATCAAGATGTCAGACACCTGTTCTGTTAGAAGCTGCTACTCCTTTAAAGAGTAAAACTGCTTCTTAATTCATTCACAATTTTTCTGTTTATTGTCATATTTACCAGATAAGGTCAACATCATTGTGAAAAGATCAATTGTAAAAGTCTTAGATGAGGACCTCTATCTACTCTTCTTATCCCTTTCAGCAATGAGGTTCTCTTGGATACAGTCTCTGCTGACATGTAAAAATACTTTGCTGTAGCCTCCAAGGCAAGGAAGTACAGTAAGTGGTACACTACTTGCTCTGAGAGAGTTCACAGAGACGAGAACTGTAGAAATTCAGCGGAGTTTCTTTTTCTTCTGTTTATTGAGAAATAAATAAAATTATCCATCATATATGATATAAACCATGTGATAAGGTTTTTCAAGGTTCAAGTTCAATTGAACTCTGTATGTTATTCAAGTACCTTGAAAGAGCAGCTAAGCTCATGTAGTCTCATTTTTACCATATACAGTAATTGTAGAGCAGTGTGAAATTAATCATGCAGCCTGAAACATTTTAAGTATTGTTTGGCTCTATAGTCTACACATTACAGTAGTTTATATATTTATTTAACCCTAGCTTTGTTCAGAACACCTGGGCCACACACATAGTGAACTGGCATAATTTAACCTATTACATTTTGGACATTAAAATACCGAAGGCAGCTGAGGGAAATCAATATTAAAGGAAAGGTCATAATAAATTTACATAAGACAGAACAGTTGGAAATATTTAAAAAAAAAGATTAAATACATTTTTACTACAGGGTAATTTAGATGTCAGAAATATATATACTATATATAAAAGTATGAAAACCATGAGGATTAAGTCATCTTAAACATAAAATGACTTCCTTGATCAATGGTCTCACTGGCACAGCTTTTGGAATTATAATTTGACTTGAATAAAGAGAATAGAGATCAAGATAGACAAAAGAAAAATGACCTTCTGTAATATCTGGCTCTAGCTTTCTACCAGCCTTCTGTTAGAAACAAGAGTCAGGTAATTAGAAAACGAAACATGTCACAACTCGAAAAAGAAGCTGAGGTTTCTGAAACAGCTGTAAATCGCATTGCATAAATTAGCTTTGGAAGTCATAAAATGGGATTTTCACAATCTTTCTTTTTTACAAATTCTTCTATCATGGTAACTCTGCCTCATATTGTTACATTATGTGCTTTATGATCAATACCACTGTAGTTTTGTCTAAGGTATTAATTTAAAGCTGTGCACAAAGACCATACAGGAGCTTATGATGAAAAGAAACTGTAGCCTAAACTCTACGAACAAACAGGAAATCATAGGCAGTAATAATAACAATGATGATTGAAAGGGATTTTTTCTCAAATAACAGTGCCTTGCTCTAATCCCAGTTTCATTAAGAGAAGCTACAGTACATATTTGTGACAATTATTCATCAGTGCTGAATGAAAATGGGTGTTTTATGAAGGACTTTAAATATATTTACTGTAGTCATTTCAGTATTTAGCATTTTATCGGTTACCATTTGTATTTAATCTGACCTATCCTTTATTTGCTATATCGATTCTGTCTGTTTCGGTGTTTCTTGCAAAATGAATCAGAAATGCAAGGCTGGAGAAATAAGGAGGGATATTTCAATCCACTTTTTCTTGCTGGTGGCTTTGCCTCCAGTCTTACTTTCAATCTATGCCTCTTATTGTTCTGTTGGGTTTAGATCAGATGACTGGGTCTTCCATTCAAGTCTTTTAAGCTGCTTCTTCTAAAGAAATGCCTTTACACATCTGGGAATTAAATAACCATCCACAACCTTTGTTCACTACATCTGGGAATTATTTTCTGTTCCCCCATTAGATGCATGCAACAATCTATACTGTCATCTGTATAATATACTGTACCTACCCCAATAAAGCACCAAAGCAGAGTTGTACAATCTCCTAACAGTCAGAAAGATGCACACAGATAAGATAACCAGAAATCCACATGTCATCAGTGATTTTAAACTCATGTCAACAGGATCTGTATCAACATTCTGTTGTAACAAACTGACTGTGTCTTCTTGTTTTTGCTAATTCTTTTTAGCTGACAAATTAACTTACTTTATGCAACACCAACACTGCTATATTGCTAATAATAGCAAGCAAGGCATATCTGCCTTCTTTCATTCACAATCATGAAGTCAATTTCTTAATTTACCATCAGGTCTCCTGCCATTCCAATAGAAAGCTTTTTTTAATCATACATTATGTAGTGGACTATTTTCAGAATCAGAAAATTTGTGTATTCTCTCTGCTGTTAATTTCTTTTCTGGATTGACTATGGCTAAAAAGAAGAAATTTGTTATTTGTTTTACCCCTGTGGAAAGGACAATAGGACTCATTTATACAGCATGTAATCATTTATTTGCATATAATAAGCTGCTCCTAATATTCCCCTGCAGGTGTACTGTACATCTGAAATACTGAATTTCATTTCAACAATTATAGTGTTCAACATGCAGTAACCAATATATCTCTCAAATTAACATATTTGATTTATTTTTGCTGTGCAATTTTTCACTTTAAAGGGAATTAATGATTATATCAGATTGAGTATTTTTTACATCTCATCTAGTAAAGGGAACACCCAGAATTCAAACAGCATTAGTCCAAGCAAAGAAATATACAGTACTTTCAATATCCCATCCACTGTCAGTAGTCTATATTTCCCATTACAGAAGCACCCCCACACACAATTCTTTCTGCCCCTGGATTCAAGCCTTCAGTTTAAAGAAAATGACATGAAAGTATACTTAGAGCAGTGAATATTTCATGAATGCCCATCCTGAAGTATACATAACTCTGACCTTAATTGGAATGGCAGTGAAAGCTATGTTTCGACTACATATATAGAGATAGAACCAAGACTTATATTCTGTTTTAAACTGCTTGGAGTCCTGCAATCCACTATTACTTCCCACACTGACCCCCCCCCCCCCATCCACCAAAACAGGAATAACTTGCCACTGCAGTTTGTTAAATTCCCATTATTTATCATCCTAATATTTTAGACATATTTTTAAACCTTTTGATCAACATTCGCTTGTATTTGCTTTTTTAAATTAAGGTGTTTTAATACTTGTATATAAAGTACCGTAATCTAAATGTGTATATATTTTCATATTTAATATTGGTACTATACAACAGGAATGCAGATAGGTGTTTAACACATCACATTAAAAGATAAAAGGGTTTACAAATCTGTGTCTGAGACAATACTTAGGAAACTAAATTGAAAAACAGGAGAAGGAACAAGCAGACCAAAAGAGCTATGAGGTATCATCAATTACACCTATCTTTCTCCTTCAATTTTTGCATTGTGCTTGGCTCCTTATGCGTTTTTGCCACCAGTTCTCCACGGCAAAGGAAATTAAATAGTAACTAGGTTAAATGCTGCTGTACCTTTTTACCTTGCTCAAGATCAAAGACTAATCTCCTTGACAAGGCCAATATCCTACCAGTTGAACTGCACCTTTATCAGAATTTTTCTATGTGGCATAAAGATAAAAATCAGTTCCACACATCTGAGATCCCAAAGTTCTATTACAGAGCAGAGAAGGGACTATAATTCTGGGACCTGGGTTCTAGGTCATCTGAAGCCCATTAAGGCCACTGAACTGGGACAGCCCTCTTGAGTAACAACATATGGGACATGAGTAGGTTTGTCATGATTATATGGATAAATAATTTAATAAGCCTCATTGCAAAGCTCACATTTCTGGCACATTCAGTAAGAGAGGGATATCTAGAGGTAAGCACTGTATTATAAAAGGAAAACAGATTCAATATAAACAGATATAAAGGATCTATACCTCCAATCAATCTGGCTATACACATTGAGGGCAGCTGCAAAAGAAGTCAGAAGTCAAATGTCAGCAACTACAGCACTATAATATGTTTACAGTCTTTTTAAGTTTACAGTCTTTGTAAGACTGCAAAAAACACATGGATGTAAAATACTGGGTTGCCCATTGGTCTGCAGATGTCCTAGATAAATTTCTTTAGTAGTTACCACTTTCACTTTGCAATTTCCATGCTTTTCTTTAGGCTTTGTGGCGCTTGAAGTTGTCTTTGAAAAAGAATCAAATTATTCAGCCTTTCCCTTTCTCTGCTCTTGTGAAGATGTTTTCTTATACAAGGTATAAATGAGGACCTAGAAGAGAGGAGCCTTTTATTAAGCAGACAACCATAAAGGATGCCAATTAGGCCCAAGATCATTCATCCTCAATAGAACAAGTAATTGTTTTGTTTATCCTGTTTTTTTCTTATTCATTAGTATCAAGGGAAACTTGTACATCTGATTTTACAGTTTCTGTTCCCCTAAGTATCCTATTAAGATATTTTATACTGATCTTCAAACTATTGTGTTTTTCAGATCAATCAATACACTGTAACCTTTTTCTTGTTTTGTATTTCTGATCTCGGCAAGTAATTAAGAAAATAACCAACCAAATCAGATGTCCTCAAAAATATTCCTCTCCTCATACACCACACAGGTCATGTATAATAATGGATTTTAATAATGGACAAAACACAAAGCACTGTATAATGGATGAGAAGAGAAATTTGAAGAAGTAGATTAATACAACTGATTGAAGGAAAGGTTTAGTCTTCAGGTGTCAGGTAATGTACATTATCAAATGTGACTTCTTAAACATTTCTAAACATTTAAACATTACTGTAATTCTTATTTCCTTTTTATTTTTTGTCATATTAAATAGTGTCATCTGTGTTAGTAACTAGTTTAAGGGAGTTTATGTTCACAAGGATAAGCAAGAGTTTTCTTTTGTAAAATATAACTTCTAAAAACCTGGGGAGGATAGAAAGTTTAAAAAGGAGAAATAGCCAAGATGGCCCAAAGGAATTGCAGTTCTGTTTATATATGTATGCAGAAATAACTCTCCTCATTTAAGAGAGGTTTAAGATATAGAAATTAAAATAATTTTGGAAACTCAACAGCATTAAGTTGACTCACAGAAGGTATGCTCCTAAAGTAGCTCTTTTTGGTTGCATATAATGTAGTATACACAGTGGGTGTTACTATATTTAGCAAATAGTATCTGTATGACAATGTGCAAGATTTTTTCAAGCATAATTCTGTCACCTCCATGTCACCTCCTCCTCACTCAGTAAAAAATTAAATATTACCTAAAAAAATTAGATGCAAAGTAAATACAACTTGTCTTATGAATTCTTTGAACAGTATACTTTTTTTTTTAACAAAAAAATTGTATTTTGCAAAAATGTGACTACAGTATGCAGGAACAGTAAGCTAAAGATTTATTTATTACTATAAAATTGCTTAATAATCAATATTATGCTGTTTTACAGTATTATTTACATACACATCCCCAGAAGATTCAAAATTTTAATGCTGTATAACAACGCCACATACATTTTGTGCAAACATTTACATGTAACCTTTGATTCTCCAAATGTAGCCAAGGTGAATACAGAGAACCCTAGATTTTTTACCATACAGAGTGCCTTACATACTTAGGGTTCTCTGTATATACAGGTGTACTGATGCTCACAAAAATACACTTATTTAATTGACATTATTATATATATACTTATTTACCTTTTAAAATAAAGGCTATGATTATTATATAGCCAGTTAGTGGATAAAAGGAAAAGGATATATTACATGTACCTGATTGTGATTATTTAAAAACATGGCTATGCTTACATATAATAACACTTTTGATAATGTATTACAAGTGGTTTTTCGGCGATTAATTGACACAAAAAACTATGGTTCTTGTGTTGATTATGTAGTATTATGGTATTTGACATGAGTGCTGTATCTCTGGGAGGTCATGCAGTTGATTAATACAGCTCCCAACAAAAACTACATCAGGGAGACAGTTGAACTTTCAAAGCAAATTCTGGGCAGATTCATTGAAAAGCACCAGAGAAAGAGTATAAGAAAATTTTCAAGGCACTGAATATCCCCCAAAGCACAGTAAAAAGTCCATTATAAATAAATGGAGAAAATATCGCATAACTATGAATCTGTGTAGAACAGGGTATACTCAAAAACTGAGTATATGGCGAGAAGGGCTCAAGTCAGGAAGGCCACCAAGAGGACTGTGACTGCTTCACAAGTATAAGTTTCATAGGAGACTGGTAAAACAAAAACCATTGTTGAAAAAAACTCACATCAGTTTGCCAGAAGGTATCTGAGACCAAGTGAAAGAGATTCTCTGGTCTGATGAGACCAAAATTGACTTTTTGGCCTTAATAATAAGCGCTACGGTTGGTACAAGCACAGCACACCATCTTAAGAACAACATCCCTACCGCAAAACATGGTGTTGTCAGCATCGTGCTATGATAGTTCAGGTGGGTAGCTGCGTCAGCACACGTAGTCCACAAAGGAACAAGTAATAGGTTTATTCCATGCTCTTTTCAGCATGGAATAAACCTATTACTTGTTCCATTGTGCTATGATGATGCTTAGCTGCATCAGGGAATGGAAGACTTGTGAAGATGGAATATAACTGCAATCATTTATTTTCTGATTTATATTTCTAATTAGGAGGATCAGTAGATTTTTGTTTTCACTTTGACATTATAGAGTACTCTGTATTAATCAATTGCAAAAAAAATCCCAATTAAATACATTATGATTCCATATTATAAAACAATCAAATGAAAAAAACATCGAAGGGGAGCGAAGACTTTAAATAACCTCCTCGAGTGCAATCCAATTTTAGGATTTTGCCTTAAAACCATTTTTACAGAATTACTCACAAAAAAGTATTTTGTCTCCTATTAAAAATAGCAGTTTGGTAGGAATAAAATTGGCATGTACACATTGGTAACCACAATATGTTCTCAAATTTTCAAAAAAGTAGCTTTTTTAAAAAGTAAAATGATGCGAGAGACAATACTTTATATCAATTTATATAAAGCAATTGTTTTCCTTTACCAAAGCCAATGCATTCCATCCACCATTTAGAGTAATATGCAAATGAGCAATGTTATTTCATTATAAGCAGGTAGTATTAATCTACGTTTATGTTTTTTTTACAGTGAACAGTCTCCAATTTTTTTGTGTTTTGGAGACTTTTTTGCTCATTGATAAATCTTGAAGGCAATTATGTTACGGTTGATTGGCAATTGTAAAGAGAGACATCTCAAAGCTGGAAAATATAAGCTCTGTTAAGAAACACATTGTGAATTTTCCCCTTACCTCCATAGAAATGGCACAAAACAATGTAAACAGTGCAAGGCTTGACAATCTTCTATGTATTGTATTTGGAATCATAGAACAGAAGTGCAATAAAAAAACCTTATAAGATGAGGTTTCTGTACCATCAATATTTTTATTTTGTTTTATGAGAGAATTAAATTAGGGGGCATTGAATTTTTTTTTCTGTAAATAATTTAAAAAAACAATCATCTTGCCAGGACTTCGTCATTACCCTTAAGGTTTTTAATTTTGCACATTCACAAGTATTACTAATTTATAAAACAGATAACTTTTTTAAAGGAAATAAATATTGCATCAGTACAGGTGTATACTGTATGTTTTTTACATATATATACATACACAATATATTGCTTTTAAGTTGTACCATGCCTAATGGACTATTCATGTTGAGAAATCATTCAAAAAATATTTCATTACTCATCTTGACCAAAAAACTGATGCTCAGGCTCTTCTCTATTTTAAGTTTCTCTACAAAGTAGATTAGCCTTCAGGGAAGGTGTTATATAACTGACTGCTTCCATTTTCTCCCAGGCATATTGAATCTCACTGCTTAACAGTAATTTGATTGACCATAACACACATGGCCTACTTTGTCCATAATGTTACCAGTGACTTGGTTTAAGTGCTCATGAAAATGGAGGTAACTGTCATCCTATAGTTGGGAAATGGATGTGGGTAATTTCATTATCGGCCTAAGAGGAACTGGTTTCACAGACCAGCCTCCATTTAACATGTGAAAAGCTAAGTGCATTGGTGCTGCTCAGCGGCAAGTTACCGTAACTCCTACTTGAACAGCCCTGGTTTCATTACTATTTCTACAGCATGAAAACATCCACTGAAGAAAGTTTCACCTGCATGTGACAAAACGATTTGAAAGTGATATGTTTGAATCATAGGCTCATAATGGGAACTCTGATGTCAGGAGCTGTCTGTCTTTTCTCATTGAAGAAATTTGATGTGATGCTCATTTCACCCATGAATCCATTCCTTATTTGATTAAATTGAAATGCATTCTGAATAGAGGTCTAAATGAACACTCCTTGGTTATGAAAGTCTTGACCATTCATACTGCATTAGCCTCAAAATATATCATCAGCAGGATCACCTAATGGTTTTACAACTTTTATGAGTGTCTGCTATTTTTGTAATGTTAGAGGATACTGTATTCTGATTTCTTGGCGGCACTAAAACAATTGCCTGGAATGTCTTTAGTAAGTATGTCCATAATTTTAAGAATTAGCTTAGGCCTCCCTATGATTCAACAGCTGATCGTAGTACAAAAATGTAAAGGGTTTATAATTGAGGAGGGAAATTAGAAATCTTTTAATAAAAATGGAAAATATATTAATATATTTATTTTTAAGGATTTTAAAAATGCTTACAACATAATATTCCTTACCTGAGAGTATGGCTACATTTAATGCCCTAAATTTTAATCATTTAATATCTCTTTCCCATAAAATCCATCCCCTCATGTAAATGTGCTATGAATCGGGATTATACATGGACACAATAACTGAGAGAAATGGGAAGCTGTGCTTATGTATCAGTGTCTAACTAATCTCTGATTCTGATGAACAAATTGTTTTTATTTTGTAATTCATGCTTCCACTATCACATAAATGAAAACAAAAGATGATAAACATGCTAAAATATACACATTTTAAGGTGCTTTTAAATGGATTGAAGTCAATCCCCTGCGATCCTTCAAGAAAAGCTGGATGAGACCCAGTGATCGATAAGCAACTATGAAGCAAATGAACAAGATGAGTTTAATTGCGTCCCCTTGTGTGATACCTATGTTCTTAAGGCATTATGTATTGGTTTAAATGTCTGATTAATGGAAAACCATTTCAGGGTTTATATGAATATTACAGAATGGATGAGAAAGGTGTTCAGTAGATGCTAGGCTCATACATCTACTTTATTTGTCTCAAATTGTCAAATGTAACCTCGCTCCATAATAACCAAATCCCTGTGGAGTACCAGTCTGACCTTTTCTCATGATCTGTAAAATTCTATTTTCGGCAATAAGAGACCTCAGGCATGTCTGTGCCAGCTCATAGGAAAAAAAAAGCTATTTGATCAGACTGTTCTTTCGCCAGGAGAGATACAATTAGGCTGTTTGTCACAGACAATTTTTACTGGGCTTAAATATTGTGACCATGTACTGTGTATATATTGTGTTTTAATGATTACAAACGCAAGAAACATCTTATAAATCAATACAATGCTGCATATAACATACAGTAATTGCTAATCCACTTTAGTAAAGTTACATTTGATTATTATAAATCAAACTTCAGTTCAGAACCTATTTAATGATATAGCAAAGATCATATACTGTCTTTTTCCAAACATTGTATTATTCCTTTGTAATATGAGTATATTATCAAACAGTATCATGGATTCAGTACTTCACTTAAAAGACATCTGAGATTTTTGACAAGAAAAGAAGCATATCTTAAAACATAGTTCTTAGTATTGTATGTTGTGAGAGTTGGTTACAAGCTATTTCAGATATATTCACAGTGCTGTATAGTTAAAATGCAACATCTCTAAGAGATTTTATTTTAAGAATGGTGATAATTGGATTCCCTCTGGAGATGTCGCCAGTTTATGTGAAAGAGAAGGTGGCTCTTGTGATTTCACAGAATCTTCAGATGGAAGAAGAGGATTTCCAAGAATGTGATTTACATTTGAAATGTATTCATTATAAAACATCTTTGAAGGGGTTTCAGAATTACCAGTTATCCTTTCCCTTTTTAACAGTGTGAATTAAAAAAAATTAAGTACAGTTTTTCTTCCCAATAATGGCCTCTCATTCTCATGCTTCTTACTTTCTATTACAGGATAATGTGGACCTTGGGGATCTTATGTTTTCTCTGTGTTACCTTCCAACTGCTGGGAGATTAACTATAACTATAATAAAAGCAAGAAATCTGAAAGCCATGGACATTACTGGTGCATCGGGTGAGAAAGTATTCTTAATTATCATTTCTGGAAGCATTTCTTTTTTTGTACCATAGATAAGTTTAACTAATTGATACGCAAATCAAAGATACGGCAGGAGATTACGTGATCTTTTTGGTGGATGTTCATTGATATTAGAATAGTTGGCATTATAACTGCATATAGATAAGAGAGAGTGAACAAAGATAAGTCCATGGGATGCCTTTCATATCGAGGTATAGGTATTAAATATAAGACATGATTTCCTACTGTTAGGCTTTTTGAAGAGCTGCTACACATTCATTTCCTATAGTCACATAATAATGCAATGACCATTGGTGTTGAGTGAATCATTTGGTCTGATCCTGATTTGCTGGGATATGCATATTTTTTCATTAATAAATAGAAAAATAGTACACATTGAAGCTTATGGCAACATGACATTGCAAGCAAAATAAAAACCAGACAACTGATAAAATTCTCAAAACAATTATCCTGTGTGGCTGTGTTACACGTAGCGTGTAAGATGCAACAGCTAGGGTTTGTAATGTCCCCTGGAAGATATCCTGGATGGGTCAAAGACATTTCCACAGACTAAACCGATACTGTATATTGGTACTATATTTAAAAGAGAGTACTCGAGAGTGTAAAAAATGACTGTTGGTCCCTGGTGGAAAGATTATTTATTTGGTATATTTCATAATTAAAATAGAGTTTAACATTATTTTGACAAACTATAAAAAAAAAATCAGTAATGAAAATAAAAAGTCATTATTATGTATTTTTATATTGTCGATGTATATATTTTTGACTAATAATAAGTTAAGTGTTCAGGGTTGGTTCTTGACTGTACTTGCACCACTGTTTGCTGTCTCCAGGGTAAAAATTGTTTGTTTATTTCCAGATCCTTATGTAAAGGTTTCTCTCATGTGTGAAGGGCGGAGATTAAAGAAAAGGAAAACATCTACAAAAAGGAACACATTAAACCCTGTCTACAATGAAGCCATAGTTTTTGATGTTCCTCCAGAAAACATAGACCAAATTAGCCTTTTGATAGCGGTAATGGACTATGACCGGTGAGATTCATGCATTATTTTTACATGGCTTAAAAAAAAATACAAATACACAAAAAAGTAAAAAACTAGAAAAGAGTGATACAGAAAATAGTACAATGAATGACTCAAGGGTCACCTTCATTTTAGAAATGTGGTATTTCCCTCAAAAGTAATCTCTCATTACATCTCTTCAGCATAATTCTTGAAAGTCTAAATATTACAATCTAAGTGCTACTGTGTATTTTAAATTGACAGCAGTTTTTGTCATGATTGGGTTTCTGAAATAAGAAGAAATAGCACTATGTTGATTTAATCATGTTAAACAAGACAAAAAAAATTGTGTGAAATTACATGAGGTACTGAATATTATAACTTTTATTCCACTAGTTATTCTACATTTAAGGGAAGTGTCATTAGGTTTTTTGTAAATATTGACAGTATTTTTCAAGAAAAAAATATTATGCCCCGTTTTCACAGTGTAGGTCACAACGAGGTTATCGGCATATGTCGAGTGGGCAACGATGCAGACAGCCTGGGTCGTGACCATTGGAATGAAATGCTGACATACCCTAGAAAACCTATAGCCCACTGGCACCCCCTGGTCGAGGTATAATTTTTTACTTTATATCCATCCAGCTTTACTTTAAAGTAGATCAAAATACATATGATAGATATCCTCTAATTTTAATAAACCTTTTACTCCTAAGCAGACTAACTGACCATCAGTCTGGGTAATGGTGTTTTATTTGATCATTTCTAAATATGGGACAGAGAAGTCAACTTTTTCTAAATTTTCAGGCCTGGAATGAAATCCCACATTGTTAAGAATTTTCAAAACATACAATGTTGAGATCTCCAGTTCTTGTATGTAAAAGTTTTCCGTTAAAAAAACAAAAATATTTGCCTACTTTGCCCCTGTTGACCCTTATATATAGTCAATTTATTATTATTTTACTATTATACAGCCTCAATTACAGATAACATTTGGGTAAACTGTCAGTATTCAACACATAGCTAATTCAGCAATGATTGCAGTCAAAGAGTTCCATGTTGTTGTAATAATTCCGTAGAGATATTGGTCTATAATTGTACTCAAACCACCACTACACATACAGTACAGTATGCACACCCTTATTAATACAATTAAAAAACTTTTCAGAGTACCATCACTGATGAAAGACTACTGCCGAATGAAAATGATATACATTACTTAATTTACCGAAGTCATTTTCCATGATAATCTCATTTATGCTTTAATATATTATGGATCACTATAAAGACTTAATCTGAAATATGAAATATGTTTAAATTAGTATAGATTACAATCTACAACAGAACTGTAAAAAAGTATATACTAGTATTGCTTATGAAGATCAACTATAAATCATTCTACCCCATTATCATACATTAATTATATTACAACTAAAAAAATATTATATTATTATTATTATAAAATATAATTGGCATATTATATATAATTTAGCATATAGCATCCCATGTAATTGCTTAAGCATGAGCACAATTCAGTATAAATCACTAATATTAAAAAAGAAAGCCAATGCTATTTAAAAGATTTTTAAATTTAGCATTTAAACTCTGTTCCTACTCAGCAGATAAGAGAGAGAAGCAGTGATTTCATTCCATTTGTCTGATGCTGAGCATGCTTCACTAGCTTGAAATGTTCGTCCAAGCCACAGCAACCCTCAGAGATCATGCTCCTCATCTATTATTTAAAAAACCACATCCGCGGCCAGTTTAGTCAAGGCTACACTTGCTAACTTTAAGTTACCCATTAAAGCAGAAAAAAACATGCATCCAGAATGTATTTTTTTCATTTGATTTTAATCACAATTGTATGAAACAGGGTCTGTTTCAGTACTGGAACAGTTTGGAAAAAACTGCATTTCTGATTTTCAAGTTTCAAGTTTTAGCTTTATAGAATCGTGGGAAACAATGTCTAAAAATAAATGTTCTAACTTGCAGGAAAAGGTACTGTAAAAAAGGGAAGCAGTGTCATCAGATTGTCTGAGGTTGCAGCTGTGGCTTAATGCATTAGGGAGTTTAACAGAACAAAACCTTTAAAAATAGCTTTATATGTCTACATAAATAAATCAGTATAGCTTTAAAGCCACTTCTCAGCTTCAATTATCTTAATTTTGCATTGCTTTATGGATCATCCATTTTCAACATAAGAAAACTACACACAACAGACATGGGTAAGAAAGACACCTATTAAGTGTGATTTTATCCCAATGAGTCTTCTTTGTACTAGAAAAGCTTTTCATCTGTGTAGGGTGTGTCTCTGCCCAATAAATCACTTTGGTATTCCTGAACTTAGTATTTATGTTCAGTTTTTCAAGGCTCTGTTTTCATTTAATTCTGCAAAGCAGTTTCATTAGATGCGTCAACGTCTTCTGAAGTAATCAAAGCAATTTCTTGTTTTCAGTGGGTAGGACAAGCACCAACAGGTGGAAGTCAAGCTGGTTCCTGCAATTCTTTGAAGGCTCCTCCTTCCCCATAAGAGGACAGGCCACAGTCACCGCAGAGGACAATACAATGGATGTCGGATATCCGACATCTGGATGTCGACAACTGCAGAGAGGAAGATTCTGTATCGAATTAAGTGTTCATCTTAAATGTATACACATGGGAAAACTTGAACGCAAATGTTTCTATGCCTACATGAGTTTCCTTTGCATGGGGACATTGATTCAGTTGCATGTTGAGTAGCCATCCTTCCTTTTTTATACATAGCTAAAACTAACAAAGTCGTTCTAGTTTCTGTGAAGCATTACATCTTAAAGTAAATGTTTTCAACATAGTGTTGGTATACATCTGATAATGTGTCTGCATTGCACATTATTAATTATATCAACAAGTGTCTCATTTGTATTGACTTTCTTTGAATATAGTGCATGATTTCATTTTGGCAGGAAATTCTCATTGACTCTTTCTGTTAATGTTTTGAAATCAGTGAAATTGTATGATATAAACGCTAGTAAAATGTACTGTGGCTATTTATAGAACTAGTATGTAATATGGTCTTTAAAATGTTCCTAATACATTTTTCTAAAAAAAAAAAATCTTTGTGTTTTGGAGTGCCTGAGAATGTTGCACTGAGCATAACTGCTAGTACACTGCATGTGGAAGACTCTCTCTTGATCTGGAAGACTCCACCAAGAAGACTTACTTTTGAGACTGACAGTGTGGCATGATTACAATTCTACAATGACCAAACACCTTCCAATTGCAGATTGTGTCATTCATGCTTAATTTTCTTTTTGCTGAAGATATACCCTTTAAAATAACACAGAAAAGGGAATTTGTCAGGGAGGCTTCAATTGTAAACCTTTGTTATTTATCGATGGGAAAAATTGATTTAAAGTGGTTTTCCAAAGTTAGAAGGCCTTTTATATGAATGCAAAGGAACAAGTTATAGGTTTATTTCATGCTGAAAAGAGAAGAAAGAAAACACAACATTATGGCTGTGGAGCCACACCCAAAGAACGTTGTTTTCTTTCTTCTCTTTTCAGCATGGAATAAACCTATAACTTGTTCCTTTGCAGCCTATGCATGCTGACGCAGCTACCCACCTGAGCTACTTTTATATGAATCGTCTGAAAACAAGGGTCTTCTCAAAACAAGCTCAGTCTTTCTTCCCATAACAGTGCAATCACTTACAATGCAAGTGAAAGAAAATCTACAATCGATAAAATATGTTTTCTCTAGATCAAGACTTGGATCAATGTTGGAGATACAAGAAAAAAAGAAAATGTTGCTTTTCAAGCTTATTTCCCAGCAATAATTTGATCACCATCTGTGCACGTTGTGAGGAATACCCAGCCAACTCTTCTATGAAAAGTCGTTGAAAGGTCTCCACCAGTGTTATTAAACTGAAATGTGAATTCTAAATAATCAGGTGTCAGAACAGAGGCAACCACAGAGCTGTTTTTTTAAAAATAAATAGTGAGTGATTAAAAAACAAAATGAGAAAGTTATTCCACTGAAGAAGACTAAACCTAAGGATTCTAAAGGAATACAAATTCAGTATAAATATCAATAACCACAGGTGACTTGTGGAGTCACATTCCTTTTAGGTAATTGCAATCCCCAAAGGGCTACTGGAAGAATATTCTTCTATTAAGAATATATTAATAGAATAAATATCTTCTTAATATAGAACTCGCATGGATCTAATAAAGCTATTTGGTTTTAGCAGTAATGTACATTGGATGGTAAAGTTCTGAAACAATGTATTCCTTATTAGACCCATATCATACTTACACCAATAAAAGGCACCATTTTTGTTGTTTGATGTGTGCAAAACACACAGCATGAGTACATGCTCTTTTTATTCAGCAGTCACAGTAACTATTACATTATACTATGTGATCACCTAGGGATTTCCATGGTAAAGCAGAAAACATTGTTTCTTTGTTCTTTTTCAGAAAAACAATTATAACCAGTAGTCTGTATGGATTAGATTAATAAAACAAACAGCTCTACTAAAACTAAAAGGAGAACACTGAAATAGGAATGGATTATTTGGCAGCTTGTTCAATTGTTCAATAAATTGCATACATTTTTCTGTTTCAGAATAAAAGCAAATTAAGTTCAGCACACAGACACAAATATGACACATTCACACCAGGGACAATTTTTCCCAGAAGCTAATTAACCCACCAGTATGTCTTTGGACTGTGGGAGGAAACCCACACAAGCGCAGCATCAGCATACAAACTCCACAGAAATATCACCCCAGGAACTGAACCTAGGGCTCCAGTACCACAAGGCAGCAATGCTAATCACTGTGCCACCATGACATCTGCTTTTTATACTAGATACATTCCAATAAAAATAATTATGTGAATGTGTCTATTTTAGTTTTTTAGTACAAAAAACAAATCACAAAATTATATTTGCTTCACAGGTAGATATGGCAACAGCGCTACAAAAAACTCTGGGTTGAGTGACTAACAGCAGTAAATTAGAGGCATTTGTTTAGAGATGATAGAATTTTCTGGGATATTTCAGTTAAGAGCACATTCGGGAGTATTCAAGAAGTTGATAGACAAGATTATAAAAGTACCTACATTAATTATACTGTAGGTGTAATGTATATCCATTTTCCCTGGTACAGCTCCCCAAAATTTACAACAAGAGCTTACATTTTGGTGCAGCAATTTCCAATGAATGACAAGAATGCATAATAAATGCACGAATAAATCTTGACTGAATCCTAAAACTTGAAATGTAACAACTATTTTTTTTTTTTTTTTACCAAAGGAGGTAGGTAATTTTCTTTCCAGAAAGGAAATCTGAGGAACTTTACCTAAGGACAGTTTTTGTACACTTATAACCCAGTGCTTGGCCTGAATTTATTTGTTTAACCAACACAAACAAGCAGTAGGCCATTTTCATGAAAATAAAATGGTTACACAAACACAGATGGGAATGGACAAGATAAAGACCACAGAATAAAAAAAATGCTACTTTTTTTTCAAGGAGCAGATTTAAATGGAAAAACAAATCCATAGGAGGTTGTTCTTTTTGCACAAAATGTGTCTTTCAGGACAAAAAGGAGGTTTACTGCTCTTTTGTGACTAAGTTATAGAAAATGTTCAAAGAGCACACAGTATGTCTCTGCTTTGCACTTCAGAAGGATCATGCTGTTTAATAATTTATGTTCCAAACAGTAATTACTGTTGCCCAAGGGGCCTGATAGAAGATGTAATTACTGAAAATACAGCCAATGTACATTTCAGCTAGGCACTCAACTGCCAATTAAATCATTACTATCTAATGCTATACAGGTGCTTAAGTATGTCATTGGCATCTCAACACCCAAATAAAACATTTTCATTACTTCTTTACTGTGAAAAAGAGGATAACGGATAAAAAGATGATGGCCAGACATTTCAGGTCATTCTTTCCATGACTGGAGTCAGCAGCAAATCTATTTAATAATCTGAATGATTTTTTGTCTAGACTATGTGGTAGCCATGCCCCACAATTACATCCTCCCCGAACTCCCATTTATTATTCAGAAAGGTAAATGTCTCAGAATATACACAATTCCAAAGCACCCACAGGCTTAAATTGTATTTACAATTGATTTATTGCACAAATGAAAGCACAGCTGCAGCTCAAGTGTTTCATTTGGCAGAAACGCTTGCATTTGGCGTGAGGCTCTGTTAGGCCCTGTCTTGCTGTGTGGAACCTTCAAGCTCTGCAAGACCTACAGAAAGTGAGCCTACAATATGAGCATTGTCACACTATCCTCATGTGGCTTTTCAAGCTTTTCTTTCCTACAAATTAAAGTTGTCTAATACTAACCAGAGATATCACACTGGCCATTTTCATTGCAATGTTTTTGTATGCCTAATGTAACTTACTTGCCTCACACATAGCTTAATAAAATGACTGGACACCCTTTTGTTCTTTTTATAGCTCTATGGTGATCTTTGACAGCTTCCTTTGATTGATATGGAATTTAAAACTCACCTACTGTATATGGCCTCTGGGCTGTCCCTCCACTGAATTGTTATATGCCTTTTAATAAACCTTTTCACTCCATGACAGCCAATACCACTGCCATGCGTGGCCTATATGAACTACACCTGTCAGAATTCCTTGTAACATTTTCATTCCAACTCCATCCTGGAACAGATGTGGTATTTGAAGTCGTGACCAAATTAATAATAAGAAGAAAGAGAGCGAGATTTCATTCTTTCACTAATAAAGCATACAGTATAGCAATAACACCAACACATGACAGAATGGCTTTTGTTAAAAACCACCCACGACTTGTACTCATACAGGTGACATGCTCACAGAATGAACAAAGAAACAACTGAAAGACCTCTCTACACTTTCATTAAAGGGACACTGCTTAATTAATAGGCAGCAAATAAGAACCTCTAAAATGTAATCAAGTTGAAGGAAAGTACTGTATAACCTCATATAATAAGACTTTTGGCATTTGCTTTGAAGTTGTGTGGCTTTTGCTGTCTCATTATAGAGCATTCTTTGGACAAACTTTTCACACGTCAGCACATCATCTACCTGTACACATCAGCTATTAAAGGAGCCTGTTTATTCAACGGCTGCACATAACAGAGTGGAAGGGCGAGTCTCTTTAAAATGCTACCCAGGTTATTGGAGTAGTCTGTTGTAATACTGTATGTTTATGACATTCATAGATGTTTTCACACATTCAGCAGGTGACAAGTTTAAATTACATGCATTATGCCAACATGCAGTTGATCTGATGGAGCTCATTATGTGTGATGGTTCTGCCTGATCACTGTCACAAACCTACAGCGTGGTGAGTAAGTTAAACATCTTACAAATCACTTCAATTTCCACAAAGTCGGTGGACATTAGACAACTAAGCAATGTTAGATTTAGAACAATGGGAAAACCAAAATCAGCCACCACGGGTTACTTCAATCTTTTATGACATAGACTACAGCAATATGGTTTATACATTAATAAATAAGATGGTATAAGCAGAACTGTGAAAATCCCTGAAGGCTATTTCTGAAAATCTGCCAAAAAAAGCCACCTTAAGCAAACAAGTTTCTTAAACTGGAATTAAAGACTGGACTTAAAAACTTGGTATCCCAGGTGTTTCATATAGGATGCTACCATGGGCTTGGTCATCTCTAATGGTCATACTAATGTTAATAACATTTTTCCTATTTTTCTCTTGCCAAATGAAGCTCATACAACTAAGGCTGGTTAAAATTAAACAACCATTTACATGTCATGCTTTTTTAAATCAATTACCAAGTAAATGAAGACATACCTTATGAGGTTGGGACACTTTGTCTACTGTCAATTTGCACAAAATCTGTTTATTTCATGTTTAAATACTACGGTTAACTCAAATTATTACATATGGATATATACTGGCACATGTACAGCTGGGTGTGTTGAAACATCAGTAAGAAGAAGCAACATTAGCTTTAGGTAGCTTTAGCTAGCTATTAGCTTATCTATGTGATAATGAGAGTCTTATTTACTTTTAGAAGACAGTCCTTTTATCCTTGTACACTCATTGAATTTTTGGTATGCAATGAATATGAAGCATGTTTACAATACAATTAAATTCCTAACTTGTGAACAATGTTGTTTTGTATCACAAAACATGTCTTTGAGATTATCTATAAAGCAAAATCCAGTTCCTGACAAAGCAGTGTGTGGTGCAATTACAATAAAACATTTTGCATTATTTACGTAAAAGCAAAAGAATGAGATTTATTTATTCAATAATAATATATGTTGCACAGTGCTAAGGAATTTCAATGCTGCCTGAGAGACATACCTGTAAGAGCAAAGGAAGTGAAGGCTAGTCACTGGCCTCTGAGGTTTGGAAGATCCTGAACAGATGTGATTTTAGTTTATTCCGAAAGCAGATTCTGACAGTGACAGGTAGGTGGTTCCACTGTTCTCTGTGGGGCGCAGCACAGGGACCAGTTGGGCTGGGAACATGCAGCCTCGTAGCCATGCCCCTGCCATTCAACCTAAGAAAGCAGATCTCAGTACCCTGAGGGGAACATACAAACTGACAAGGATATACTGCTGCAATACTCCTGGAAGCCCTGTGGGCTGTGTCTGAGGTTTTGAGTCTGACGCAGGCCACAAATGGAAGGCAATGTAGAGGGCAGGATTTGGAAGGTTGAAGACTAGGTGGGCTGCACCTTTCTGTTTGAACTGGAGTGATTTGATAAACTGCACGTGTGCATGCACCTTCAGCTGGGAGATCAAAGTCTGAATGAGGAGTAGAGTTGAGCAGGTGGTCAGGTACAGTATGGGTAGATCATCCTGATGTTGTACAGGATGAAAATCGATAAATCAGAGCTTTATTATGTAAGCAATGAACAAGTAATCTGACTCATTAACTTCAAGATGTAGAATTGTGGCAGGCGTATCGGCTTATTATGACTGTAAATCAGGATAATGTTTTTTTAATTTTGAAAAACTGCTTTAACAAAATATCATTTCTGATGAGGAAAGATGGGTAAATGTCACAGCGTAACATTTTACCTTCAGGTAACAGTAAACACTGGCTTTACAAATGCCGGAACGGCACTCTAAACATTGTTCTAAACTTGCATGTTCCATCCCAAGTATCTCAGCCATGCTTTCTTACTCTGTACGTCAACAAGAACCTTCAGGTATAGAAAAATGGAATGCAATTGCATTCCACTTCATTCTAACATGGATTTGTACAATGAAATCACAAAAGATAAACTGCCAAATTTTGAAGATTTTAAATTGATGATATTCGATAGCAGTAACACTTGCTATCTCTGAAACCAAGAGACTTGGTCTGGTCAGTTACAGTATATTTGAAACGCCACGATGAGCTCCAGCACCGCTACATCAACTTCATCAATTACCAACGTGCATTCCACACGTGCCAGAGGCTCATCGGGGCTATCACAAACGAGATCAGGCTGGGCTTATCAGCCCAATCAGGGGACCTCGTGCAGTATTTCAGCCCTGAGGAAACATTTCTCAGGCTCAGACACTGAGTCACTAACCTCATCTTGTGTTTGTTTCAGTTTCAGGTTCTCAGAAGGATTTCTCAGTGTTTTACGGGTCTGGGTTCTCAGTCATCATTGCCACTAATCATCGCATCATTCCTCAGACCTCAGTCTCTGCTCTGCCTGCTTCAGCTGCGCAGCTGCTGCCTCAGCTGTTTCCTCAGTCCCAGACCTGTTTGTCCTCATCAGCACTGTGATTATTTAATAAACTCTCCACTTGCCGCATCTCTCTGGCTCATCGACTTCTAATTTTCACCGAGTCCGTACAATTGTCCTCTAAGGAGCTATGCTGCTGCTGCTCCTGTTACTGGAAGTAGTGGTTACAAACTATTGTCCCAGTATAATGCCAGGGGACACAATGCTGTAGGAGGAACAGTCACAGACATGCTAGTGTGAACACTCAGAACAGTGTTCTGAATAAATTCCACTTTAGACTTGCTCGGACTAATCTACCTACATTTCCTCCTCAGTTGACTTGAAGTAATTTTCTCTCTGCTCCATCTCATCTGCTGTCTAGCGAGCAGAAGTCTGGAATACATAGCTACTTTCCTTACTAAGATGAATACTGCACTTCAGTGGTAGAAGGAAAAGTTGTGCTTTATTATTTTGCAGTCTCCAGAATGCTCCAGAAAAATTAATTTAGCACATGATGAAAACTATTTTGTATCAAATGTATTTTTAACTTCATGCATTAACATCAAAAGATAAAGACGTGTTGTACAACAGCTAAGGTACAGCAATCAAAATCTAGCCTTCAAAGTAGTCATTATCCGTTTTCAAAATAAATGGCATCACTCTTGGTCTCAAATAGATTAGTACAGAGTGCTCATCAAAATTTCCATGCTATGTTGTTCTTTGATGGTCTCTAATAACTACAGTCACACTTGTCTGGTTAGCCACATTTATCTACCATCTCATCGCAATGGAACTTTTCCAGCATTTACATTTCCGCAGTCTTGCAGCTCATTAGGGACTGGAAAGAAAATGAAGAGCCATGCAGTGCTTTCGACTAAATGAGCAGCATTCCAATGAGGAGAAGAAACTCTTGGGGGCATATCTAAGCAGTCAGGATTTATCAACCCAATGGGCAATAAGAATATTGCAATTATCGAACCATGATAGAGCACTTATTTTACAATATAACAAATGATAGCTGCTTAACCCATGTCTCTCATCTAGGAATTCTGTGTAATGGCTTGTATCAGGGCACCAATTATAGCAACATTACTTTTTTTCCCCGATTAGAATTGAATATTGGTCTCCGTTTAATATATTAAATCACAATATAATCAGAATGATTGATTTTTTTATCCTTCAATAAACTCAATTTTATTAAAATGTTGCTAGGAAACCAAGATTTTATGAATAAGGTTATATGCATATAGAAAGTCACAGTACTTCCACATCTAAATGCAACAGGATGAAAAGAATGGTGATATACAGTATGCTTCTCTGCAAAAGTCTTAAACATCTGAGACACAATCACTTACACAATGTATATTTATGTGCTCAAAACATCTCCCATCAATGAGTAAATGGAGGATATCAGTTGTAAGATTATCGTGTGACAAAAAAAAATTGAATTACAATTTAAATACAAAATTATAGAAAATCTGCAGTCCTCCCATTTTGTATGCAAATGTACACTGCCTACAAGTAAGGCATGCATTTTATGAGAAACAATATTTTAAGCAAGAAATGCCTGTATTAGGACAACATGAGAGAACCATGAGGAATATACAGTAAGAAACAGACATTAATTATTTACCACAGAAGAATTTCCCATTGAGGTTATGTCGTCCTTTTTCATTGCTGTGTGTAGTCTTCACTGTGTACAGAACCTTGTATTGGATTTCTATTCTTATCATACTGTATTTCAAGAAGCAGTTTCGATATCATCGCTGGTGTGTAAAGAAGGAGGAATAATCATAAAGAATTAATGGAATACTTTCTGTTTTTGCAGAAACACTGAGTGAATTTGAGATCCTAATGCACATAAGACCTAAATCAGTACCTAGTGAATTTTAAAAAAGAAAGAAAATGTTAAATGTAAAAAATTTCAAGATACTGTAGTACACTACAGATATACTGTAGAATGTGCTACCGTGTTCAAACAGGAAACCTGCTTACTGTACAGGTACTGTACAGTATGTACTTCAAACATGTTCAAGGAGACACATTGGTATTAGAAAGTTCACCTTAGGTGCTAAGGATTTCAAACACACAACTTCTAAACACATTCATTAGTCAATGTTGGCCAATCAAATTCATTAGCACAATTCAATTACTGTATTTGAATACCATGCAAAGTACTTCTATAAAGTAACAAATACATTCATTTCTAATGGGTTACTAATGGGCAGTCTTGCAGAAAAAGTGAGAAAAAAGATTAAGAGCAGACTCATGATCAGTCTTCCAAAATCAGCATATTTTTTTCTCAATACCTACCACTGTCTTTCCTGCTGTTTAATTGTTATAAGGTTCAGAAAGCTTATTCATTGAGAGTACTATAATGATTCCATCTGAAACATCTGTCTTCTCTACAGCAAGAACCCTGCACTCAGAACAGCTTTTTTTCAGTTCCTGTTGCGTTCTGCCCCTTGTAAAAGATTATTGAGAACATATGTTAAAAATGTTAGAGTTAGAGATTTGTATACAGAAATATTTTTCACTGAATTCACATTCACAATGCTTTCATTCTAAACTCTATACTTGGTCCTGAATGCATTCTTTTTCCCTGTCTGTATCTAAATCTCAAATGCAATGCTTAAAGGTTCCCTCTTCCTGACATCGAGAGTGACTAAAGTGACTTTTATCACTGGAAGTTTTACTGTTTTTGTAAATTACCTATGTACAGTATGTTTAAGATGACAGTTCCTTGCAATGATCCATGTGTTAAAAAGAACCGCAGAACCCCATATGGACTACAAAAATGCAATTAATTGCACACATTTTGATTTTGAGATGAGTTTAGAACAGCACAGCTTTCTAATAAATGACATGGAATTCCACAGGACTTTAAAGCAATGGAATATGATGTACTGTACCATTGATGTGAAAAGGAGACTTAATATGATCCACGTGAAGAGACTTGGAAAAAAAAGACAACTCTTCTAGAAATAATAGGACAGCTCTTCCTGAGGCCTCATAGAGCCCTACAGTCAGTAGAGAAATAACTGTTTAGAAAACTTCAGCAAGAAATTATTTCAGAAATATATACGTTCTGAAATGCAGTTCTGGAACTTATCTTTTGATATGTAGAAATGTAATTACAAAATTAGAATACAGAAGATAAATCTACCAAAAGGTCAGCTACAAGGCTTTGTACCATGTAAGGTGACGGGCACATCTCTCATGGTTCTCATTTCAACCACACATAGGCTGCAGCAAGGTTCTGACTGAGTGTTCTCTCCTAGAGGCACAATCATCACTTGTCACCTTCTCCAAGTTACCAGCTACTCTTCCCTTAGTGTACTGTATCCGGGTATTTTCATAACATTGCACCTAACAGGATGGATATCAAATCTTAAACTGAAAGCAAAGTTAATGATTCTAAAAGGGTTTGGTGTAAAGGGCTATGACAATGACACTTCATGTTACTGCTTGCATGCAAATGCAGTTTTGATTCAAGAAAGGTGATAGCCAATTACAGAGCCACAGTTCACAGCAGATTTTATGTTCTAAATTTAAAAAGTCCTTTAAAAGGATCCCCTGTGCTGTACTGTATAAACAACTATCAGAGTCTATTCATGTCTAAAGAACATTAATTTTTATTTGCCTTCAATCAACAAATGACAACCCAGTTAAGAAAAGTAATGTATAAATAATTCAATTTTAATTATGAGTGCTTTTCAAGAAACTCAAAATACCAAAAATAAAAACAGAGCAGAGGCCTCATCACACAGAAAGATAAAGGTAAAGGAAAGAAATCCACTGCTTTATCTACAGTAATCCCTTAAGAGGACCAAAAATACTGTCTTATTGAATACACTTTTCAAACTGTCAACTTGCAATCACCTGAATGATGATCTGGTTTTATACATAGGTATTACAAAAACCCAGCAAACTGGAAATGCAGTACCAAGGGGGTGATAATGTCCATCAAACCAAACAGCAGTAACTCCCAGGAGTCTCCCTGAGCACATTTACTGTGCATTATGAGTAGAAGGTTTTACTAATGACTGGATGGAAAATTAGCATAAAAAATCATTAAGCGGAGTTGAAACTAATTCACCAAGAAAAAGAAAAGGATTTAAGGTTTTATTCATCAAGGGAATCATGTTAATCACCCATTTACATCAAGAATAACTATTGTATCAAATAAATCACTATTACAGTACATCTACAGTAAAAACAAATAAAACCTAAAATGGGATTTTGTTTAATGAGACATGGTTCTTGGCTTTTTCAGTTTTGTTTCTAAATAATCCATTTAGAATCACTACTGCAGTGACAGAACAGGTAAGTTCTCTCTAAAGGAGAATGTTAACTTTTAAATGAACTCTCTTTTGCAACAAGTAGGTGCAGTAAGTGGTCTTCTGTGTTGAATTTGTTTAACTATTAGGCATTGCATATTTAAATTCTACAGACCAAAGGCTAACAACTTCAAAGTGCTACAATAGCAATCATTAGGATCCAAGATATTATTGAGGCTTTCTGTTAAGATTATACCTGAAACCAAATAGAAGCAATACTCAACTTCACAGATACTGGCGTCAACCTTATTGTTTCTAGTTTGAGGCTTTCTTCCTTCTCATTCATGAAGAGAGGAATTTATATTTGCTTTTTTTTTCTTTCCCAATACATACCCTACGATATTTTGGTAAGTGACAATACTAACATTGCTGTTACACAGATAAGTATAAAAAAAAATCACAAAAATGCCTGCAATAATCTCACTTTTAACTTTTGTGTAGAAAGCAGGCCTGTTTGATTTTAAAAAAGAGATGTATCCAAGGAAGTGAGCTACAGCACAGTGTAAAACATAATGTTCTTTCTTGGTCTCCTTGTTAATTTCCTGCAAGACTATCAGAAATATTTTTAGCATATTTATAATAAGCGTTTAAATTAGGTTATCCTGAAGCTGCTCAGCAACATGATAATGGGGGCGAAAGGCAAACGTGAATTATTCATGTATTTCTAGGTTTTATACTGAGAGACAAACATCCAGTACACATTCTGTGGGCTATGGGTACAGATGGTGAGACCTGAATGAAGGACTCTGGAGTCCAATAGAAGTACAATAGTTTACGTGGCTTCTCAACAATGATCAAAGGCCTTAGTTCAGATGCAGCATACAAAATAATACCACATTTTCAAAACACATGTACATTTCTAATGTTAAATCTTCACGTTCTCCCAGAGTGCACTGAAGAATGCTGGAGACAAAGGTTCTACACACCGAGTTTAATGGAGACCCACAGACTGTGGCACAGCTGTTTATCAGTTTAACCATGTACTGTTCATTTTTTTTAAGCTTTATCTATGGAAATGATACATACAACATATATGATGTAGATGACGTTTGAAGTAGGAGAAAAATAAAAAACAAAAGAAATTCTGCAGGATGAATAAGAATCTCTATCCAGTCAGAGTGGACAAGCTTAGACAAGAACACACCTTGAGCAGTCACCAATGTCTCATTTCTCAAAACTCTGGGTGTTACAAGAGGTACAGTATTAAAAAAAATTAAAAACAGCATACAGTATGCTGTACATAACTGGATATCCATTCTTCTGTTGTGTATATACTGCTACACATTTAAAAGACATAGGGTTTAATATACAGGGCAATAACTATCCCGTACTGTACATACAAAAGTGTGAGATACTTGCATTATTTACGCCATTAAAAGAATAAGAAATTTTGAGAAAATTAGATTTTATTTTTGTAATTGGGAGAGATTTCACATCCACAATTTTGACTGACCTAGGTGTTAAATTTGTCAGGTTTTAGATTGAACAAATGGACCAGACAATTTCTGAAATGAATGTGCCCCTGACCGAAAACGACAGTTGTATCCCGAGGCCATTACATAGCTGCAGAAATGGACACTTTAAAGTCATTTATGTAACGGTAATCTGTTTTTTATTAATTAAAAGCTGATTTCAAAGGATTCCAGCTGAGCCTGCTGCTATTAGTGGGTTTCATTCCTGGAATTACATAACAGGGTTATTTTCCATTATCAGCTGCAGTCATCTTTTCCCTTTGTCTTCTATTAACTATTTGTGCAATCATCCGATAGAGCTAACAAACATGACTTACTGTTAGATATCACAGACTCCATTAATGAAAAAGATCTGACATGCCACAAAACTAGCATCCACTTGGCTTTCCAATTAAATATTGATTTGACCCAGCAAAATCATAATCGGAAGTGGGCTTGGGTCTCATGTGTTTTCTGTGCATAATTTATAATTCTGCATCTGGGAAGCTAAGCGAGACAACTTCAAATGCACCAATGAACTGATTTTTCCTGAAGCTCACGGGAGAAAAAAAATAATTGAAGCCAAAAACTGTCTTTGTATTGTGTTTAGGTTGGCTGAACTTACAGTAATAATGCATTTGCCATTGTTTACAGTATACTGCCTTCAAACATATATGCAATGAAAATCCAGAATAACTTGATTTTTGTACTACAGAAAGAAAAAAACATTTCCCATTCTCTTCACACAGCAGCACATTTGTACTTTGGTTTCCCCAAACAGAAAAACTAAGGGGAAAAAAAGGATTGCTCCATTGGTATGAGACTAACAAATCTGTGCCTCATCACCAAGACAAAAAAGGATGGCAGAGACATTATTAATACAATGACTGAGCAAGTCTCTGAAATAATCATTTAAAGGCAGTTTAAAGAAACTAACAAGGTCCTGAAGTAAGGAGAATTGTTTTACTCGTGATATTTACTGTATGCACTCCAAAAAACTACTAAAAAATAAGGAGAATTATGAATAGGATAAGACCACGTTTTACAGCGTAGTTCCATTAATCTATCGTTTACTGCAAATGTATACTTACCTTGAAAATCTATACATACAAAGGTCTGACAACAATTTTTTTTAACTCATCACACCGTCCTAGTTTAGTACTTTGTAACGCATCACCTGCAGAAATTCAGTTTCAATATTGTTTTATTCTATTTTCCCTTTCAGAAATGTTTAGAAAATGGAAAGGCATGCATGATAATACTTGACTATCATTAGCTGAGGAATAAAATCAACTCAACATTGATCCATTTTTAATGACAGAATTTGAAATTCCTTATTCAGTTACATTAACATTCATTCTCAGACAAACCAATTAGACAAATGCAGGCTTTGAAGGCTTTCAAGAAAAAGCACTGCAAATGTGAAGCAGGCCTGTGCTGTCCTCTCTTGACACAATTGTATTACCTAAAGTACTTCAAAGAAAGTAAGACAAAAAGTAGTATCGAACAAGATAAAAACCTAAGTAAATTAAATTCATGGACAATTTTGATTATATGGTAAGCAGTGTATGGTTTCATTCATACATTCTATTTTTTGTGCAAAATTACAGAGAGGCTGTACATGATTTCCATAAGTGATTGTAAAAGTACAATTAGACAACCACATTATTAAACAATAATTTGTCCTTCAATATTCATCCATTCATTCATTCATATCACATTCATATGTGATAAAAAGGTAATATAACCCAGGACAACAGAAGGAAAGATGTGGGATAAGAAATACAAAAAATTGTGGCAATGCAACACAGAAAGCTTACAAAGGTTCAGAGGGCCTTGCTGGGATTTGCTGTAGTTCTTATTCCAGCAGCTGAGAGATAAACCTTCTGCTTTTCTTTTGCATAGAGATTCAGACAAAGGGTGATAAATCTGTAGCTTCCTTGAGGAGTCACCGTCACGTCTACTGTGTGTTGCTGTTGGCTCAAATGCGCCTATACTGTATAGTGTGTTGCATGTTAAAAGTTCATCTTGCAACCAGAAACTCTCAGCAACAGGGATACCTTGGCTCATATTCAATTCCACCATCTGCCATGTAGTATGGGATCCAAATAGGGAATGATACAGAGAAAAATGAGATGGCCTACAATTCATACTAAGCATGTAACATTGGAATATGGCAACAGGTGTAAAAAAGTCTTTTTGTGAAAAAAAAATTACTAGTTTTCAAGGGATTCTGGATGAAGTGGAAAGATATACAGCATGCCATTCAAATATGCCATGTACAGAAAGCCTTCAGTACATTACAATGGATCGCTCAGTCGGTTTATAAAAAAAAAGCACTCTGAATTTAAACCTTCCTTTATTATTTAGAGTTTTGAGACTTATTACAACATTTTTATGACTGCACAAAGTCCAAAGCAGAACAACTCAAAGGCCAACTGTTTCAGCCATTCCAGCTTGCTGTAAAATTCTAATTAAATGTATAAAACCGCAATAAATCAATGACACAGGAGTAAGAAACCATGTCCGTATCTTTGTTTTATACTGATCTTCATAAAGCCCAGCAGGGAATCTGTCAACGGGTTTAGATTACTTTTTTTCATGTATGTTCTAAAATCTAAAATCCCATCTTCCCCAAAAAGCTCAGGCATCAAGACTACATGTAAAAGTATCACCCAAAAAGTATTGCCAAATGTATTTTATGTTAAAAATGTATTGGGAATTTGTATTTGCAGCTGTATGTACTTGTGAAATGCACAGGATATAAATTGCTGAACTCTTGAAACAAAAAAATGGAAGGCAAAATCTTTCACCACAGAAAGTTTCATGGTTTTCCTGTGGGAATTAACTTCTTAAAAAACATAGGGCATTGCTTTCTAGATAACACTTTTAAGGAGTACCCTATATAACTTATTAGATCAAACATAATTACACTTGAGCCAAGCCAAAATCATATGTATAAACCACTGAGCACAGAAGGTGTAACTAGGCATTACAGTCTTAGAGATCAACTTGAACACTGAGTATGGCCATTTTACTTTTATATTTCTGTTTCAGCCCAATCACATATTACATTTGTAGCTCCTCTTACTTTCATGAACATGCTCAAAAGATCTGTTTAAATTCCCATAGCTACATCTCTCCTTTGTGCTCTTCTGGCAAAAGCTAAAGTGTTCTCTTTTCTGGAGATCTGCACTCAGACTTTTATTGTCTGAGTCTTTTATTATTTTATTGATGTTTTTGGTTGAAAAGGTTTATACTTCGGTACACACAGTTCTCTTACATTAGAATAAAAAACATAGAAACCTGCAATATACAGTCTTGTTATGCATCATGTACAAATGATGTACCAAAGTAAGAAATAAGAAAAATGCAGAAATAACTACAGTATGTAGTGCAGAGATTCAACCTTCCCCATGACGATAACTTCGAATGTTCAGTGGTGAAAAAAAGTTTTTGGATTGTAATGGAACACTAGCAAAGAAGTCTCCATCTGCACAAAGTCCTCACAAATATTTGAGACCATATGGATTTACATGGATTCAGTAACAACAGCCAAGCAACATGGGTGAAGTTTTCTAGTGTATTAGGAACATCATTCCAAAGGCCTTCTTTGATAGAGGGGCTTGGGAAGATGTTCACTTAGTATACAGTAAAGGGTTCCTTCCAAATAGCAGTTTTATAAGCAATAAATTAGTCTTTGGATATTTCCTATGACAACTCATTGTATATGCAATATACATTGAAAGTTCCTTGCTACTAATAGTTTGCATTAAATGCCTAGTTTTTCCATTTGTTTCCATAATTATCCACAATATAGCACATGCTGTATTGAACAGCAGTTTCCATGTAGGCAAGTTCCAAAACGTAACTGGACCCTTCAATAGGATTTCATTAATTTACAACACTCTTATCCATTAGTTTGTTGATTTAGATTACACGATGATGCAGCATGTTAGACTGATTGAATACCACGTCATAATGCAGCATCTTTAAGTATTGGCATCCATTTGCCTGAACTTCGTTAACTCTGGAAACCACACTCCAACTCACTAGAGTGAAAACGTAACACACATTAATAAGTGTAGTTTAAATATTTATAACCCTAAATTCCAAATAACTGTTTAAATTAAGGATTTATGTAGCTTTTTGGTATAGTGTTTTTATTTAGAATATCAACTATTAAGACTATAACTTTTTAAGTGAAAAAATACAACTCTTAGAAAAGAGCAATAACAGATACAGAGGACGTGTCCATCAACAATCTATAGTATCAGTACTGGAGGAAAGAGTATTAGAGGATTAGAAATAACTTTTTTTACAATATGTTTCAGAAAATGTTGGCGAGCATCCACATTATGGGGATGGTTTTATTGACCATGATAAACAATTAGCATTAGATAATTCGGGATTAACTGCAATTTAAGTCAAGTAAATTTATTTTAGCTCTAACACAAAGGAATTCATATTCTAAGGATACTAGAGATCAAGGGATTCCAACCCTGGTCCTGGATAGGTCCTATCAAACAGGTTCTATAGGTTAAATTAATTTAGGCATCATATGGAACCCAAAATCCATATAAACTCCCACAAGGACCAGATATCTGCTTAATTGAACTGACTCCTTGCTTTATTTACCAATTACAGGTGACCTACAGTGTAAGACTAACTGGATGCGAGTTCTCTGAGACCCAGCTATAGCGGTTTTAGGTTTCTGTACTACTTGTCTGTAATATTGGAAGGCTACTAACATTGGTATTCTGTCTTAGCTCTGACTGGTGTCTCTATACTTTCCTATACTGCCCCTCTGAGGCCATCAGGTGAAGTGTTACTATCCTGTATCAACCATTTTGGTACTGTACAGTATATCACTGCAGAACTACTTAATTTGGCCACAGACAAAAAATAATTTATAATTTATTATTATTTAAATGGCTTAGTGTTTTTTTTTTTTTTAGTGAGCAACCTTCACTCAGACAACTGAAAGGAAGTGTTGTTTCTGTTTTTTTCCCACAGAAAAGTTTGCTCCTGCCTGTGCTCTGTTATAATATTTAATTTTAAACCTTCCGTGAACCTCAGGGTTTTAAATCCGTTATGAATCCCACATGAACAAGCAGACTTACATGTATATTATTCAATTTATATTGAATTTTCTCCCAATTACATAATACATCAATATACATAATTGATCTGAATTAGAAATAGGAATGAAAATAATTTAATTAGAAACAGTTAAGCATATAATTTTCAGCTTCTTACATAATTTTCCATTTGTTCTCTATAATACACAAATCAGTGTTGCAATTAGAATGAACAACAGTATACAAGAGGCAGCAATAATATTCTTGCTTCCCAAAGGTTTAAAAATAAATTATTTTTCTGAACATGAAGAGAAGTTACTGCCTTAAGACAAATCAGTAGACTGTGGTTTATTTAAAACTACAGCACTGCTACAGAGTAAATTCAATTGGAGGTTATCCGTTTTAGTTACTAATACAGCTGATTCTGATTTTCATTGCAGTACTGATTAGTTCAGTCAGCATAAAACTGCCTTCAATGATTATTCAAAATTAAAAATCAAAATCAGTCTACAGTAAGTGAAGTGTTGTTAGCCTGTGTTGCAATGCCTGGGCAATAAAAACAGCAATAAAAGTAAACTTGACCTTAAAAAACAGTTATATTCTATCTTAAAATGTCTACAAATATTATTTAGATTAAGAAATGCATCTGCTCTAAAACCATTCAAGCAGGAAGCCTTAAAACCCTGGATGAGAAAATCTTTTTGCTTATTTGTTTCTAGGAAAACAGACCATCATTCACTGGCACAGAAACTTTGTGAACCTGATAAAAAGCCTTACAGATTTCAATACAACCCTTAATTTACACACTTAACATTTTCATTATTGACTATGAACCAGCTGGTGAGTTAAGCCGAAAAGATTTAGAAATATTTTGAAAAAACAGACACTCTTTAAGTGGCAATAACACACTACCAGGGTCAAAATAATAAAATTAGCTGCTCAAAGAAAAATAATTGAATCCAAATGCATACAATCACACGCATAAATGCACATACAGTAATCACAGAAGCAGATAACATTTAACGCTTCTCGTTTTTTCGTAGAAAACTCTTAAATTTATGGTAAAAAAAACTTGATAACACAAATGATTACACAAACCTGTAGAGGGTTCTACAGTCAAAACTTTTTTTACTTTTGATTTTTTACATGGAATTAACCTCTGCTCTTTTCCAAAAAATATTAAGAAATGATGCACACTTACAGTACATTCTGGAACTCAAAGAATTAGGTTTTGCTTTGTCATAGGTTTCACCATTATCTGTACAATTTTTTTTCCATTAGCCACTTCACATTTCAAACTACTGTTAAGTGAACTCTGTTACATACTCCATGTGCTGAAGGACTAGCGGCTTCTTCGATTTAAATACAGTGTGCACAGCTGAAGTCTTCTAGAGAAGAAAGGTATCCTACTTTTTGTTCTACCAGAGAACTTCACAGCCACTCTAAAAGGATGATTTGCTTAATTTTTACAACAATTTTTATTATTCTGCCAGACCCCAAGCTGTTGATGTAGTCTGTCATCCTCAAGGAACAGAGACTTCACCATAAAAACTTTGGCTATAGAAAAAAACAAATGTGAGATTCAATGTGGAATGGGCTTATTACGCTCTTATGTTTTTAGGGACAGTGAGAACCCTAGAACAGTCAAATTCTAATCTAATACCATTATTTGATAGTTATATAGTAATACTCACAATAAGTCAACTGAAGTTCATTAACTGTCAAGGGAGCAGGATTAAAAACCTGACAGTTAGCCATGGAACAATTTCCAACCATTTTTCAAATAATGCCACAGTAAAGAACACTTTGTTTCTATATCTCATCCACAGAGCAAGCAATAAAACCATTTAGAATCCTTTAGCATGCAAACGCATCTACACGTATTTACAAATTGTGCACATTTTCCAAAAGCATTAACTGAAGTCTGTGACTCCTAACAAGGTGAACAACATTTTGTATTGTTTTCTTTCAGCATGAAGATACATATTTTAATTATCTTGGCAAGTCAATTTATGGAATGGTAAGAGCACCATAACAGTACAATTTTTTGTGCAGTTAGGAAAAAAGACTAAATAGTCAGCTCATTCTGCAAGTTGTTTGTAGAAGTTATGAAAAAATGTTCAAAAAGTTCTCATCCTTCTCCAAAATCAACTTGTGGTCAGTTTGAAAATGCTGAATAGCTCACCAGTCAGCTAACCTGGGGCTAAATGAATATTTTGTGCAGCCATTTTGTCTTTCTACATATTTGCAACCTCGTATTTCTCCAAAATGTTTCTGTGCATACAAATAATCAAACAGAAAATATTCCTTTTTGTGAAAGGGTTTGCAAGTTTAGATGACACAACACATCTGGACTAGATTACCATCTGGAACGATACTTCAGCCTGTGGAAAAATGCCTTTCACGTGGATTATTTAAATGTACTGCAAAAGGGAAGGGTTATGGAGTAAATAAGTTGCCTGCTGTTTACAGATTTATGCGAGTGAAGTAGTCACCAACAAAATCACATTTAATGTGAAACTTCAAGCATGTTTTAGGCGACTTGTGAATCAAACCATCTTTAACTTGAAGGGTTTTTTTTTTGCTTGGATTAAACCTCAGTCATGCATTATTGCTATTTAAAAGTTTTCATAGTTGTACTTTTGATTCAGGTGATTGGAAATGCACAGAGGATCACTCAAGATATCATCATTATGCAGTACTTTGAAAACAGAATTGCAATGCTTGAGGTAAGGATATAATTTAACTTGTGAAATATGTATTTCAATGAAATAGATGGATTGATATTAATTAACTAGATGAAGAAAATTAGATATGCTTTTTGAGTGATGCATAGCCCTTAACATTTTTACTATATGCTGGTTAGGAGGAAAAAATCGAAAACCTCAGAAAGTCTTAATATGCGGTGCTTAACATAAAGTGTTACCAGCCATATGTTTATAATGACACGCACGTTTAAAATAGTTTGTTTAGAAAAGGTTTTCTCTCTGCACAAGTTACGAGCTGCAACAACTTCAGCATATTCAGGGTTGTTTTCTGGGAATGCTCTCCCTGGAAACATAGATTTTGTTTTTCACAATGTCTGTGGCAGGCTTTCAAGTTTTATTTAAATGATTCATCTTTTCATCTTGAATCAATTTTTTTTTAAATACATTCTCACACATATCTTTCTTGCTTTGCAGAGCTTTTAGAATCATTCTAAACTTAGTGTATTGAATATAAGACATTTATTCATGTGTTTGTGTCTGGGTTTGTCTGCAAACATGATACATTACTGGGTCTTTGAGAGCCCTGTGTTTATGTACCTTTAACAGGACAGGCTGATAAAATGTGATCAAGACATCTTGAGGTATGTGCAAGAGCTGTACGCCTTCTCGAAAGAAATGCGGGCTCGTTTGGATGGCCTGGGTGTTTACAGAACAGAGTTCAAGAGCGAAGTGGAGAGTGTGGTGTCCAGAGTGGAGAGAATCGAGCATGACATCGATTACCTGGAGAATCAGAGCCCCATGCAGCCATGTGTCGAGATAGACGACAGGTTGCTGGAGCAGCAGGTAAAAAAGGCACAAGGCAAGAAGGCAGACAAGCTCAAGCTGGGAACAGGTAAGGAAAAACAGCAGAGAAACATGACCACCTTAAGTACTATAAGCTTTAGGCCTTTTTGTTTAAGTTGCATCAATGAAGGAAAAACACAAAATATTTTATATTCATACAAATGACCAGTAACAAGTCCCCCTGTTCTTTATCAGTTTTGTGTACTGAATAAAATTATGTAAAACAGTCTGTTGTATCAATGATAAATGGGTGTGTTTTTTTTTTAAAATACAGCTCGCTGGGTTACAAAACAATAAATTAATAAGCCTATTTTATCTTTACAGATTGTGATGCCATGCTAACAAGTATAAAGTCTATAAAGATTGTGAAAAAAGCAGGAGACCTTCATGGTTCATGGATGAAAGACCCGAGCAAATCTTCGCCGAAAATTTATTTTTTCAGCGGGACCAAAAATACTACTCTATTAGAATTTCCCTCCATGAAAGAATTTACTGAAAGCAACTTCACCCACGTAGCAAGGAATGTAACTCTGCCATTCCCTTGGCAGGGAACTGGGCATGTAGTGTACAATGGTTTCCTGTATTTTCACAAGAGTGGCAGTTTAAATGAGATCATAAAATTCCACATACGCAACAGAACTGTTACCGACAGCATGTTATTGCCGGGGGCAGGCAGAGTGCCAGTTTATCAGCTTTCCCCATTCACATTTATCGATTTGGCTATTGATGAGCTGGGATTGTGGTCTATTCATGCTGATCCAGACACTGGTCGTAAAATAGTGATCACTAAAATAGACAGAGGAAGTCTTTCTGTAGAACATAGCTGGGATACCAGCTGTAGCAGCGAAGACGCTGAAGCAGCTTTCTTAATATGCGGTACCTTGTATGTAGTCTACAATTCGCGTTATGGGGGAAGATCGAGAATACAGTGTTTGTACGATATTCACGATATGGTAAGCAATGAGGAGGCCCAGATCTTATATTTCCCTAAGCGTTATGGAAGTCACTCTGTTATGCACTACAACCCAAAGGAAAAGCAGATTTACTCGTGGGATGATGGATACCAGACCATTTACAGATTAGTTACGAAGCAAAAAAACGAAGCATCTTTAGGATCGATATAACTCAAAGCACGGATTTGCAGGCAGATATTTGCAAGCTTTGCAAGTTATGCTGCATGCTCTCTTCAAATTCAAATCTTCAAATCTAATTCCATTTAGCAAATATGCAATTGCAGTTACAAGAGGCACTAATTAAAAAGCAAAGCAGGCTTTGCTTCTATTATGTATTTCAAGTCTTGATACGAGGCGGAGAAAGTTGAATATTAACATGACAAACTTATTTTTAGCATGTACTAGTATTGTAAACTTGAACGAGCAAATGGGGAACTGCCAAAAATAAGATCTACTGTATACAACCCCACAGGTTGTCACAGCGGTTTAAGAAACATAACTGTAAATCTTTTTTTATCGTGGTTCACATCTGAAAATTGTCAAAGCACTGCATGAAGTTTTAAGTAATCATGTACAGCATATCCGTAACAAATGCAGTTCTTCAGACTCCAGTAAAGTAGCGGCGCCACTTTGCAGTTATCCAGCTGCGACAAGTGAAGCCATAGGACATCGAAAACACAGCCATGCTTTCATGTCAAGCAAATTGGGAGTGAAAAAGTAAGTTCTACACGTATTAAGGCTACTTTCTAATTGCGAATTGCAGGTGTAGGAACATGCAGCAAAGTATAACGCTGTATTTTTCGAGCTATGCTAATTGCTCTTTAAATGTGTACTGTACTTAAGATGACTGAAAATCATAAAGCTTAATAAAGACGTTTTTGATCAATAACAATACTAGTACATTGCATTTGTAAAGCGTTTTTTTATTCCAATGGTTTCTCAAAGCACTTCATACACAGGAGAGAACTTATTTCCAACGCTATCGAAGCGCAGCACCAACCAGGTGAAACGGCGCAATATTCTGCACATGCAGGTGGCTGTTACCGATGGTCATTTTGATACCATATCGAGCTCATTACGAGGATATTGCTAGGCTATGGTAGCAGCAAAATTATTAAGCCCCTGTTGTTAGTTGTACATACAGTAATCCGGGCAGCACTATATATTACAGTGCCAGTGTTTCAGAAAATGTTTAGAAATGTTTGAAAATTGCCACTTAAAGAGCCTGAAGATTTCATTAATGTTCCACAGCTACTGTTTGCGCAAGTGGCTTCCATCTGTTTCACAACAGGTATTGAAGTTTAAAAGCATCTAATTGTCAATAAAACACCAGGAAATGTTCAAGCATGCTACGATCAGAAGAACGTTATCAATTAAATGCGCAAGGAACAAGTTTACGGTGCGTTATGTCTCAAAAGAGCCCACTAATGAATAGTTATATAAAATAACAATAAACGATTAATAAATACTGACTTTTCCATAGAGGTGAAATATACTCTGGTGCTAAGAATCACTAAGTGACTTCTTTTCAACAAAGAAACAAAGATTCAGACATTATGTTTCACACATGGCTATGACTCTAATCTACGATTCACTGAATAGTTAATTTTGAGTTTTAAAAAATTATCTAGAAACAATCTAACACGGCTATTTTATTTAAGGAGTTTTGGTTATTGTTTTGTACTGTTTATCATGGTTGAAAAGTTTATTTTCATGTAGTTACGGTAATAGTTACCTCCACAGTAGAAAACTGCGCAGGAATGTGACCTACTGTACTATTGCATCCTTGAGCTCGGGTTACTAGCCAAAACTATTTCTACCACTGGAGGGAGCAGGACGGTTATAAAACATCAGCTGCCCACGGTTTATCCCATGTTTCAAAAAATAAATCAACAGACACCACATAATAGACCACTTGGACCAAGACTAAAACCAGGAATCAAGAAGAGGGAAAAGAGTATTATCGATGTTCATATCCTGCATAGAAACATTTGACTTTAACGACAATGCGACCATCAACAAGAAAGATGCTGAAGGTGTTGCTCCTTTTTTGTTGGGAACTTCAGAAAAAAAGTCTAATTAGAACAGATCTCACTTATTTGTTTGACATTCAGTTTAAGTCCAGCTGATCGTGTTCGTTTCCTAGGTTATGATCTGAATTTATAACTTCGTCAATCGATTTTTAAAACGCGCCCAGAGTTTGAGCTTCGGCAACACGATTAGGAAGGTTGCTTAGATATTCGCATCTACGCGTAAAAAAGCGTTTCCTATTCCCAGCTGCTACTCGTGTCCAACTACGTTGAGTGAAGGAATGCCCTGAACTAACTCCATATGTACTGTACTGTAGCTCTTTATTTGAATCAAAGCATTAGGAACATTCCTGTAAAATTCCTCACTACTACAATCTTATTGAATCGTTGTTTCTTGCCATATAACTAACACCATAAAACTAATTAAAAGAATACAAATTCACTACTACGCCAAATAAAGCTTTTTTAATACTTTAAACGGTAACTTTTAACGTTTCTTTAAGAATTTTCTGCATCATTACTAAAAACGCACATACTGTACAGTATACGAAGGTCTTCAATGGGACATTTTGCATTACTTGCGTGACTGTTGAGACTTTTTCTGTATATATTGAACAACAATAATATCATTCTTTATATTTACTTTTCGATTACATAATTAGCCCGAAATGCTATTGTAATCCATGTGTTCAATTATAATCATATTATCAAGTGGTTTAATCACCAGGTGGCACCGTCGTGTTCCCACAAATATTTCTCTTCGTGGTATTTAGACAATGTAGACCTTTTTTTCCCCATTTCAGACCCATTTGAATTATCCCGATGTAAAACTCAACATTTTCAAGAAATCCATGCTCAATACACTTTTCGCAGTGCTGGGTGAAGCGTAAATGCCAATGATGATGAAAACGACAAAAAATGTTTTGCAAATCAGCAAAAAAAAATTTTTACAGTGTAAGAAACTGAGGAAGACTTATTAAATGGGTTTGCCTTATAGTACGGTTTGTCAGTGCTTTCTTTCTGGAGCGCAGTAAACAGCAGCAAGCGCGAAGTCTTTAACCCCGGACCACACAAGTGCGGTAACGCTCCATTGTAGCAGCATGTGTATTGTACTGTGCTGGCCCTGGCACGCCTCTGTAATCACATGACAGGTGATTGGAAGAAAGACTTGAGTATTGAACTATGGCGACAGCAACTCACTCTGGGACTAGAATTAAGAAGTGTCCGGACGCTAGACGATCTGTTACAATAAGAGTACAAACACAGTTTTGAAGTTCTTGAAACGCCTGCTGCATGCGATTCATCAGCTGTGACTTTTATTATCGGTGCGCTAAGTCAAAGTGAAGAAAAGTAGACGATCTATAAGGAAAAGGTTGGTAATTTAAAATTTATGTATTGTCTTCTTGGTTGTAGTGTTTTTTTTATCTTATGATCAGGTATACTGGAAATGCTTAAGTAAATGCACGTTTACCGTGATACCTGTGTTAATAAGCGTTTGTTTTTGTCAATGTACAATGTCACCCGTAGGCAATACATCTCTTTAAAAGTAATTTATAGCAACTAGGCATATGGTTAATGGTTTGAGATGTTTATAGGTTAGCCTATATATAGCATAGGCGTCGGATGTTCTTGTCAGTTTTCAGGACTTAAGGACTCCAGGTGTTGCGCTCTCGAACGGTTATACAATAATTTAGTATGAGAAATTAAATTCTAACTTGGATATTTTTGCATGATGGGAGTATACGGTATGCAGTGTCCTTGCCCTTTGACTACTTTTTTATACATCCTCACAAACAACATTCACACTTTGCAACATTAATATCATAGTGCAGTACTAAATGAAACCACCATGAATTAACAGCAATATATTTTAATTTGACATTAAACTTGATGGTTACAGGTTTTCAGACCTGTTAGAAAATAACGTTAGTATTCAGGAAAGTTTGTAAAACACGTTGTATTATAACATGTTATGCTGTTCAGTAAAATACATTGCATTCAGATAAGTAGTACCTTTGAGTAAGAATATAATATAGTATATAAATAGGAGCTTTTATATACCATGGAGTGAATTTTAACAATGGACTCATAAATGTATTTATTTCTTCCCATGTTTGTCCTACATATTTCAGGTTGTGACCCTCAGCCTTCTAAAGTAAGGGAACTAAATTAACTTTCAGGTAAAGAAAGGTTGAGACCACCTCTCAATGTCCTAAAAGAAAAGTCTTGTCTGATATTTCCTCACACTCCCACACCCCTAATGTCTTCAGCTTTCTTTTCGGGTAGCTTTCTCTTGCCGTATGCTATAAATGATAGAGCATCGTCTCATGCTTGCAGCGGCAGGAAATAGTTTAATTTTAAAATGTCATTAAGGAAACACAAGACAAACTGCCTGAGCAAATGCACCACGCTGTAAATTATACACTATCAGTCCTTGCAGTTTACTCAGCTGGCTGTTGCTTACAGAGATGCTTTCTGATTGTGAGGACACTTCACATAAAGAGAACTGTCAGGATTCAGTACACTGGGTGTGGCAGAAATGTACTACCTAAAATATCCTTGCAATGGTTTGGGTACAACAGAGGTGTGGCAGTTAGGTCTTCAGCCCCACAGCTAGTAAGTAATGGATTCAACTTTGAACTGGAGAGAATTCTGTGTGCATTGTGCATGTTCTTCCCCAATGGCCTCATGCGTTTCTCACATCTCTCAGACATAGCAGCTAGGTTAATCAATGTATAGAAATGTCTATTTTGTACAGTGACTTTATGCCATATAATGGCATTAGCATCTTTAGGGTATTGAATGTTCTACAGGGTATGTCTTTTTGGACTATGGCTTTTCATGGAGAATTCCACAGAATAGAGTTAAAAGTTTCAATGCACTGTAAGTGTATTCTTAATGGAAAGTATTACCTCATATTAAACAATTTTGATCCTTGGGAATATATAATGGCATGTACAAAATAGTAATCCTGTAAGTGGACTCCTTTAGGTCACCTTGTTAGCCCACAGAAAGTACATCATTTAACATCACCTTGGATCAAATACGTTGTGCACAATAAAAGCGGCAATAAGACACACTTGACTAGGTGGGAACTGAGGTATGTTCAGCACTGTGTAAATGTAATGAACAGGTTACTGAAGGTTTTACAGTCCGCTAACAAGGATTCATTTTTGCTTATTGCTTGCCTGTGTCATTTCACAAAGATGAAGAAAAACATCTACAGATAAGCATGTAGAATGTTTGTGGGGTACTCCTCAAGAATTTACAAAAGTATTCACATGTCCCTGAGAAATTTAAGCACTTTTTCCTTTGCAAATGACTACAGTATAAAGTTTATAAAAGCCTATTCATTAGTCATCCTCTGCTTTCATGGCAAACAGAACACAATTGTATGTCTTCACAATGACATAGCATCCCAGTATCTCAGCCAAACACACAATACAAATATTGTAATTGTTAAGTATCTTGGCTACCAATCTTTAGTCTTATTTTAAATGCATTGCCTAAAATCTATACTATTTGTCTGTCTCTTGACAAACTGTACTTGTCAGATTTTAGTATTGATTGATTCCATGTTTCTTAAAGTTTCTGCCAAATTCTCAGTTATGAAGTTTAACAGAGAATAATTAAGTGTACCAATATCAGTCTCAGATAGTATGGTATGATTTGAAAGCAAATTTTAAGAGCAACTGCAGAAACAATACGCTCCAGTAAAGAAATAGGAGCATTTTGGTTTTTTTTTTTAATATATACAGTATTAGTCATACTTGATGGGTTATGACAGGTTTGTATTGTTTCTCTTTTCATTACTAAGTAAGCAGTACCTGTGAGTAAATGAATGACTCACTGGACCAGTTCCACAAGACCAGTTCTGTAGAGGACAGTTGTTTCTTCAGGAAAGCAAAATAGTCATGTCAAAGAAACTAAACCTGTGTTGATGGCAAATTTGAGGGAATGGATTTTCTTTTGTTATAATTATGGCGTTAGAAAAAACCCTGGAGGCTGACAGTTCTATACAAAGTGATATTTAATACGCATCAGTTGCCACTATCCATAGTCAAATCATAATGGAAATCTGCAGCAAATTTGTGTATTTAAAATAGCCAAAGCATAATCAAACACTATTCAACGTTTTCAAATATGAATGTGGAAGAGGAAATTCCTGACATTTCTGTCAAGGCCCTTTCACAAAAAAGACACTATACCTTAAATGGGATCATTGATATTTTTTACATATAGCTTTCACCATGTAAACATGCAACTGATAAAATGGTTCAAAGTTATTTAAAATACAAGTATAAACCAAAACTATTATAGTTCCACATATCAAAAAAGTTACTTTGGCTTCCTTAGTTACAACAGGGCAAAGAACAACTTTCCAAAAGAGATTTATTTCCCCATTTGAGTCAGTTGACTGCATTTTTCTCCTCTCTGGTTCTCCTGTTATTTGAGGTAGAGAGAGAGAATGGAACCTCCTTGAGCAAGTATCCCGGTCATTAAGATACTACGAATTATTTAGATATGGAGACACTACTGACAGTGAAAATAGTCTCCCTTCTCAGTCGTGGCATTTTTTGGTATTGTTTTTCCAGAGGATTGTTTTAAGTGACCCAAGACCTAGAATTCCACTTTAGCTATACAGTCAAAGCTACTGTACAGTATACACCTCTGTTTCTGTGTCTTCAGTCTCCTTAGCCCACTGAGAAAATCTCTATTGTCAAATACTCAAAACTGTCTTGATGGCAATGTCTTATGAATTTCATAATTGCAATACTCTCAAAGAATGTATAATCAAGTTCCATTTTGAAAAGAATGCTATTGGGCCTATCATCTTTTTATACAAGTATAGTACCAGTACTGTAGTCTTCCTGATGTGTGATCTATAACATCTCATACAAAAGTCCTTATTAGTTTGTAAAAAGAATGTAAATGGAAAAGCATCACTGGGATTAGTATTTTTCTAGAGTTACTCAGAATAGAATACAGAATTTCGTTTTTCTTTAAATGTTTTCTGACATTTGCTCTGGCGAAAGACTTCCACTTCAGTGCCCCCTTCTCAGATGATATTTTCATGCCCTTCCAGACACATCCCATTGTGCGTCACAACTGCCAGCTCAGATTGTGGCAGGTAAGCATGCAGAGCTCTGGGCCCGTGGGTGGAATCTGCTGAGCTCACTGCAGAAGCTCTGGAAGCCTCTTTAAGAGAAAGACTTCACTGTAGACCATAAACTTAAACATGATTCAAATAGAATACTTCCATTGGAGTATTTTCAGGAATATTATGTTTATGAAAAGCACAGCTGTGAAACCTCAGTCCTTAAAAACATGTATGAAGTAGTACTTTATCTGTAGCATGTTCAGAGCGATAAAATATTCATGCAAAATAAACTGCCTTGTGGTCTTTTTGGCAGTGTTAAGTGATGTTGTATTATGTTAGTGGAAGTGCTGCTACATTGAACGTCAAACAAAAAATAACAGCTGCAAGCTCTTCACCCATTGACTTCCTTGTTGATGCTCTACTTATTACAACGTAACCGACAAAATCTTGTCAGTGTAGGTGCAAGAGAACTGTACATTTAAATTAAGCTGGCAGTACATAATACCTACTCTGCACACATGAGTTTGTGTAATATGTGTTTCCTGAATAATGCACTGTTTTCAGAGTCCCCTGTAATAGTTTAATTCTGTTTTACTTTGTATGGTCTTGCAAGAGCTGATGCATTCTGCTTGATGTTGTAATATTAAGTCGTGTTGACATGTTTGTTTTACGGCTCTGTCACATGTAACTATTCTCCTCTGAGTTCCCTGCAAATGCAAGCTTTTCCATAAGCATGTTCCATGCTGTGGACGAAATTCACAATTAACTTTTTTGTTAACTGATCAAACTTTTCAATAAAACATTCTGAAATGTTCATTTGAATTACAGTATTAAATGCTTTATTACACATTAAGATTTATTTTGATGCACAGAAGCACCTAAGAAGCTTTATGACAGCCTTCTTGATACTTTTTTGGGCTTGATGAAAGGTGGTTTTGCATAAAAAAGCGCTTTACTTCGTTTTCACAGGGTTAGATATTTTGAAGTGTCTTTCCTGGGAAAAAAAAAAGCTTTCTGAATGTTCAGAACAATATTCCATTTTAAAAATAAGTCATTCAAACTTGGATAAAGAGCTGGTCATTTAGTCTTTGCCCAAGTATTAAGCAAAATAAATTGCTGTGGGAAAAAGAGAAATAAACCGTGTACTATACTTGAAATAACTGCACTCACTGTACTATATGATCAAAAAGAAAAAAAATCAATATCCACTAGAGAAACATTTTAAAATTTAGTATCAGGGTATTATCATATTTATTTATATAAATATATTTTAATCAAAATGGAAAAGGGGCTTTCAAGATAAATCATCAAATTCGTAGCATAATTTTAATTATATTACATACTTATATGATTTAGTAGAATATCAATATTGCATGGCTTACAAAAACTCATGCTTACTCAGTATATTTTCAAACAGTATCTGACTTGATTGCATACTCATATTCATATCCGCAACATAACATCTCCTGTCACTACCATTATACTTGGCGAAGCTGATTCTGACATTTCAGATAACTAAATAATATTCTAGCGGCAAGCTGAAGAGATAAAAAGGCTTGACAGCAAATGGCAAACACAAGGTTACATTGTGATTTTCACATCATAGCTGTGGAGCTGCCAGAAAAAGCAAGCTCATTGTCACGGTATTTCAGATCACATATTGGGTTTCCATCATGTTTCACTTTTGAGTAATTAGAGTTTGAGGATGTCTGAGCTGTTGTAATGGCAAGATTGAAAGGAATTCCCCATTTCAGTGCTATTGAAGGCTACCAAAGTGATTCACACAACAAGTCATTTAAAACCATGCCCTCGTGTAATAGGTCATTAACACAAGTTACATTAGAAAGTAATAGTCAAACCACAACTTAATTAAGTGTAATTTATGCCAATGAGCCTGGATAAGAGCAAAACAAATCATGGTATAATACTGTTCTTTAATTAGCGCACCTCTTCACAAATTATTTCTGAATGTAACCATCCTTGAAATCCTCCATTAATCACAAATCATATTTGAAGTATGAAAGCCAAGTATATATTTTAGATTTCTATTGTGCAAGCACAACCATCAAGTCTAGCTGTTCTGTGTTCCATTTAGACTTTAAAAACACAACCAACCCTGTCACCCTGGTTATAGCACGGGTGTCACTTTGTTTTTTTCAGATTTTGTTTCCTGATACGATTATGTAAGTTCATGTTTTAACAAGAGGCAGAAGGACGTTGGTACATCCCGTTCTAAAAACGGGGAGAAATACATAGGAAATACAAAAGATACTTGGTTAGTGCTAGGTTTTCCAAAACCACAGCTGGTATGTACAGGATTTAGAATAATCTTTACACTATTAAGTCTTCATTTCTAGAAAAAAGATTTAGGGTAGTCAAAGGTTGTTCCTGAAATGGAAGTAAAGACATTAACAAAAACAAAGCAAGCAAATATGCTGACATATAAAATCAAAGAGAATAATTATATAACCGTTATCAAAGAGAAAACCAAAATGCAAAATGTCAGCAGTCAAAGAAGTTTAAACCTTAGAACAGAACTGTCATGTTTAAGTGGCTTTATTCATGCTTTAACAAGCCTCTACATGTTTTGCTTGCCTCGCTGAATTTTAGTTCGATCTAAAATGGAGTTTGATTAGAAAAAAAAAATCAAATGTCCACTGTGTATCAATTCTTCCTTATGCAAGGATAGGTTTATGCCCAGGAATGGATTCTTTTCATAGTCATAGGTCTTAGTTACTAATTGCGATGTTACAAAGTTTAAAACACTGAAGGTATTGTTATGATGGTTTAAGGTGATTAACAAGTATTTCTACTGATTCAAATGGATTTATTTGCATGTTACATATAAGAAGTCTGTCTTAATCAGCTCCACCCTGCAAACTCAACAGGTGACTTACAGGACTTATCATCCAAAAGAGTAGAAAAAACAAATAAAGCTATGCTATAAGCAGAACAAAATGGCTAAACATGTTTTGACACATACTGTAGATGTATATTATCTAGTAGGTAGCTGCGTCATGCTGCAAAGGAACACTTCTTCATTTGCTGTCTGTGTTTTTCTTTATTTTTATATATAATGGGTGATTTTAAATTTTATACATTTCACTAAAAAACAATCTTAATGAGATAAGGTACCTTAAGAGCATAACAGCACCCACAAAAACCACCAAGTCCAGAGCCTTAACAATTTATACATACTCAAAAGAAAAAGATAAAATATTCAAGGGATTAAATTAAACTTCTAGACAAAGACGAATCTGCAAGTGTTCTGCAATGGTGCACACTGGAAGTGACCCGCTACCATGATCTGTCAATATTTTTCCCCGTTTGGACTTTGTCCTAAAGTTTTGTTTTGCTGTTAATGAATAAATGTCCACTAATGACCAGCATGCAAAGGTCATTTTTACATTTGGGGAAAAAAAAAGTTGAAAAGTCAAATTCCATTTATTTACCGTCATCTGCCTGAGAACAGATATTGCTAAATTTCCCACGTTTCCATTTAATATTGAGCACCCCACACAAGCCTTCCTCACCTGTGCTCCTCGACTGTACTCCCCTCCGCACATCTACCCCAACTGTGACAACAGACCCCCTGCAGCAGCAGCACTCCAAGCTTCCAATATTCCCTGCTAGCATCTTGAATCCCTGCAGCCGAAGGATTCATTCAAATAATATCAAGATGGTCAAGGATCCAGCGATGTCAAGAGCAGAAATGTGGGGGCTCCGAATTCTGGGCCAAGAGCCTTTTTACCTGCAGTCATACTGGGCAGCTAGATCTGTTTCTGTTACCATTTGAAGCCCAGATTAGAGTCATCACCCAGCAGGTGCACTAAATGCACAGTAAATAAACTAATCTCTGTTTAGGAAAATGTATAATGGAAAGAGACCACTTTCCTGAAGATAACCTCTGGACACTCCCAAAATGTACGGAAATCTACCCATAGTGCCTCCTGACAGAGTGAAGTAGTGTTTTCTGGCCCTATGTGTTTAAAGTAAAGCTTTTGGGGAAACATGGACCAGACAAACTCTAGGGATCACATAGAATCATGCTGTTTTCCTGACATATAAGACATATATTAAGAGATATATCGATATTTTTTGATATATACTAATGGAAAAAAGAAACGCAACACCTCCTCCTCCACACTCTGGCCCTCTTGTCTCTATGGAACAGGCTGAAGGGTGACTCATCCGCGAAGAGGACCTGATGACACTGCTGATGAGTCCATCACAGCCTCGTCTGGCCCAAGCCAGTCGGGTGTGACGTCTAGGAGGTGTGAGCAGGGGGCCTCTGACAGGTCGCCTTGCTCAAAGGCCAGCAACATGGAGCCTCACTGTCCTGTCACTGAAGCAGGCATTGTGTCTGCCAGCAGTTTCAGCAGCAGTACAGGTGGCAGATCTGAAACAATCTCTCAGATAGACCAGTCTGATGTGTCGGTCCTGCTCTGGTGTGGTCACTCGAGGGCAACCGAATCTTGAATGGTCATCTGTCCTGCCAGTCTGCTGAAACCTTCTCTGCAGATGGGACACAGTGGAGCAGCTTACTCCATAGTGTCTGGCAACACCGGCACATGTCATGCCCGCCTGCAGCATGCCAGTGGCCCTCTCCCTTGCTTCTGGTGACATTCGAGGCATTATGGAATGCACAGAAAACTAACTGTGGCCTTTTTCTTGCAGTGATCTAAGCTTTGAATTAAGGCCTTTTTAAAGGTGATGTGATCAGGCATGGTTCCACCTGGACCTCGTTGGGTAAAAGTGCACCTAACGAGCTTTCATGTGATTGGCAAGTTGCAATGCCTCACTACACAAGCTGTATTGCTGGTCAGAGGGCTTAAAACAAATTGACAACTTTTTGTGAAAGTACATAAGCTATAACTATAGTATTCTCACTCAGAAAATGTTGCATTTTTATTCCCATCAGTATACATAGATTTTTGGACCTTTTATAGTCCATATTTGGACAGTGTAGACTTTGAGGTGAATTTAGGCAACAAATACATTTAACTGTATTTAAGATGCAGGGGGTTGTAAAGAAATGTATATAAGTTATGTACATTATAAAAAAATGCTGGTATTTGAAAAAGAAATGACCCTGTTTGCATAGCCAACAAATAGTCGGTGTCCTTCTTTGTTAATTGTTTTCCTTTTTTAAAAGGTCCTTTTCTCAGACCTTATCAGCGATGTCCAGGTTGATGATATCCAGAAACAAGATACTGAGATACAAGTTGGGGCTTTGTCATGTACAGCATTTACAACACTCTCAGACTTGTGACAATGTCCTTGCTAATCTTCTTGTCCTGATAGCATAAAAACCTCACAGTAGCCTGGTGATATTTCACTAACTTTGTAATGCTGGTTTCTGCAAAATTAATCTTGCTGGAAGGGATTTGTAATTAATGAGGAATTATCTCATGGTCACACTTTAAATGAAAAATAGACTTTCATTAAAATATCTAAAACTATTCCTATATCAAATTAGATTTGGAACTCTGGCTTAAAAGTAGATAGAAAAAAACTGCTGAGAAATGCTGTTGTTTTGCAAGTGGTAAATGGTTAATGTTATACTTTTCAATGCTGTTTTAGAGGCAAAACTGTATTTTTATGATTAACTTAATCATTAGCTAAGTTGGTAGTGGCACCTTCAGTACTGATTTGGGTAACAGACTTAATTAGAAAGCTTGAAAGTACACAATTTTTCTTGAAACTTCAAATGTTTTTCCCCCCCCCCCCCATGTAATTTTAACAACAACAGAATTTTTTCAGTCTACTTTTTTTTCAAATCCTGTGGTTACTCCATCTTGGATAGAAAAAATACAAAACATCACATGATTATGCATAAAAGACAAATAGAAAGTACATACTCACATGGGCTCTAACACTGGAGCTTAAACTAGTTTACCACAAACATGTTTGTAGTGAATGCAAGCTATAAATGAGGGGCAGAGTTTGGTTTGTGGTTTTAGTCCTCAAAGACTTCAGTTTACCACAGATATGTATTGGAAGTAGATTTGGATTCATTTTGTGGAATTCTGGAAACAATTTAGAATATGCGGTGTTGGTGTGGTCTGTGGAATTCACTATGCAAATCTAAAACTGCTGAAGACAGCAAATGTTTTTGCTGCTTTCCTTGCATGACAAAGGCTCCGTGTTAAATCTACGCAAAGAGATTAACAGCTAAAGGAGACTAAGACTACCTAGAGAAGACCAGAAGAGTTTTAGACCCCAACAGGTACCAGATGGTGAATACATTTATGTATCTTAGATTAATCCATGTAGCTTTTCTATGTGTATTTTTGTTTAAAGCAAGACTAAAAATCAATCTGCTGAATAAATGGAATCCAGTGACATTGAATAAGAATGAATGATGTCTGGGCAGTGCTTGGTATTATCTTATGCAACCAGTTAATCCTTGTTTTTCTGAGCAGATCTATCTTAAACCTTTTTAGCAAAGTAAGTTACCGTTTAGTTTGAAGGCATTTCTGTTTTTCCATCTGTGGCATCTGCATTCTGTGTACTGTCATGTTTTTTCTGTTAATCATTCTTTATCCATTGAATTTTTGGCTTTATCATTGAGAAGTTTATCAGCATTACAAAATCCAAAATCCGTCTGTGACCTACAGTAGTACCAAATAAACTTTCAAGATCCAGAAAGTAGAAACATTGCAGTAATGAACAGGGGTATACGCAACACAGAGAAGTGACTGAAGGGAGTGAGTTTTGAAAAACTACCTTGTCAGTCTTGGTTTATGGAGAAAACGGAGATGGTGTTTTTGCCTATGCACCGATGGTTTAATGTGTAGACAGTCAAACAAGGCGTGGAAACTAGTTTTACAGCCACCTCAAATAGTATTCATAGCACCCTATGGCAGTAGCATCTTACTTGTACTTTTGTACTTGTTTGGTACAAAAGTTTCATAACAACAAGTACTTATCGAATGCTGCACGTTTATAGTTCTACTGCTTTCAAAAGACATGAATTTCCTGTTCAGTTAAAAAGGATTGTTTAAGAAGGGGTGGAGAGACATAGGAGGATACTTTAAATTTAGTTGATTTACTAGCTTTAAAAAAAACAGCTTGAGCCTTGCAATCTTCTTACTTGAGTGAACTATAGTAATCTTTTTGTTTTCTTTCTCAGCACTAGGTGGTACTGACCTCAACATAGAATTTTTATGGCTTTAATTCAGTTTCTATTATCAGCCCAGCTATTATCATTTTACTGTTGCCTTTGTTAATAGCCAGTTTTCCAGAAATGTTAAATGGAATGACTGTCAGTAACTATGAATGGAACCATTACTCTCACTGGTGTCAAACTAAATGTGGCCATATAATTAACACCATTGACGCACAAGATCTTTTCAGCTTTCTGTTTCGCTACAGTTGTCTTTTGTATTGCATGTGTACTACATTGCCATTAGTCAGTTAATTGTGATATGCATTTCCTTTGATCACAAATACACTCATTTGTAAGTTAGCTTCACTTTTTATTTAACCTGAACATACTAACATTGCTGCATTTGGACAAATAATGGCTTTAGACGCAACTTCTGAAAATTAACTGACATATTGTCTTAAGATCTAGAAGGAATTGACAGATTTGAACTTAAGCTCTTACAGCATCCTCCAAATTGATTCATACAGTACCACCAAAATCGAAAAGCAATAAAAAAAAGAATCAAAGTAATCAGTTTCCAAATCTAGGATCACAGAGCATAAGCCATTCATTCACAATTTAGGATTGTTGTACTTTCTGTAACAGAATTCATTTTGACAACGTCCTCCTCCTTCCTTACACAGCACCAGCCTCAACTCTGGGAGCACATAAAGCTGAGGCAAAGGCAAAGCTATTGACATTGTAGGAGGACTGTCTGAAAAAAAATATGCACAGCACTTTCTATTTTGAGATTAGATTCAAATCACTGCTAGGCATCATGACTGGATAAGTCATCTCCAACCTCTCTTACAAGACTAAAACCAGACTTTCCTCCAAGGCCTAATTAACCTTTCATTTCTTCTAAACTAAAAGGAACCAAACCAATTTATTCTCTCGGGACATTTAAAGTAGCCAAATCTCAGATCGTCACGCAAAGATACCTATGATGTCTGTATATTTTGTATCTCTAGATATAGAATATGTAAAAATCAGTGAAAGTTTGCAATATAAGGTCTGTGTTGTCAGTTTGAGGATTTTGGATATTGTCTTTACATAAGCTGTGCTGTACAAATTATTATAAAGAAAGAAATAATATTCAGAGCTGACGTTGTTCAAAAGGAAGCTGTTGGGGAAAAATATGCTTGAAAAACCTAAACTACTTAAGCCTAAGCACCACATGTGATGAAAAAGTGTTAATATTAACACTCGTTTTATTTATTCATACAAATATCAGGTGACATTTGCTTTATCGTATTCTGGAGCTCATCTGCTAATATCAAATACTGTAAAAAGTGTACATGGTAGAGGGTTCATTCAAGTTTGTGACAGGATTCCACAGATCGCCTGAGTGACATCATTCTGGGTGTGCTGCATATAGCTTTTGAGTGCTCTTACCCCCCAAGAAACTGCCTTTTTGTGTCTGGACACACAAAGTATATCACATACACTTCTAGTGTCAGAAAAGGCAATTATAATAATGCGAATAGTAGGAGAGGATTGTATAGGGGTGTAAAGGAGGTTGCTGCAGGAGGTGAGAATACAGTGCCATCACTTGAATATAGGGTCCCTGATGCCTGATGCCTGTAAGACCCATTACAGGCATCAGTTGTTTCTAATTCATTGCAATTAGCTTCAGCATGTGATAAAACACAGGGTTAATAATATTGACCAGACTAAACTTACTTACAATCCATTATTGAGTAGCCCTTTTAAATTCATGGATTGCATGTACAGTACAGTAATAGAAAGGTATGATTTAGTAAGTTACTTTTTCTGCTAGTAAACCTAGGTTTTAATCTGAGTATTTTAATCCAACTGCTGCAAAATTATTTTGACTACACGTATCTGTGCTGTAGTTGCAGATTAATTATGATTGCAGTCTTGTTTTTTTGTTTTGCAGGTTGAACTAATCCAGAACAACAGATGCTGTAGTTTATCACCATGGCATCAGATGCTAGCCATATGCTTGAAGCAGCCTTGGAGCAAATGGATGACATTATTGCAGGTAAAACTTGTGTTTTCACATGGAATATTTTTTGCAAGATCATGTTTCTTTCACAAACCATGGGGAGATTTACTAAAGTGTTAACAAACAAGCCACAAACACAGTACAGTTAGTCATTTTAAAACCCAATTATATAAATGATTTATGTAACAAATTTCTGAATTTCAAGGGCTGTGCCACACACCTGCTCTGACATGGAATTTGATAAACTGTGAGGACTGGGATGGAATTACAATTTTATGAAAGCCCTCTTTGAAAGTGTGATTCTTAACACCCTGCTACCATCTTTGTGGCAGTGATCTGTGTCTCACATGTAAAATATTCCCATTTATCTAAAGACCTTATAATTGCAGAATGCAGTGCAATCAGGAGCTTTTGGTTTTTATAGGGGGGGAAATGTATCATTAACATGATCTTCAAAGCGTGTAAACGAAATGCTTTCAGAGGAGATCAAACATACTGTATGAGTGACTTTATTAAGAGCACTGTATAAATAACCTCCTAGGCTATTCCATCTCAAAGAACGACTTTTCAAAGTAAAAAAATATTTTACTTGCAAACAAGGGAATGATTCATCAGTTCCACTCGGATCTAGATAATAGAAAAATTGTATAACCCTCAAAAGTGTAGGTGGAGTGGAAGACATTTAAGGTGTATTCTATGTCATTCGTTGTTAGGTCTTCCTGCTGTAATTGATGTAGTGGGGGTAACCGTCTGCATTTTCTGTTCTTCTCTGAAAATGCCAGACATCTCCAAGATTCAAAAGGGTGATTATATGAAAAGTAGGTCTTCCTGGGAAATGTGAAAATCAGATTTATGCAATTTAACCTCTAAAGGAAAACATTCAACTGGATTTCCAATTCAGATTTTTAATCCATCTGCTTTCAGTTTAAATAACCTGAATAACTGATGATTTGACATTAACTGAATAAGGAATAAGATGCTTAGAAATGTACAATTTTGAAACAGAGTGACAGATCAGACTGTATCCAATAGCATCTTGTCCAGGTCTTTGTAACTCCTGTGCCTCTGAATTTCATGCCACCTGGTTATTCTCAGTTATTCACCTGAACACCTTGAGAGAACCAATAATTGTACTTAATCAAATTATTCAAATTAGAATAAAACTGCATAATTAGAATTTTCGTATGCTATAAATTTGTCAATATCAGGATAATATGCAAGAAAACATTAAATATTTTACAGTTAAAGAAAGATAAAAGCTCAAACGAATCAACTGTTTAAATAGAAAAACTACAGACCCCATATTCACATCTTATTTTAAAAATAGCAATATGTCATAAAACCCAAAACACTATTTTGCATGATTATCAAAATCCCATAACAGGTGTACTAAATGTAACCACCTCTGGTGCCTTCCCTCAGTCTATCCCCATTCATACACCTGGGTCTGGAGCACTCGGGGTAATGTGCCTTGCTCAAAGTACAACAGCAGTCTCTGCATTAGGGACTCACAATCCACTAGTTATGAGACCAGAGACTCACTGGTTACGTTACACTGCTCCCATTGTCCCTGAATTGTTTTTACATCTAATTCTGTTGTCATCAATGATGCGTGCAATAGCTTCAGACAGATTTCTGTAAAAATGCATCCTACCCTGTGTAGGTTTGGCCTAGTATATTTACATAGTGCCTTTAAGCTTTTCACTTAATATGTATCAACTGAGGATTTGGAAACACTAGTTTAGCCTCTTCTTGTACCTCTGATGGCTCAATTTCATGTTTAAGCGATACATTTCAGACAGTACTGATTATCAGCCACCACAAGGATATCAAATAGCATTGTAGAGAAGAACCTAATTTAAAAATAACTATAAATAGCAAAGGCTTAATGACCCCAAACATTTGACAGCAATGTACTGATAATAGCACTACTAATCCAGTCTCACAGGGTCTGGAAGAGCACTTTATATGAATGCTTATCTAATTGCACATTGTTAACATCCATTGCTGGATGTGCATCTTCTGAAAGAGCCATCTTCAGTCACTCAGGTGATTACAGAAATTTATATAAATGGTACCGGAAGAACAAAAAAGAAATTGATGAGAATTGCAGTGTATTTGTTTTGGGTTTTAATTTCTGTCAAAGTACTTAGATGTTTGGAAACATGGAACATGGAAATTGTTTAAGTCAAATGGAGAAACAACTCCTAGTATTCCTTCCTCTTTAAGCACCCAGTACCTGCAGTATTATTGACAAGGAAAGAAAAAAACAGCCTTCTCCATTTCTCATTCTTAAATCCAACTTTAACCAGTAATAACCTCTACAAGTAGACAAGCGACACTGACCATGATCCCATAATCCAAAACAGTGTCCCTGCCAGAGCAGCATCCAGCTATGCTACTACTTTCCCTAGTCTTCTGGGTTTGCTGATGGGATACAGTACCTTCCCAAAAAAACAATTGCTGCAGAGGATTTCAGCAGTCATTGTGAGAGCCCAAAGAAAAATCATTCATCCAAGTCTGATATGTCAAGTCCTGTTGCACTTAATTTCTAACTAATTTCTAACTTTCAACCTGAACAGAGTTAATGTGAAACAAACATGCCTTCACATGAAGATATGGCTGGTTGAACAAGAATGTAATTTCTCTATTTGCACATTATCCATCTTACAGGTTCTCTGAATGTATAAATGTAATAACTAGGATAGTAAACACTTGGTATTTTTGAGTACTTATTTCTTGAGTATATAAAGATGCCTAATGCAAGATTTAATCATTTACCGTTTTTTTAACCAAGAAGTTGGATTGGAACAATTTCAGTCTCATTATGTTGATGTTAATATGTTGTAGATGCTGACCAATATCCTTGATCTGATAAAACGTTTAGTTAAGAGGCAATTTAAACATTATTTGAAATCCCAATACTACTGTTGTACAGAGGGATGAAGAAGTACATTGTCCTTTAGCTGTGCATTCTCCTTGTATGTGACAATTTATTCAAGATTAGAATACACAGAGAGGTAGAGTGAGCAAAAAAAGATGATTGATTATAATTATGCATATCCCAAGATTTTTTTACTTCCAAACACACGCTACATCTTGTTTAAATGAATGCATCAAGGACATATTGTTCTATATATCTGTTCTGAAGCACAGTCTCTAGTTAACAGAAACCAAAATAAGTTGTTTTTTCACTTTTTGAAAATAGTTTGTGGTTTAATAATTTGGAAAAAGACAAAATAATAGTAAATTGGATACGAATATTGGTACTGTTGGGTACAAAGTTAGCTTAACAGCTAGCAATTTGAAATATTTAGATTAAAAATCATCAATCAGAGGAACTTTGTAGCAAAGAATTAGAATAACAATTTTAGTTTTAAAACTAAACATTATTTTGAATAATGACCAAAAAAGAATCGAATAAAAAACCTTAATGACGTTCCCTCTGTATGAAGCTTTTCTGAAAGATCAGCCCCAGTTCTTGTGTTTCAGGCCACATCTTTTCTAAAGAATGTTCCTTTATTATTTTCCTGGTACGGGTCTCAACATCTCGGAGCCATTCCTGGACAGTACACAACCCAGCCCAGGGTACATCGAAAGAAACAAATGAGACAACAGTCACCCGAGCCCACAGATTCAATGCCATCAAGCATATTTAAAGGGCCCTCTTCTGGTCGGTTTAGGTACTAGCTGAGCAGTCAATGTTGATAAAAGTTCTCAAAGTTTTTCCAAACGTACTGTACAGCCCTCACTTCATTATGGTATTAATGTGTATTTATTACATTAATTGAAAGAATCAGAATAAAGGGAGCAAAGCTCCATAACACTACAGTCCAGAAAGTAGTGGCTAAAAACCCAGTGAATGTTAGAAGATTAAAAGTTAAAGTTAAAAGTAAAGTTAAACCCAGGATGTATAGAGAGGATAAATTAAATCTTTTCTAGAAATTTGTTAAACTTGTAAAAGTTAAAAGAAATAGTAGCTAGAATTGTGCACAAATAAGTCCTGGTATACGAAACTCAGTACCAAGTAGCAGAACAAGAACAAGCAGAGCAAATACGAGCATGTTGCTTTCACAGTGAAACCACAGTGATGTGAATACCAATTAATGGAAACATCATTGAAATATAATTTGATATAAATTGATATGCCACATAGACAATCATTCATCCCTTTCATCACCTTGCTACTCCAGAGGCACAGAAGTATAGAAAAACAGTCTTTATGTTTTTGCAAATGCAAAAGAAAAAATGCTAAACCCCAAAAATTGAAACGGCTAACAATGTACAGTATGCATTTGCACAACCTTGGTAACAGATGCTGACCAGGTTGGTTGAGGATGTTTCTTTGGGTACATAAGAGCTCATTGAAAAGAGTTGGCGTATGAAGACCTCTTATAGTAAACCAGCATTTTCCATGTCAGGAAGTAGCCTGGTGATGTCTGGGTGCCATGTGGTATCTGATGAATGTAGGCTATTCTCAGATGTGTGGATGTGCACAGTGGGCAACAGAAATTCCTGTGACTTTGACAGCATTCTTGAGACGATGTGAAAAATGTCAAGAGCAGTCTTCCTCACAGTCAGGTGGCACCCTTGCCCTTGTGTGTCAGGCTGATCAATGTCTTCAGTGATAAGCCAAAATGTGTAAAGAGTTAGAAATGAGAAGATGCTTAATCAAACCAACTTGTAACCACCAACACTGGATCCAACTGCTAGGCCACCAGATCAGATTCCACTGAATATGTTGGTGATCCTTTTGAAAGACTTACCGCATCCTGGGAATACTCTTGCAGCATCACTCAGTTGGCCACTGTTGTAAAACAAAGGAAGAGGAAATTCCTGACAATTCCTTCCCACTACTACACCACAAAATAAGGTGTTCCTTCTTGTCTGATGGCCAAACTATAACCTTTTAATAGAATTCCAACTATTCACCCGATGACCATTTCATTTTCCAACAATTTTGACAAAGAGGGGGTGTCAGTATATTGATTTTGACTAGGTCCGAAACACTTAGTCACAGATTCTGTTTGACGTGCAACACTGTGATGGTTTAATATTCTCCAGATGTTTTTTTTTGGTTGTCATCTAGCAGTTATTTTCTTTCCAGCACTGATGAGCTTCAGTTGCAAGATACACTTAGGCAGTTAAAAGTAATGACTCGCTGGCTGTATTAGTTTGCCGTCGCACTATAAATTAGCCATTTCAGCAACGGTCACTGGATGCTTTGTGATGCTTTCAAGAAAAGAAAAGTCCAAAATATATAAAAATAATTAAAATAATTAAAAATAATTATAAAAATAATTTTGTTTTTCATTTAGGTTCCAAGGCTGCGGCAGAGTACAACAATGGCATCTTCGATATGGGCTCGCCAGGGTATCTGGGATCATTGCAGATTTTACAACTGGTGGAAGAGCTGAAAATAGCTTTGGAAATACAGGCGAATGAAGAGGAGAAAGAGACTATAAGAAATCAAATCCCAGCAGCAACTGCACAGTATCTTATGGAATGGCTGGAGAAAGGTGTGGTAAGTATCTAGATGCAGATCCTGACCCATGTTCTTTATTTGAGGCATTTTACAGTTTTTTAAAACACAAAGGTTATACGTTTACTGTGTTCTGAACTACTTGCCATGTAAACCTATTAGGGTGTCGTTTGAGAGAAGGATAAGCTTTCTTATGCTCTATGTGAAAAGTAAATGTACAGTAAATGGGAGTCAATGTAGATTTGTGAGAGGATACCTGGATGTACTGTATGAAGTTGTCAGGGTTGCCCATTTATACTCCTGCCGAATAAGAACTTTTCCCTCCTGTTTAAGTCTTTTTACCTGATTCTCTCAAAACAATGTGGGATCTAGACTACCCTTCTGCTACCCAAAAGAAATTAATTCAGAGAAGATGTTTAATGGGTTATTAGGTAGGATTGACTTATTGCTAATGAAGAGCAGCTTTGACTACATGAAGTCTTAATGCAATAAGGCCAGCCTTTTTGTATGCAGCTGTTACAGTTTAAGGTTCTTCAGCGACTGTGCCAGTTTATTTTTGCTATCCTTTGATGTCCAGGATTAGAGATGTGCATGACGTGCACTGAGCTTCAACCCTATAATATTCTGAAAATATGACTCAAAAGTGGGATGTTTGGCACATTCACATGAAAATTACCTGAATATTTAATAATGAACTGCAGTAACAGGCTACAGTATATCTCCTTCTCTTTTCTGCAAAATGTTTTATATAATCTTACCATTATCAAATCCAAATCTACTTATTTAAATTAACAAATGTTTATTATGTTTCCCCAATTAATCATTTTGGCTCAAATGTCTTTACATAGTAAACACACATTTAATGTTAAATGGTTTGAAGTTCAGGGATCTTAAAACACTTTTACATTTCAGGTACATTTTAAGCAACCAAAAGCATTAAAATGCATTAATTATACTCAATTCATACTCAGAATCAAAATTGACACAGTCAGTTCGTTTGACTTTCATTTACATACAATATAGCTACAGTATGTCTATATAGTGTACCACTCTAGCCTATTAAAGTTTTAATAAATACATTCAAAAGAAGACAAATATTTTGATACTAATGGATTCTTTTTATAATTGTTGTCTACTTTGTATAATTTTTGTAAGGAAACCGAATAGTTCACTAAAATTGTATATTATAAATTTATAGATGTAAAGATGCCATTGTCCACAAAATACATAGTCTTTTAAAATTTTTAAATGGTATAAAAAAAAAATCAGCGTGTGGTTTACCACGTTTTCCCAGAAATGAGAAGGGAAAATTATGGTTGAGCACAGCAGCGCAGTAAGTCGAGGTTTTCGAGAGTGAACAGCTGCGTTAACTTTTCCAGGCTGTAAACAACCTGTTGCTGGAGCTAAGTAACTGATGAAAGGGAGGCTGTTTCCACATATAGACCGAGTGCTCTGTGGCGTTCTACCACATTCCATGCACCAGAGGTCTCACTCACCACAGCCCTTTAGCAGAACGAAAGCTCCTTGTAGCCTAGAAACAAAGCAAAAGCACGTGAGCCTTGATTAATGCTGGAGCTGTTTGTGTTGAAAATGGAGAGGGCTGTGAAGGGGAAGTTCTTTTTTTTTTTCTTTCAAATGAAAGTGCGAGTTAAAAAAAAAAGCTTTGGGTCTGAAAGCTTGTGATCAATACCATCTACAAAAGACTTCTAATACTCGCCATTTTGACTAGTTACTCGGAGGTCCTTAGCTGCCTATGTACATATTGTACTGCAAGTTGCTGTAATGAAGTGTCAGCTATATTTATGACTTCTAAAATGTAACAACAAAGATAGATTCAGCATTTGGCATGTGTTCTTATCCGTTTTGTGGGAAAAGCCTAATAAGTAGTACTCAGCCTTGCAGCTGCCCAAGTCACAGGAACAAGCAGGTGTAATGACTGTGTAATCATGAGGCAGAAATACACTAGGATTAATTTTATAGCCAGATGGGACAAATTGCCTCCTCTCATTTAGAACCTGTCTTATACAGTTTACATAATGAGGTTTCTGTCTACTGGTATGGATGTTGCCATCTTAAGTGCTAAACTTTCATTTTCTTCTTCACATTCTGTTAAAAAGATTTTTCATTCATCCAAGAGCAGCAGCCCATAGCAATAGGATTTGAGAAGAAAAAAAGTTCCCCTGGCTGAACACTAACAAGTTCATACTTGATTGATACGCGACAACAACCTTGATCTTACGTCAACTTGGATGATGGCTTAACCAATGCATTTCGAAAAACCCTATTCTGGAATTATCATGAAAAATCTGGAATCAATAGAATGTGAACATGGCAAGTCAACACTCACACTCAGATGTATACTGTTCCCTCCCAAAATTTGTATGTTATTTCAGTACATCTGCAACAGGTCATTCAATTCAAGTTGAAACAAAAATGGTCCCACAAACTGCAATTGCTCAAAAACTATATACCCTGTTACAGTAAATACAAACGTGACTGGTATTAATCTGGTTAACCTGAAAATACTCTATAATATTCCTGTGTGAATAATTACAGCCACCTCTCCAGTTTGTCATTTGTGATGCTTTATTCTGAATATTGAAAAGTTTTTCATATTTATTAATTATCATTACATACTTAGTGCAAAATGTTTTATAGATGCTGCAACTCCTTACATCTGCAATATCTCATATCATTGTGATTAATGCTAGAATACTACTGCAGTTATACACAGGCGTAATACTGCATCTTATTTTGGTAAGGGCTCAGCTGATATCTTTGGCATTTATGTTTTGCTCTACAAAATCTTGTAAATCATTTCTGTAGCAGAACTCAATTTGATTAAAAGTACAAAAGAATCAGATAGTCATTGTTACTACCATGTTGTATAACAACTTCATTACTACCATATTGCTTTAAAATTAGATTTTATGACGAAGGAACTTGTTTAAAAAGGTTTCACATTACTTGCAGGTTTCTTTTTTTGTATATCAGAAACTTAACATGCCATGAAAAAGTCTATATCTTTTAACAGTCTCTCAGGCCTACCCTCAATATTATTAAAAAGTGATTAATACCCAAAATAATGCTAAAATCTTCTACAACTATACAACTCTGTACAACTCCTATGTAATTGTTTTACACTATGTAAATTGTGAAACTTGCAGATCTTGCTTATAAAAGTTACTATAAAGTCTTAATGTTAATGCAGGAGGTACAGAACATAAATTGAAGACAATGTGAAAAACATAACCTCAGCAGGACAGAACAGTTCTGTATATGTGGATCCTGTGGAGTTGATTCATTGATAAAAACTAAGTTTGACATTAGTCTGATGCCTGTCATATACAATCAAACCATAGCTACAGATCCACTCCTAAGAGGATGATACTTGCATTTGCTTGATAGTCTCGTATCCAAATCACCCAGCATATATTTATGGTATGAAGTCTACAGTATGCTAAATGTGCATGAAAAAAGGAGAAAATAATACATCTGACAAGTGAAAAGCTGCAGCTTATCCCAGGATGCACTTTGAGACATAACACCAGTTCATTGCAGGGTCATGGAGAGAAAGCTTAGAATAACCAGTAAAACCTAGCCTTCATCACTGGGAGGAAACCAGAGGACCTGGCAGAAGCTCACATAAACACAGGGAGAATTTGGAAAATCCACACAGAGAATCATCCAGGTTGAACTCAGCAACCCGAAGCTGTGAGGCAGCAGCACTTTTAGGGTATCGAGGTAGCACAATTAAATTGAAATGTGCTGTTCTACAAACAACAATAAGATCTGAAATCTTGTAATCACAGTATTATCTTTGCTTTTTGGTAGGTTCAACTTATTCTCTACAGTGAAGACAACATTCCTTTTTTCCCCATCTACATAGCACATAAAACAGTTTCACCAAGCCTGAGTTCAAGTAATCGAGATTCTGCTTTTGAATTTGCTTCGACAGCAAAGTAGGAAATGCTGCTAAGAGTAGGATTAATACAAAGGGGAATTTGAGAATGTAATGGTGATCTGGGAACTGCTGCATAAATTTATTGACAGGAAAGTCCAAGAAATGTCGACATGCGTGTCATCGTCATGCCCGTCTATAGCAGAGCTTTCACTTTTGTTCCACTCTTCACAATTTGCAGTTGACATCAAGACGACCAGCAGGAGCCTGGCACATTTTAAAATGAACATTCTGGATTCATCATTGTATACTCAGTGCCGTAAAAGAAAGTCTGCTTCTGATTCCACTCATAAGCCACTCTAGTTATTGTGTTTTTGTGCGAGACCCTTTTGTTTCTTTTGAAATATGAATAAAGCAAATTCTTAGGCATCCTCAACTGAGTGAGGCAAACGGTGGGGGTAGTGTCTGCTAAGGAGAATAACTAAACCTTCAACAGGAAATAAGGTCTTTGGGTAATGACTTCCAGCCAGTGTTTAAACAGAGCTGTAGTACTAGTCGTGATTAATGGATTTATTTGTGAAGAGCATACATGTTGGAATTTTTTTGCTTTCTTTTCCACCCCAAAAAAAATGCATAGAATACAGCTGAGTTTAGACATGTACATGTATTGAGACTTATGTTTATTAGACACAGCCCCACGAACGAAGCCAGCTGGCATGATTTATTTGCAAAGTCTGCAGCATGATATTAGAGCTTGTCACTTAGCTCTGCATTTTGCTCTGAAAACCAGATGCTCAGTGGCTTGAACCAGACGACACTTTCAGTTCTGAGTTTTTACAGTTGCTCCTTCGTGTCAGGAGGGAGCATAGCGCGAGCTTGGCTGAAGAGGAAAGAATCCACAGAATAAATTGAGCCGAGTATCTCCTTCCAAGCAGTACTACAAAGAAACTGAGCACTTCAGACCACTGCTTTATCCTCTGCCAAGACAAGCTACTCTAGACTTAAGCACAGGCTAAGGCAACAATGGGCCTGAAGCATGGACAGTGATATTGATTTTTACAAACATTTTACGTGGCTTAAAAAGGTAAGTGCAGTCTTATCTATCTTTTCTTTTTCTCACTTTTGCAAAAGTTCTACAGGTATTGTTTTTGACAGCTAGCTTTTTTTTGGACAGAAAACATGACTATGAAATGCAATGCACTGCCAAGAATTTCATGAGAATCTAATTTTGTGCAGAGCACATGAGGACAAAGATCATCTGTCTTTCTCGTGAGATTTTTTTTTGTTTGAAAACTCCAAAATCCCCATAAAGCTTGCACGTAGAACAGTTTGTAGTCTACTCTAATCCAGACTGCTACCAGGGATACACAACATCTATCTTTTTGTTGTTGTTTTTTTTTGCTGATGAAGATGAATAAGGAAGTAAGAAGGTATGCCAACTGCTGTTTTTTTTTTTGTTCTGGGTGTAGGGAGGTGTAAGTCACATTACACTAGAAGGCTTGTGACCACCGTAACAAAACAATTTGCTGTACTGTTCTGTGCCAGCTTGATCTACAATCTGGGTTATTTTTTAAATGGCATCTATTGTTCTATGTAGAACAAGATTAAATCCTCTTAAATAATAAATTAGATTTAGATACACCTTTTTTATTTAAAAACTAATGCTGTTTGAAAACAAAAACATTTTGAAGTTGCTGGAAGGGTTTATGTTTCAGGATTAGATGTAACATCCAAAATCTGAGTATTGATCATACTGTATATGTACATACAGGTTTGCAGAGAAGTTTTCTACTAACTGCAGGCTTAAGTCAGATGAAAAAATAATGGTTAGTAATGAGAGAATGTGACAGGTACTAAGTTCATGGCAAGCCAAGTTTATTTCAGCTTCCAAAGAAAAAGTGCAATGAAAAATAAAAAAATGAGTGGAGCTGTATATGTTTTCTGAAATATTACCATAATAATTTTCTGTGATGCCTGGTCTTAAATGAATGCCAGTGTCATACATTTGCATAAGTGATAGATCTAAATACAGTTTCAGCTTCCTTCAGTAAGGTTTCAAAACAATCAAATAACCTAAATATGCTGTGATGAAAATCCACACTATCTGCTTTTAGTGGGTAGATATTTGGCACTTTAGGGGTTAAGGGAAATTCCAGTACTTGTGGGTTGCTTTGCATCAGAAAGAGGGGCCTCAATGTCTTCTGTAAATTGTTTTAGTTGTAAAGATTCACAGTGCCTTCTAAAAGATTTAACAGCCTGAAAAATAATTCACAAAAGGATGAGGTGGCTTTTCAGACCTTAAAAATGAAGTTTATATAGAAATCCCATTAACTGGCCTCTCCAAATTTCCATTTCATCAGACATTTGGAGAACGTGGAATGTACAGAGAGAGAAGCGATTGCCTAATTTCTACCATATGTTTTTTAGCAAATAACTTTAGTATTTCAAGTTCATACAGCAGTGATTTTTTTACTAGTTATGATTTCATGAAGCCACTTGAGCTTTCCGAGACTCTTTGCCCGAGCATTTCATTTCCTGAACCATTTTTAACACAGTCCAGGATCAGCCCAGTGTACAGAGAAGAAATCTGCCATATTTAATTGTGTGTACGGTTTTCATTGAGGGACAGAAACCATAAAAATGTTGCACGTCTCCAGGCAGCTATGTAATGGTTATTGATATTCTAAATTATTCTGTTTGATAAATACCTCAACGGAAAATATTAAGAGTTATTGTTAAAGCCCCCTCAGCTTTTCTGTTTGTCCTATAGGTGGCCATCAAAATATTCATTTCCCTCTACCTTGACCAGAAGGTTCTTTTGGGGGAAATTTTGTATTTTAAATTGGTTTTTAGAGGGAACCAAGAATGTAGAATTGATCCTTCCCCAATATGCTAATCGGGTTTTCTCTCCTATAAATATTCTAGGTCATAAAACCACAGTTTGACATTACTGGATTCAAACTTCAGAGAGGCAGTCTCTGAAAGAGAGGTTAAAAAGTACTTTGAAATTGCTCATTATCTAACCACAGTTAGACTGTGCCTCCAGGGCACCGTTAAAGCACACTGGCATGGTAAGCCTGGGCAGTCTGCAAAGCCTGCCTAATCACTCTTGCACCATGTGGAGAAATGTTTGTCACAGTGCTTCAGGTCTTCAACATCTTTCATACATGTAATATCTTGCATGAAATTGGGAATTCATGAATGAACACAAACCAAACAGCATAGAAAAAAAATTAGAGAATTATAGGACCCTACAAAATACTTTTTGTGCTGATTAAGTAACTAGTACTTTAAAATCCAAAATGTTTTAACAAATGTAAAATCCTGTTTGATAACCAGGAGGTTTTAAAAGTTCAGGGTTGCTGGAAGTTGTTCTCAATCAGTAAACTCCATTCAAATAGGAAATTGAAGTTGATATACCATACTACTAATTGTAAAAATGATAGATCCACCATAAACCCTGTAAGAGCCGATCCTCTGTATGAGTACATTATGCATATGGAGTAGAGGTTGGGGCTCTGGCTGTCTAACTTGAAGGTTGTCAGTTCAAATCCCACACAAGACAGTGCTGTTTTATTCTTGAGTAAGGTACTGTACCCAGCTATAAAGATGGGTGCATAATAATACTGTGTAATACCGGTCGTGGGTTGTAAGCTTCTGTTTCTGGGACCCCTCCAGTTTTTTACTCTTAGTTTTTTTGAGGGAAAAATCCTCCATCTTCTCTTCACCTCACTGGTACACCCTCCAAGTTATAAGCCACAGGGGGGGAAAAAAGGAAAAGGAACCATAGGATATCCCTAGATACCAGATTGAAAACCTCCATTCTAAAATATTATAGCATTTTCTTATGGCTGATTTTTACAACAAATAAATAATGCCTTAGCAATAACTTTACCAGAATTCCCTTCTTATTTAAAAGTGCTTCATTGTATCCATCATACCCATGTAATAGCCCTAACCACATGAGTGTGGGAGGAATTATCATAAGCCTCCAAACTATGCGAGCCATACACAACCCTCCCAGCTGCATTTTTCATTCCATCTTACTATAGATTTTCTTCCCACCTTTAAAGAGGAATAGTAGAAAGTAAAGGCAGCACAGCTGTGCGGTGGTTAGCATTGCTACCTTGTATTGCTGGGGACCTGGGTTCAATTCTTGGGTGCTAACCTGTGTTGAATTTGTATGTCCACATACGTTTCCTCCGGGTGCTCCAGTTTCCTCCCACAATCCAAAAACATACTGGTGGGTTAATTGGCTTCTGGGAAAACTGGCCCTGGTGTGAATGTGGGTGCGAGATTGTGTTTGTGTGGCTGCCCTGTGATGAACTGGTGTCCTGCCCAGGGTGTACCCATCCTTACACCCACTGCTTGCTGGAATAGGCTCCAGCTCTCCTGCGACTCCAAGCTTGAAGAAGTATATAGAAAATGGAAGGATGGTATAAACCTATTAAGGATTCTGCACATTTTTCAGAGAAAATTGCTAAAAAGGCAAAACTTTTAATAGATAACCCTTTAGTTTAACTTAACATGTTTCATCTAAGATCAGTAATACTTAAGCACTGTTATTAGAATGTTGAAAATGATCTCAGTTCTGCCCTAGAATTTCCAGCAAATTATACATCATAATAATGAATGGCATTACGTATTTTGGAAATTATCTATGAATAATGAAGAATAAATTGCACTTGAGTCCTTGGGCAGACTTTAGATCTTCAAAATTGCCAATTTTGCATTTAAGTGGTGGAAAGATAGAATTTCACACTACGGGATTTATATTTTGACCAGCACTCAAGTTGTAATTTTAAAACAAGGCGCTGTCATCAGCGGTCAGGTGACGGAGGCATCTTGAACATATCGCTACCTGCCACAGTGTCCTCATTAGAAAGAACTTTAGAAAGGAAATCTGTATCTATAACAGTTATAAATGGTGCCCTTAGTTCAAGTCCTGGTCTACATAATAAGCAGAGTGAAGCAGAGTATATACAGAGTACATCTTAATTTGGATATAAAAGCATGGTTTTGTATCTAACTGTGGTCTTTACAAAATTAGGTCATATTTGACTTCAAATGCCTGTCAAAACTTCAAAATATTGAAGGAACCCAGCTCACATGAAAGTTTCAAAATGCCTGATTTCATCTGAAAAGAACCTTTCCAGTTTCTTCTGAAATCACAGAATTTACAGGAATTATTTTTCCTTCTGATATGCATCTAATACAGTGTTTGCTGCAATGTTCAGACAAGCAGCTGCTGGCTTCACCACTAACAATTATATCTAGTTTGTGGGAAAATGTGGCTTGGAAACGTGCACTAAACTAATTCTTTAAGTATTTTAGATGTCATACAATATACAGTAATGAAGATGTTTATAACTATTTGCAGTACTTTACCCTTATATGTATGACATAGAATATCAAGTTCAACAAAGTGGATACACATGCAATATAGAGTAATTCAATGAAAAACAAAATACAGCAGTACTGATCTCTGCAAGACAAAGCTGTCCACCCTCACCGAGTTGGACTAGTGGGCTCTTTAACAACTTCTTCCAGCTCTTTGTGTGCTGCTGTTACTGCTTCAAATTGGTCTAATTAACCCAGAAGCTTATTTAGCTTGTTTAGTCAATTTAGAATGAAACCACTAGCACACTGGTCCTCCATGCCGGTTTTATGCAAACAAATCACAGAATTTATTTTTATTTATTAAATAAAATTTATTTTTTTTGTGTAAAAATCTCTCAATAAAATGTCCCCTCTTCACAGCTGCAATTCACACCAATGAATTTATTATTTCAAATTGTCCTCTGTCACTAATCTCTTGTGTAAGAGCAGGATTTTAGTTTACCCTTGAATGTTGCACTCCTAGTTAAAACTGTGATCAAAACCCATACATGCCCTGAGGCAACTTAAAATTTGTTTTGATGGCAATGTGTGTTAAATGTTTGCTAATCTGCCTTCTCTTTTGCAAGTGTGGATATGGATATTCCTACCAACTTCAAACAGCCCTTTCAAATTTAAAGCTGCTGAAATGGAGAAAATATCCCATCTTAAGAGTCCTAGAGCAACAGCACTCAATTGCTTACTGAGAAATATAAAAGCTTTGTAGACAAGATTTTTTATAACAAGATTAGGAAGGTAAAACCCTTATAAACCTTTATAAAATTCCAGGCATAGCCATTTTGTTAGGTGGCTTGTAGGGACTGATTAGAGCTTGCAGTATAACATTTTCAGTGTCCATTCAGCTTAAGGAAGCTCAATGTCAATTGTATAATCTTATACCTTTTGTATAAAAAAAAAACGTTATGGAATTAAAATGTTGGATCTTTGTTTCATGCGCTATGCATACACACTAACGGAAGACTGCTCTTTTGTTTGTCTAGGTAAATCTTCGCTCCCCAGTGAACAATGAAACCTATCAAGAGCGCCTGACTCGTTTAGAAGGCGATAAGGAATCACTGGTTCTCCAGGTACATTTCCCAATACACAATGTGACCTCCCACACAAAAAAAAAAGTAAAATAGATGTTTGAGGTTTGAAAATAGGTTACAAATTTTGTTGTTGTATTTTGGTTCACCTTTTGTATTTTTCACAGATATTGGATAATATTTTGTATGTTCAAATGACAGTGTCCTGTCAGATGTAAACAACTACCTAATATAATACAGTATGTGAGATGTCTAAAGTAGATGAGATGGGTGTTAGAGCCAATGTTTTACATACCACATTACACCTTCATTCAAGTACAGCAGCTGTAATTAACCTAGTTAATATAAACTTCTATGTGTTTTTTTAGAGATGTCCAATATCAATGTTTTGTTGTTCATAATATTTTTGGGGCGTAGTTAAGGTTATAGTTCCTGTAAACGGGATGATTCACATATTTTGCTCCATAATATATGTTCTTAGTCTTAACTTGTACTGGGGAAAAACAAAGTTGTCCTCACTCATGTTGCGGCTTGTTGAATTTGGAAGATCTCCAGATTAATGCTAGCAGCCTAGTGCCAATACGTGCCTTTTATATACAGCCAAACATTCTTTCACCACTTCTGAAAAGCACAGATGATAGGTGAAACTTTCCCCTGTGTTAAGTTACGGGGAAGGTGATTGGCTGGAGCTTTTTCAAAGGTGCTTTGCTTTCCCTCTTACCTGCCTTTTCATAGGTCAAAGACTAAAGGAACTGGAAACTTAAAAGGGAAAGGAACTATTCGTCATGGCTTAGTATGCTAATTTATTAAAACATTTAAAATAAAATGTGAATAAGTATGTACCTATTTGTTAAAGGCATACATAAATTGTTTTTTTAAATAACTATTAAAACAAAGTTAGATCAGTAAAAACTGCTGAGAAAGCAGACAAAGATCCAGCCTCTGCTGGTTGAATTAGCATATTTTGCAAGGCTGGGAGGTCAACAGAGGCTTCTGTGGGTAGGTTACGGGGAGGTTGAGACAAGCTCAAGTGATAGAGTGCAGCATGTTTGGCCTGGCAGGTTAGTGTGCTCACAGACCAGGTGGAGGCTCAAGGAGAGAAGATACGAGACCTGGAGACTTCACTAGATGAACACCACCAAAAGCTTAACTCCACTGAAGAAATGCTGCAACAGGTAGGGGCTCAATCTTCCTAAACACTTCAAAGCAATACTGAACAACTGAATAACCTTTAAGTGGAATTATTTCTCGTATGAAAAGGTCTGTTTGTACTACTTCTAAAGTTTGCTCATTTTTATAGTTCATGTGGAAGTGTAAAATACAAACTGAAAATGTTAGAATGTGTGAAAATGACATTGTACATCTCAGTGGCTTTTATACTATACAGTATGTGCAAAGAAATGAATGAACCAGCCTTTTGCTTGTATGCTTTGTTTACTTTGGTTGGTTTGTTCTCTTTCCAAAGGTGCTCAGTGCTAAAACAGGGTGTGGTTTTATTCAGAGTACTAGTTATCCTTTTACAGAGGATTTCAGCTTTACAATGCATTATAGGTTTGACAGAAATACACATGTACCGTAGAGAAACAGGAGTTCAATTATTGAATATTAATGAAAGCTTTTGACAAACATGAGGTTTTATTTGAATCATGGGTGTTGAGAAATCTGCCTGCAATCTGCCTGTGAGTCTCTTTGTAGAGACTATAAAATAGTTTATCCCCAGTTCATTCTTTTGTGTTTTTTTATATGAAGTACATGCAAAATGGAATTGTAAAATCCAGAATAAGTACTCTATGTGACATCATGTGGATTTCAGATATTTGCATACCATGTTCAAATAACCTGAATAGTGTTTGAGTCCGTTATGTAAAGAGGTTTCCATTCCTAGTTTTGCCTATTGTGGATTGCTGCAAGGGCAGTAAAGTGGTACAGTGGCTAGCATTGCTGCCTTACAGTGCTGGGGCCCTGGGTTCAATTCCGAACCTGTGGTGGTATGTGTGTGGAGCTTGTATGTTCTCCCTTTGTTATGGTGGGGTTCTTCCAGGTGCTCTGGTTTCTTCTGCTGGTAGATTAATTGGCCTTTGGGAACATTGGACTTAAGCATGAGTGTGTCCGTGTTTGTCTATCTGCCCTGCCCTGCTTGTACCCTGCCTGTTGATTACCAGGATAGGCTCTGGCTACCTTACTTTCAACAGCTAGAAAGTAACAACTTTCCTGAATTGGGAAAAGTGGTTAGAAAATGGAAGGATGGGTTGCTGCATGGATATGAATTCACAAAAATTACAATAGCTCAGGAAACAGAATTCATCAGTTAAATTATATTCTAGTTGTTGAAAGTAAGGTAAAAGTTTAAGGGAAATTCAGGAAAAACGGTTTTGCTTCAGTATGGACATAAAGGAAGTGAAGCTTTTCTATTGGCAAAAAGGTCCAGAGTAATGATGCCACACATTTCAAGGCAAATATCCACTCTTGGTCCTTTAGAGGACCTACAGTAACTGTTCCCTGTAGCTCTAATCGTATTCAGAAGATCAACATGTTGCTTGAAGCTGCGGTCTGATCAGCATTTTTCTGGCGTGTAGCCTTCTAATGCCACATCTGAGGAGCCAATAAATTGATCAAATTCTTCAAGCCATTCCCTACAGTACATTATGCAATGTGCCAATATGCTAGTCCCAGATCAGATAGGCAGGATTTAGTGAAGCTTGTCTTTATGAAGCTTCGCTAGGGATAAGCCTGTCATTAAAAACATGTTCTGTCTAATTTTTATTGCCTCCATTTGCTTAACATTTTTTGAATAAACATCATTTAAAAGACCTCCATTAGTGGGAATTAATGTGTTTTTGGGCTTTATCAGAAATTAATGTGACCAAGTCATACAACATTGTCAAATATTTACTTTAATATTAAATGCAGCTGCTAACCTCAGGAATTTGTTTCATGTTTACATGAAATGCTGTGGCCATTCTGCATGTTCCCTTAAGAATTAAGTTTGTGAAGCAAACAAAGCACATGAAATGAATCTGGACTGGCCTGTCTGACAATTCCAGTTAAGTCCACAACAAAGCAGAATGTTCCTGTGTTAGGAGATAAAAGAGGTTTCCATTTAAAGTGATATTTACCTTATGTTTCCTCATATAAACCTAAAAGAGTGTTTACATGCAAACAAATCATGCTTGGGCAACATTTCTCTTCCTGCATTCTTTCATTAGTTTTCCATTCTCAGAAGCTTATCAGATCTTATTTTTTTCCTCTGCTTAAATGTCTGCAATTTAGGCCATTTCTATGGAGATTCTGGTTTTAGCACTAACGAATATGGTTTTACTCAATCAGTTCATTTACTGGCTGCCAAGTAGGTCTGCATTAGAGATGCAAACTCAGATTAAGGAGTGAAAGAGAGGCTAATGAAATCGCCTAACTTCTTATTGGGTACAGTTGTCTTTTATGTTTGTAGGGCACATTCTGTTTGAGCTCCATTCTTTGCAGCAACAAAATGTCTAAAATTCCAGATAACACACTTCCTTTCCAAATTTGAAAATACATTTTTTTAATACAAAATAAGGAATATGGAACAAAAATGTTTTGTATTTGAAAGCATTTTACGAGCAGGTCAAGCAACAGTGTAAACTTCACATTTCTGAAATGTGGATTCTTAAACTCTTTCTCAATGTCTGGGGTATTTATTGAATTTCCTGTACTCTACAGTTAGGTAGAATTTGTGTTATTTTTTTCTTAAAGCATCTTCTAAATTTGAGATTGGTTACAGACAAACAAATCTACAAACTCATTTCCACTGTTCAAACAATATACATCAAATACAGTACAATCACAGACATTCATTATATATCTCCATTTGCCTATGTATTTTTTAAGAAGTACAAAAAAACAATCCTTTTTCAAAATGTTTTCTTTTTTTCCCCAAAAAGATTTTCCATTTCAGCTTTTGAACGTTTTCCATTGAATGTAGTCAGGCATAAAACTATTTATGTCACTTCCTTTAGGCTTCTTCTTTGGTTTCAGGATTAATTAGGATCCTGTTGTTCTGAATTCTTGCTAAAAATATGTCTTTGAAGATTCTTATACTGGGATAAATGAAATGCAAGAAAATGTAATGGAAACATTTCCAGTTGTTTTGATTAGGAAATCATTTTAATGATAGTTTCATTAGATTTATATCCAAGGGATCACAATGACATTTTTGCCTATATAACCACAGTCCAGCATTTGATTAAAGGCACCATTAAGATTCTGCCTACCATGCCCAACTGGACAGGTAAATAAATACAAGTCTTTGTGAAGGTTTCCATTCCAAAAGCACAGGAGCACACAACCAAGGTTCCATTTGTTTCTCTACCCTTTAAACAAAACAAGCCTGAAAGCTTTGATTCTTTGTCAGTGACAGTTCCAAGCAATGGGAATTAGGGTACAGGTTTGTACAACAGTTGAGTAAAAGGATTACCATTATTTTCCATAGACTGGAAAACACAGTAGGATTTACCTTCCAGACTCAATCTACAGAGACAGTTTAAGTAAAACATAAGATTGAAAAGGCCAGTCATTAATTAATTAAAAGAACTATTGCTAGTATATAAAATGATTAACAGGATCTGTATAGCTGTGGTCTAAGAAACAGCTAGGATTTGCAGAAGTGCCATACAGCCAAGTTTCAGATCCCCTTTAGTCATTGTAAGTCACTTATGGCACATTGGACATTTTCATTTTATAAGAGATGATTATAAAGGTTATAGGCATGGAGATCTTTCAGGCTTTTCCTCTCAGTTTCGTAAATTGATTTTTTTGGCTTTTAGTTTTGTGTAGTTCCCAGCCATTGAGGTTGAAAGGATTTGGCTGAGGACAAGTTCCTGAAGGTGCGAAAAAGTGTGGGTTGTTTGTATTAAAAACAAGTGCTGATCTTTTGGGGAAAAGATGGAGAAAAAGCACATGTGATTAGACCTTGTCCAAGCATAGAAGAAAAAAGAAACGTTACCTAAAATACAGGAGAAAACAATAGCTCTTCTTGTAGGAGCTTCTGCTTTCTTGATGGAAAATAAAAGGTCACATGCTCATGTAAAATAATGGTAAGTGGTTGGTAGATAATTTAGCAATTAGTCCTAACCTACTTCTAGTACCAGTATCAGTTGAATCAATTATTTTGCAAGCACCTAAATTATGATTTTAACTTTGTGGATAAAGTACAATGCACACAATATTTTAAATTATTTAAAAAAGTTAAGATTATGAAGCAAAAGGAACATGGTACTTCTGCTATAACTGAATCTTTCTCACAATTTGTTTTAGCTCAGTAAGGTTGTGTGCCTCAGAAGGAAGTGTGCAAATGCACTCTAGCTTGGTTGTTTGCATGTCAAACAGCGACAGTGAAAATATAAATAGAGTCCATAGCAGTTTATATTTAGAAGTTGTGGATCCTAGATGAAAGGTTTGTTTGATAGACTTTGTACTCGGCGGAGGAAGACATTGAACTGTTTTGTCTCATGTGGTAGGAGTTGCTGAGCAGAACGTCCCTGGAAACTCAGAAACTGGATCTTATGGATGAAGTTTCATTTCTGAAACTGAAACTAGTTGGAATGGAGAAGGAACAGAATGGCTGTGAGGACAAACAGCACAAAGCTGAGGTATGTTATACAGTGAATTCCCTTCGAGAAAAGGATTAATGAGAACGAAACTATAATCTCAGTGGCTAGACTGTTAGACAAAAACATGAAGGATCTCAGAATTTCAAAGAAAGACAATGAAAAAGTGTTTAACATTTCATTTATGAATGTTTTTAAATTTGCAGTTTTTCCATAAACGTCCAAAATCCTGTTAAACAAGTTGTGGTGTTGTGATCCCTTACACTCTATAGTAGATTCCTTTTGTAAGTTAAAACCAGTTTGGAATGATAGGAGTGTTCACAAAAATAACATTCCGTTGGTAGCAGGTGACATTTAGGCAGCTGGGAATTCTGACCACGTTACCAGACGGTTTTTCATTTTCTTGGAATTATGCTCCTGTTTGTGTGAACATTAAATGCATATACCACACCCCAAGCAAAAATTTAGTTTGCACAGATGTTGATTTTCAGTTGAAGCTCAAGGCTTAATACTAGTTCAGAACATTTACTTGTACACCGAGTAAACATTTAAAAAGGAAATTCGGTTTCAATCATTTTGGCAGTAAGCAAAAAAATCTAAATTGAACACTGGCTTTGTTGCCAAGTATGAAAAGTTCAAATGAATTAAAAAATGTAATGGTCCTATGTAGGCTTCCTACGTCATTAAATATTTAATCTTCACATTAACAAAAGGTTTTAGTCCCAGTTCATTTTTATGAGCCATTTAGTAATTAGGCTGGGTGTGTTACAGGTACATGTCAACCTTTAAAGGTGATGTTTCTTAAATTACAGCCACCTCTCAATACAGGGGCCTTTGATGTCCTGCAAATCGCAGTCAGATCAATTACTAACTGCCAAGGGTCAGTTAACTACCATAAAACACATTCTCAAAGGGGTCCAAGAGCTTGACTTTGCTGGCTCTAACCAGACTGCTGCTCATGGTACACATGGCCACACACAGGGATTCTTCCTGACTCATCACATGTCAGACAGGATCCCTGCTGTCTGCAAGTCAATATCCTGACATTAATCACGTCCCATTCATACACTGTGTGACAAAGTGTAGGCTGTAATCTAGCCAATCCTTCTTAACGTGAAGGTCTGCAGAAATCACAGGGCAGAAGTCCAAATCATGACCTTTTTAGGTCATAATCTAAACACGAGCATGATGTTGATTTGTCTCTTGGTCATGAGAAATAGTTAAAGTGTTTAAAATAGGGGGCAATAGTGGTATGGAGGTCGACAGTGCTGCCTCTCAGCTCTACAGTCAATTCTGTGACTTTACATGGATTTTCTCTGGGTGCTTCAGTTTCCTTCCACATACCAAGCTTGGTTGGTATGTAGTTCAGTTGTCTAGCTACTTCATAAGGAGCAGAAGTAGGTCTCTTTATCCCATTCTAGAGTAGATCTACAGCAAGGCAAAGTGTCTAATTAAAACAATTTTCATTAATTTTCAAGTGCTTTATATTGTGATGGTTCATGTATTGTCCATTTAATTCTTATTTTACAAGGCTAATCCATTACTGGTTTGACTTTCAGCTGCTTGAAAAGGCACTCGTATAATTATTTGGAAATTTACATTGCTTCTTTACACCGGGAAAGTAGGAGGGGAAACATTTGGATTGCCTCACTTACGAGCATAGCAAGCAGTCACTTGAAGCTTTTTGTGTCTTCTGAAAGGAGTATGGATTCACAGCAGAGAAATGAATCACTTTCCAGGAGCTGAATGGTTATCTGCCCATCTTGCAGATTAACTCAAACCACACCGTACAGTTTGGCTTGCTTTAGTAATATTAATTGTTAAAGAATGATTTAATCAAAGGATGGTAGACCAAGATCCTAAAAGACCCATCATCCAGCAGGCTTTGAAAGTCACTTTACTTTAATTTCTAAACATTTAGGACTATTTCATTAAGGCAAATGAATCAGCTGGGTCAACTGGAGAATATTTTAAATGTAAACACCAATGCACCATAGCTCTTCAAAAATCACATCTTCTAAATCTCCTCTGGGGAGAGAGATGGATTGATAAGTAACTGTGGGAATTGCCAGAATAAGAAATGTGACAATTCTGAAATGACAGTGAGAAATTAAGATAGGATGGTATTCATTACCATATAAAAATGCAAGGTCCAGGGATATTTAGAGACCAATGACTAATATTCAGGTTAATAAAACAGATTTGTGATTTTTTTTCTGAGCAATGTGCAGTACATGTAAAATGAAATAAAATGAGAATAAGCTTTACGTACAGAAAAGGACAGAATCAAGATTTATATTCCAACATACTGTATTTTTGTTTTAAATTTCCATAGAGAGGACAAAGTCAAGAACAGTGTGCAGAAATGAAATCATAGAATAGAGGAAAATGTTACGTCAGCTCTTTTTTAAGGGGATGGTTATAATTTGAGATCTTTCCATGCAACCTGCAATGATGTTTTAACATCTGCATTTTTAATTAGGGCAGAATAATTGATATTTGTTTTTTCTTCTGCTACATAAAAGTACTTAAGTGCTTATTTGTCAAATAAGGTCATTGTATCTCTTGCGATCTACAGTATATAACTGGTCTTCCACTCAGCCCAGTCCGCACTGGTCTGCAATCACTATTCCCCTGCACTGTACGTGGCAGCTGTACTCCTCGTCAGTGATCGGCATTGACAAAAATGAGTTTCAGACATTCCAAAGAGCACTTTCACTCAGGAAAACTGCCGTGGATTGTTATTGCTAGCTTTTATTTCTATTTTTAGAAGCGAGCCATGTTCATGAACAAGTTTCACAACAAAAAGGATATTCTGCACATTTCTTTGTCGCTCTGCTTGAGGAGTCTCAAAGCCAATTCCCTCCACACCTGGTGTCGTCCAGTTCTAATTCCATCCCAAGTAGTCAGTTGAATAACCTACTTTTCTTAGACATGAGTTTTTTTTTTTTTTAATGTGTTACACATTGATTACTCAAAGCATTCCCTTTATTAAAAGGCAGAGTGACATATAAAACACCCCAGAGCCTGGTTAGAACTATTATACAAATTCATTTAACTAGATTAGGAGTGTAACAGAGCTTTTAAAGAACAAAAACAAAAAGACACTATGCCCTGCATGAAGTAAGAACAAGACCCCTGTCCTAGTTCCTGAATGTGGAGAGTGGGTGTTGTACATTTAATGATTACAAAGCAATATCCGAAAACTCCGTCTGGAGCGATTAGTAATATTTATAGTAAAACGCTGCCACTTTCTTTTTCCCCTCCACGATGTTGCAATGCGACAAGAGTAATTTGTGTTGTGGCCAGCATTAAACATACCAATAAAAACAATTGCAAATCTCTGTTTTTCTGTGATAGTATGGCATTTGATGTTAAAGCCCCTGTGGGATCTTTTAACTCCCAAGCATTCATAACTTCAGATGTTTTTTTCAGCTGATCCCATTCCATTAAGCTCCATCCCGATGGGGCCCAGCCGTGAGATCTCTGCTAAATCTTTGCTGCCCTGAAATTAACCCTCCAAAGTAAACCTGGCAACTGTACAAACAATGTCACTTGGGCTGCCCTCCAACATATCTCCAATGGAAATAAAAAGTTACTGATCTGTTTCAGTAGTCTTCAAATTCACCTCTTTCCAGGGATCACAGATACACAGTCTATGTTGGTCAGAAAAGTAAAGATTATATCCAGCTAAGCAGTACATTTTTATCAGTTTACACTATTCAATAAATCTTAATTTTAGTTTTGATGTTTATTATATGCAATTTCACAGTATTTGGGAACAGATCTTTTACCACCAGATACTATTAGAGATTGTCGTAATACTTCGAAATGGTTCCGATTTACCTTTGTTAACAGGATATAAGTTGAACTGATCAGAACTACTGTAATTTTTCAGCTTCATTTGATTCCTGTTTTTCCCCTGTTTCACTTTTTTTTTTATCTTTACCCGTCTGTCTGTCTCTCTCCTTCAGTGTGTAGTAAATCTGATTAGTGAGCTACAGGAGCAGATGTGTAAGTTTCAGCAGGAGATCAATACGAGAATCCAGGAGAAAAAGGCACTGGAAAATAATCCTGATACTAAAGCTAAGGAACCACACCACAGCACAGACACAAACTTAGGCAGCTCAAACACTGAAGACTGCTGTCGCTGTAGAGGAGAGAATGTAGGCAAATCTTTGTGCACGAACAGATGCACGCCCTGCTTGACCTAACCACTTAAGAGTCCTGTTCAGATAACTTTTCTCTTTTGGAGGATCTGTGTTCTCATACTAATAGCCTATCTGGAGTGCCTAAATAATATGTGATCACCAGGATTCTGAATAAATTGAAAAGCAATCACTTATTATTACCTGACATATTATTTAGGTATCCCATTCCCACCCCCACCCCCAAAGCAATCTTACTCAAACCTTAGGATATTTGCATGTACAGTAGGTTGTATGCTTATATGTGAAATCTGGTCATTTTCTGTGGGCTTTCCTTCAATAATGAGATGGCTCAAAGATCTGAAAGTACTGCACTGATGAAACATTTGACCCTTGAGGAGCAACATCACCCAACACGTGCAATGCTAATTTTGCACACTTTAAAACTGCTTCAGAAAAATAAAAGCAAAGTAGAGAATGATTACAGCATGACTGAAATCTACTATTAGAAAATCAAATGCTGTATGAATGGACACAGCCGTAAAGTCTCACTCATCAGTTTTCTAGTTTTTAAAAGAGAATTTTGAGCCATCACTCATGGGCATGGGCAGCATAACTCACTGTCTTTGTCGGTATTGGGTTTAATGAAGTTAAAAATTTGACACCGTTTCCTAGATGACTTTTGGGAGTGGATCTTCAAGAAATACTGCAAGTACTACTTCTGCTGGAATTCCACACATCTTTATCAACCTGGCTCCAGTCTGGAGTACGTAGCATTTGAAGTTGCCCCCCTAAGCCAGGATTGAAATTGATAGCCAATAGCCAACTTTTTTCAACAAGAATACATACATTAAACTAAAGTACATTTTCAGCAAAACTTTCGTTACTCAAACAAGTGATGCTTATTACCACAAAGTCTCCAGAATGAGGAAAAACAACTGTCTTACTTAACCAGAGGTTGGCATTAAAAGGACCACTGCTTATTTAGAAGGTTCAGAGAAAGCAAACCTTTTTTTAGCTCTCCAAGCAATAGCAATTCAAAGATCGGTCTTGCGCGCAGATTGATTTAAGGGTGGCTTCAAACACTGCATTCATCTCTACGTGGAGCTGGCAAAAACATGTAGAATTCCAGCAAGAGTAAGACACTCAGTGACCAAAAAGCACAGAACCTTTACTGTTAACAATTGTGAGTGGTGCACAACTGGCTAAGCATCTAATGCATTACATGGGGTGTAAAAAACCAGGAACATCATCAGCAGCTCGTCATTGACCTCTTGAGCTTCGCTAAATGCAGACAAATCTGGGACATTACCCGAAAATCCACTATCAGCATTTATCCAACTATTTATGGTCCTTTGTTGTAGTGGAATAAAGCAGTTGGTTTAAAAAAAGTGCATTTTAGGAAAAGCTATGCAAAACTCACACAGACTATACATTCATAAAAGATAAGACAGTTGTTGGAATTAAGACTGGGGGGGGGGGGGGAAGGCATGATGCTAATTCAGAAACTTTACTCTTTCACTGCATTCATTTCAGCCTGCACCCCACAAAAAAAATGTTTAATTTCAGGTTCTGCCTTCTGCTCTGCTCTTTTACACATTGTGCTGTCTTACTGTAAGTGGAGAGCAAACCCCTTGTAAGAGATGACTAAAAGTTCTAAATATTACTGTGGTTTGTGTGATTTTGAATAGCCTCCAATTCCCTTTCATAAGTAGACATTCTAACTGCATTATGAGAAGCCCTGCTTGATTTTAAAGAAATTGCAAAGCTGTTGTTGATCAATTTCCTCAAAATAAGCACCCCTCAAATGTACTGAGACTAAAAGTGCAATGTAGTTGCATCTAGATCACTAAATGGGTGAGGTGGTTTCCTTGTTTGAATCATGTTTTTCCTCCTTGTAAGAGCTCAAAAGGAGAATGCCTCAGCAGATTTCCTAATGTTTTCAGGGCCTGCTGCAGGAACTGAGAGTCCTGCAGAGCAAAGTGGATGAACTGGAGGGGGAAAAATGCCAGTATGAAAAAAAACTGAAAGCAACAAAGGTGGGCAAAAATGTGTCATTTGCTAACGAAGAGGGTATATTAGGTTTTTCATAGCAATTTTCATATTTTCATTTTGCATATTTACAGTTGAAGGGGTAGTATTTTTAAAGATTTCTGCCATTTTAAATAATCACCACAACACTCAACAAAAAAAATCACATTTTGAAATTAAAATTTCACAATCTCTTTTTTTTTTTAAACTAGAACTTCATATTTATTGGCTTTGCTCTTAGCTATATTGCTTGTAGGTTATTATGTTCCTTTCTTTTAGCTTACATGCCATCATTCTGACTCTCTTTCTTTCTAGCTTTCAATTTCTTATTCTCTCCATGTCTGTTACCAGTCCTTAATGACCAAGCTCTCTAGCCTGAAACTCACAGTTGAACACATGCAGGTAGAGAAACAACACTGGGAGGACAAATGCAGAACTGCTCAGGTGCTTTTTCTTGCTCATCAGATTACTTGGAAAACTCTGATGTTTTGCTCTAAGTATTGTGTTGGCTTTTTTGTGGTCATTTTCTTTTCAATTTTAGTGTTTTGTCAGTGGAATCTCATTCATCCAATTCCAGACACAATGGAAATTAGTTTCGTTATTACAAGAACTAGAGTGTTTTTGTTTTCCTGCTTGTAAAGAATACTTTGTGATTTTTTAAAGTACTTCCTCACATAATATACTAGTCACTTGCCATGTTTAGGTTTTCAAATCATGATATAAAGTTGACAGGTTTCTTTAAAAATTCTTCCTTAAACAGAAAGAAAAATACACTTAAAAATTTCCATTTTGCAATGCGAGACTTCAAGCCTTTGAATTAAATTTGGCAAAAAAAAGTCTTTGTAAAACAATTGTAGAAATCTCCCAGTTATTATTCTCCAAGTCATAGACATGCTTATGGAATTCATGGCTTATAAATATTTTATGCAAGTTTCCCTTACAAAAATGAGTCCAAAGAAGAGTTCTTTGTTGATACTTCTGCTGAAGGAAAGACATACTACCTAAAGTAATCAAGGCTAGTTTATGAATCCCTACTGCCTCCTTTTGGGAGGCAACTACCACTGGGTATTTTTCCAAGCAAACACCTTGTGGTCAGCAATAGACATAGGAAACAAAATTAATCAGTACCTATTCCTGATTTTACAAATATGTTTAAGTGTGCATTTGATTTTAGATATAATTGGTTAAGTGAGGTTCCTTATTATGCATGTATATAATTTTAACGGTACTTTGTTAATTACCTTTCCTCTCCTGTGCATTAAGCAACCTAATTCCTTAATGATGAAATCTTTGTCTACATTTATGTGCAGTGCTTGGACTGTGCACCTTCCTATTTATTCTGCATGACAATAGCGGGGATTTAAAAAAAAATTTAACTCCAGTTTTGCTTCCATATGTGAACTCTTTTTTGTTACAATACATTATTTTTTACTTACAGCAAAACCTTACAATGTCCTTTTATTCTCCTTCCAACTTCAGAGCCCACAACTCCCCCCTCACACACACTCCCCTCCTTGAACTATAGAATGCAGTAAAGTTTTTTTAATTTCCATAGAATTACCCATAAAACACTGTTCTGCCATGAAGAAATTATGCTTTTCAGAAAGTGTCCTTATTTTTTAAAATGCCTCTACTAACATAACCTTTAAAGTAACACTTAAACAGTGAGAAACGTAGCACCAAGCACTAAATTATCAATCACAGTAATTTTACAGGACATAATAGGAAAACGTAAGTCTCTTTCCTGCCTTAAATAATATCCAGAACTTTGTACTACATGTAGAGAAGGTAAAATAATATTCATCTGTGTTACAGGCAGAAATAGCAGACCTTCAGCAGTTACTTGCTGCCAAAGATGCTGAAATTGAACGCCTGCAGAGTCAACTAATGTCACGAGTTCCAGTGTCAAATGACAATACAGAAAGAGGTAATGATAAAGCAAAAGTGTTAAAAATGCATGACCTTGAATGATTTTTTGCTAACAATCACATCTGACTTTTTAAAAGACCAAGGTACCACAGACAATTAAATCAATTTCAAATTTATATAACAAAGCACACAGTTTTATGACTGTAATTTCACGGTTTGTTTATAAAATACAAATAGCTCCAACCATAGCTCTGTCCAACAGAACAGCAAATCTACTTTTAACAAGATTAGTTTCAGTATTAAATCTTTTGTGAAAGAAAAACACAAGTGAAATTCAAATAGAGCTCTCTGTGCTTTTCAGGTGTAATGTACAAATTACATCACACCTGAAAATCATTCTTAATATAACATTTTCAATATTAACAACTTTTTGTTGTTGGCGAACAGAAAGGTTATACTTTTCTGCTTCTTTGTAATAGTAGGATGCACATTAAGAAATTACTCCTACCAGAGATGAAAGAGATAAACATGTCAGTAATATTCATCTCAGACCTGTGAAATGTCAGAGCCTGCAGCTACGCTAGACAAGCTGGAACCTGACACTTTACAGGAGTATACCTAAACAGACATCTTTCATTAGGTCACCTGGAGCCAGGCTTAGGGAGCATCTTTTCCATCTCTGGTTTGCATGTTTATATAATTTGTTTGAGATCATTCCTAACGGTGACTTTTTCCATCCTCCTTCATTTTACTTCCTACAACGCTACCATCATAGAGGAGATGTATAGGAGAAGGCTGAAAGAAAAACGTAAGCCTTTAGATTCTCTTGTGGCCTTACTATGATGCTTACATCCCACCAAATCAATGGCTTTGTTAGCGATGAACATCTGCCCTGCTTTTCACTGCAGCATCCAAGCTATTCCAAAGTGCTGTTTCAGCTGCCTTCCACATTTCTGCCTGCGTGAAGCAAACAGACATTTTCAGAAGAAGTGGGGGGGCCGCGGTTATCTAATCAATAACTAGATATTTTAAGTCCAATGGAATTTTTTTAACTACAATCCTGTGTTGTTTGAAAGCAAAAGATACTCAACCTTTAGATGCAGACCAGACTTAGATTTGCTTCCGTTTTTTTAACTGTTGTCATGAATCTGAATGGCCCCACCACATCTGTTTGCTTCCATATATTTCCACTCTGTTTGCTTAGCTGTGACCCACGTCAACATTATGGATCTTCTTAACCATTGCAATACACGACCCGTGGGAAGAGTCTGGACAATGCAACTTCATGAAAAGAGTGAGGTTGGCTTTTGAGCTCCAGCTATTTTAATATAGACTGAGATGAGATGTTCAATGAAAGATCTCAAATATCATTTAAAATACGAAATCTCCATGTCTTGCTAAAAATCATACTGCGCCGCTTACTCTCCTAACTCTCCAATCTATTAAAGTAAAAGGAAGAAAAAGAACACTCCCTCCTTTCCCTCATAACTGAAAACGCTTCTTCCCTTCCCCTCAGGATACAAACTCCTGGCATTTAGACAACCCCCCCAAAAAATAATCAATAATTAGATGCATGAGTAATCTAAACAACAGAGACACATTTCCAATGCATACGATTTAGTTTTAGAATCTACCTTCTACACTAAAAAAAGCATTCATTAATTGATCCATTTTCTTTTAGATCAGGAACTACAACGACTGAAAATAGGAATGGATTCCTTGCTAACAGCAAATGAAGAAAAGGTAAGTTAAATTGGTGACAGTTGTAACCGGTCTCAGAAATGCGACATATCTAAGCCTTGATAAGCTTTTCTTGTGGGTGTTGGTTTGGACATTAAAACTCCAATAAGAAAACTCGATGTACACAGTTAGAATTAGTAATTTAAGCATCTGCAAAATTATTATTTTCACTAGTGGTCTACAGTATGTGGATAATATATATATATACAAATATTCGTTTGAAAGACTTGAATTGAAAAATATCATCACCCATGTTGAGCTATTAAAAAAATAGAGTAAGCTTAGTTTTCATGCATCCACCAAATAGAATGGACATTTCTAAAAAACAACACCTTATACTGTATCCCAAGACAGTTTTACATTAATACTTTAAAATTACAAAAAAGAACCATAAAAAAGTCGGGCGTTTCTGCTCCAACAAAGGATGTACCTATATGCACAAATACAGGACAAGATCCAGCCAACCATAAATTAAAAAAAAAACAACTATCACTTACTTCAGGAATTCTTCACCCCAGATCCAAGGCTTCATGAAAAGTCACTTCTCATTATCTGTGTCCACTGGTGAGCACACACACAAAATACTCCCTTTTCAGCTGCAGGGCTCTTTATATTTGAAGGCCTGTTTTGTGCATCTTTATTTGGTAAAAATTTTACCTAATATTCACTTTCATTCAAAGCAGGTTAAAGAACTTACTTGAGATCATGTGAATTCTTTAAGGTCAAATGTTATAATGCTAGAAAGAAATGAAATGATAATAAATAAAAACAGCTCCTCTCTTCCTCCCACAGGCAACTGTGAGCAAAATCAAATACAAAGAAACACACCTGTGGTAACCTAGTGTTCATTAAGACTTTTGGTTATTAAGCAGAAGCAAACTAAAATCAGCTGCAAAGTTAAACACCAATCTTAGATATACTTTAAGTCCTTGGTTAGTAAACTAAGAGAAAAACTAACATAAACTGCAAAATTAAACACACCTGTGGCTTCCTTAAGTGTTAATTAAATTGGTATATTGGTTATTAAGCAAAGAGGCAAACTAATGCCTCAGAGTCCTCCATTAGCATCTAAACCTATCCAGGCAACACCTCAAGGTTTTATACAGACAATAAGTGGTTGGACCAGTTAGGGATTAAGGGGTTTCTGAAAGTTTGGGGAGCGAATCCTTATGAGCTTGTCATTTGCAAGATTGGAGTCTCTGCTTTTTCCCATTGTTTTCAATCATCATGTTGCTTTCCATTAAAAATCTTATCAATTGCTGGCAAATCGAAAAGCATATACTGACAATCTTAAATTTAGGAAATCCTCTTTCCTTTTTAGTTCTTTTAACAAGGGAAATGTTACCATAGTTTCATAGTTATAGTTTATTACATGAAACTTTGCCACAGTATATGTATTGGAATATAATTGGTATGGATGCTTAAATTGTGCTCGTTAAACTGGCTTTGCATGAATTTCACAAGTCTCCAGCTGTATGCAATTTATACTGCTTCATAGCATGCTTTTGGATGACCTATTACATGTAAACAATTGGCAAATTTCAAATTCTGATTTACACTGACGACAATATATAATGAAGGAAATAGGCAGTCACTGCTTTGCCACAATAATTTATTTTATGCACAGGAAAGACACAATGCATGACATAATAGTCGATTTGTTTTTCCTCAGGGACACTTCATAAAATCATAAAAGTCATTAAAAAGGAGAAACAAGAAACTGTCTAATGCAAGGCACAAAGCAATTTAAAGAAACCTGCACATCCATTTGTTTTCAACAAATAGAATTGTTCATGTTTTCCAAAAAGAAATTTGGACAGTCTGTTTGTAATTTAAAGAACTGAAAATAATTAGTACACTCTTCGTGACACATCTGGCTTATTTTAATAAAATGACTTCCAAAAGCAGTTGAATAAAAACATGTATGCAAACTTAAATGTGCTAGAAGTATTATTTTCTTGTGAAGCACGTTTAGTTACTTGAACTGATGATAATACTTTATCACTCTTGTAACAATTGTTTTTAAATCTTTCATCAGTTTCCAGTAAAACCAAATACATTTAGTAACCAATTTAAAATGGTGATTTTTCAAGGTTTTTCATGCAGTATGCACCTGAAAGCAATTGTACAAATTTAAATGTGTACACAGGATAACTCAAGTTTGGAAATTTTAGCTGGATTTTTTTAAAAATGGAGCAAAGTTTTGAAACCCATTTTTGATCATTTTTAAACCTGTTTTATGAGATATGAAATCTGCACATTGCTTTGCAGGACCGTCGTATAGAGGAGTTGACAATTCTTTTAAACCAATATAGAAAAAGAAAGGATGTCATGGCAGTAACACAAGGTATCATTATCTCATTCAAATATTACCTGTTTATCTCCACACTGACCAGTTAAAGGATGAAATATTAGTGCAATATATTTATCTGGATATATGTAGTCTTAAATCATGAAAAATGTCTTGATACATTATTTTCCAAAGAATTTTTGTATTATTGTACAGGACCTTGTATTTAAGAACAGTTATACGTATTTCTGTATCTGCACAAGTATTAAGAAGTAAGAAACCTACTTAAATACACCTGCATAATCAGAAAAACAAACTTTAAACTAAGAAGGGTTATACTTTAGTACCACTAGGTAACTGTGGGTTTTCGCAGGCTCGGGTGAAAGAATTTTGTCTGGCAGCAGTGAGGAAGAACTCAGCGGGAATATGAAAATTAGAAACCCAGCACATACGACTCACACAGAAAAGGCCAGATCAGAGGTGAGGCCCACACCCCTCTCCTATATTACTGTTTCTGTAAGTATTATTTAAACTGTCTGGTGAACCAAGTCAATGTGATTTACTGTCGTTATTATCTTTCTTTACAGATGTCTTCCAGGGGCTCCTCACCGATTTTAGTTTCCCCCTCATCAACACAAAAGGAGCCAGACACCAGGCAAGTACTGTATTGAAGTAAAGAGTGTAATTGTACAAACAGGATAGCAGTGCTTAAGCAGCAGCCTATTAGCTTGCTCTTAGTATAGAAAGGGTCAGATGCATGAAAGGACCGAGCCTGGTTTAAGAGTCCGGATACAGAGAGACTAATGAGTTGGAAGCGTTGAGTGCTGCAGTAAAGAAGTGCAATGATATCAGTGAGGTTTTAAGAAATGTTTCACAGCAGTAATTCATTCTTGCTTATAGACTGTTGATGAATATTTAATCCTGCAAGAAGTCGCAAAAATGAGGTGAGGGCTATGCACATTTAGTTTCTCACATATTAAAATAAAAACTTTAGAAACTATGTTTATACTGTTGCACTCCACACACCTCTAAAAGGCAGTGTGGGAAGAACGATGTCCCCTGTCCTTGCCTGCTGTAACTGCAGCAAGAATGAGACATGCTCTTCAACAGCACAGAGTATTTCATATGTGAAAAGAAAAAGCATTTCAAAGCCACACTACCCTCTTCTAGTCAAGGAAGACAAAATTAGTAACAGGGACAGACCTGTCATTCACATCAGTATTGGGCTACTGGATGATCTAAAAGATGACCTTGTTGCCTCTAACCCAGCAAAGCCATTCCATGCCTGCAGTGGTGAAACTATTATTTTCCTGGCATGTTCAAGCCTCTGGAGTTTGTGGAGTAGTACAGCAACAGTCACTGGCTTTTCCCAGTCTGTATTTTCTCATGTGTTAACAGTAACCAGCTGAACTTTATCGAGATGAACGCACAGAATTATATTTTTCCTAAAGCCTTGTTTGTCCTACAAACTTTGAAAGGGAAATTCTTTGTTATTTATGGTTTTCCCTATGTAATGAGACCCACAGTACAGACGTAGGAGACTCACTTCTGTGACTGTGCAGGTTGTATATAATTCCAATTGAATCATCACAAACATTGTTTTCACATATCCCAGGTAGGCTCATCAAGGTTGAAAACAGTTACACTCTCATGAAAAAAAAATATTGAGACTTTGTGAACTTAAGGGGTCCGAAAATATTTTACTTTTCATGGTCTTTAGGATATTAATGTTTCATTGTGGTTTAATGAGCAATTAAATCACAGAATCCTCTTCTGTCAATTCTTCCTGAATACCTGGAGTTAATGTAAAGCATTGTTTTGTCTCTGTGTTTCCAGCTGCAAAACTCTGTCTCCAGAACCATTCCTTTCCCCCAGTGAAGAGAGCTTTGAAAATGGACAGTGGCAAGTACTGAAAGTGTGATGGAGTGCTTTTGACTTGTTGTGATTTGGTTTAATTAATAGCAAGAAAAAAATGGCTTGGGCCCTGTCATTCTAATGTCTCTGGGCTGAATACAGAAGTCGCCCTGGTTAATGCTGAGCAATGACTGCCATTTCAGATTAAAATGAAAAACCTTCGTAAGGTAAAATCAACGGAGTAACTACTGCTGGCAGCTCTGAAATATCTGACAAAGCAGCAGCCAAAGCCTACATAAAAAGATTGCTGTATTGCTCCCCCTTGGGCTTGTCCTAAATGGAGGTTTTTTGTTTGACTGTAAGTGACTGAAGATGTTGCTAAATTCATATTATCCTGTGTACTATTCCTGTACAACAATTCTTGAAGATTTACTTAATTTTAATTTTAAACTTGTTTAATTAACAACTGATTAATTGTGAATTAGTTCAGGTGGGCAGCTGCGACAGCATGCATAGTCTGCAAAGGAACAAGTAATACAGTAGGTTTATTCCATGCTGAAAAGAGAAGAGAGAAAACACAATGTTTCGGCTGAGAAGCCAGGCTTAATTATGAATTATGCTTATAAATCAAATCACCAGAATGGAAATTGATTGGAATTAAAATTGATAAATATATGGATGCTTTAAGCCTAAAGCATGTTTATTTTCAGTACAGGCGCTATTACAGACATTATGGGATTTCAGAAGATAAGTCCTTTCTCTCCAACTGAAAAATAATATTGGCTATAAACACATATATATTTTAAATTAGCCTGATTTAGTATATTCGTGGATCAAAATGGATATTCATGATTTCATTATTTTTTTATTTTGTAACTTTAACTTTTATATGTGCAATTTAAATTATTAGGCCTCAACAAAGGATGTTGTCCAGCAGTTTAGAAGAATTGCAAAGTGGATCATTACAAAAGGTTAGACATTTTTGTAATGGTACAAATAAGTGTGAAAATGTTACATCAAACTAACCACCACAATAATTTGCATTTTCAGTTTTCATCTTGCAGAATAACCAGTAATGGGAAGGGATTGCAGTAAAAGAAGTAGATTGAAACACATCATTATTTCCTGCTGTTAACCTGTCACGCCCTTAAAATAATCTGTCTGCACACGGCTTCTAACTGGGGAAAATTCTTGGTGTTTCTTCCACTCAGATAGCTCCATCTACTAACTAACATGTTGTCTAAGGCTTTATGAAATCTATAGAAAGGAGAATGGTGGTATATGCATTAACATACTGAATCAGCAGAAATGTAAAGTGCCTTTCAGCTTTGAAAAGAATCTTAACATCACGTAGTAGGTTTACAATTTGTAGTTGAATGGTGAATTATATTTTTTTCTGATCTGGGCCCTAGTTTTAAAAATGCATTCCAGCATTCAACAATTATTAACAGTTTAATTCAATTAATATTGTATTTATGGCTAATAAAGCAAATCTTTAATTTTGTGGCAAGTGGCTAACTGGTATGTATAGTGTTAATTATCATTTGTGAACACATTAACTGTATCTTTAAACGCTTGTTCTCATTATTTTACTAACCATGTGTCTGTTCTCTTCATTACATGCACTGACTGTTCCTTCATTCCCACCCTTCCAACCCATAGCATGTAGTTGAGGAACCAGTAGAACCTGTTGTTTCAACAGAGGTACATTAATTGAATGATGTAATTTTCAGCTTAATGTTTAACCCTTCACCTGCTGAGTGCTCTCTCTTTCTTGCAATTAATTTAAAACACTTGAAGGATAGATGAAAGCAACTGGGTTGTACATGTATATTGGGATGTTTATTATAAATATCTAACAACAGAGTCAGCCATATACTGTATATGTTATGTATAAGTATATTTTTCATTTTAATTTTTCAGGTGTCTTTTTGTACACTTTGGCAATTATTCATTCTCCTTTTGTAAAGAACGTTGTAATTTCCTGAGAGAATGATACAGTAAGGTAATGCAAAATATTATATACTTTTAACTTCAATCTAATTTTTTTACAGAATCGACAACATTTAGAAAGTAACAAATACCAGACTTTACCAGGGAAGCTGCATCGTTCCAACCAAAATGGAGACAAACAGAAATATATGTCACCAGATAGTCAGAAGTCAGAAGAGGATGCTGCAGACAATGAATTCAACTTAAGTATGTCAAAATTAATTGTTTGCAAAAGAAATCTCTGAACAATACTTAGATGAATGATATCAAGAAAATGCAGAAATTCTTGTTTGGGTATTATTAGGTTTTAGCAGTATTTAAAGGCACATCTTAATGTTCAACTATTCATTTTTTGGCTGTTGCTTTAACCCTAAGCGACTTTCATCTTTACCCATTTGCACAGCTGGGGCTTTTACTGCAGCAATGTGCGTGAAGTATCCTGCTCAAAAGTGTACCAATATAGGCTTATCTGAGGCCAGAGCCTTAATCACTGTCCAGCACAATGTTCAGAATCATATGTGTGTGCTTCAATCACAGATGTATTTTATAAGGACATAAAATTTAAGGAGCCGTGCTTCCATAAATAATAAGGCTGATTTAACTACATTAACATTTTCAAAAAGCAAATTAAGCTTTGATTTTACATTAAAAGAACACATTGCTGTCCTATGCGGACTCAAGTATTTTCTTTTAAACTTTTCTTCCAATTTCATGTGTTAATGGCATTATCGTGTGTCAGCTTTTTCACCTTTTTGCTAGAAAAACTATTTTGTGCGTGATCACAATGTGAATATATACTATATATTTATATCCTTTAGAAAATGTCATCATGTAAGTAATTCTGACACATAAAGTGCAGTACATCATCACATTTCTATTTTAAACATTGTTCTAAATTACAGAATTTGACTTCTAAATACAGAACCAAAGATTATGACCTACATTCAAAACTGTGTGTAAATTTAAATTAAAACAGGCCGTGAAATTGCTGAAATCTTTTGACCTGTCTTATAAACTACTGTAATTTTATTCCGAGTCTTTCTCTTGCCAGGGATTTGCATGGGTCTTTGTTCTCAATATTTGCTTTCCATTACTCCTTAATTTGCTAGTGTTTCTTCTTTGCTTTTTGTGGTGCTTTCTGCTTAATGGAATGGCTGAAGATCGCAGCAGGAGTGCCAGTGCTCCAGCTTTAGGTATTGTACTTTGCAGCTATGGCTTTGTACAGAGGATCAATATTGTGTATTAAAGACTTAAGACATCTACTGTAACTCTAAAACAGACCTGATTCATATCAACACAGGAAAGCCAAAGGAGGGTGCAGGGATTATAATAGATTCATTTGCATAAGCATAGCACTCACCCACCCAAGCCTTTAAAAGAAATTCAAATGAACACACTAATTGCTGTTTTTTAATGTGTAACTTGTAACAAATGAAGGCATTCTTATGACTGTTTTTTGTTAACTAACTCTGAATCATAAGGTAGCTGAAAACCTTTAATGAATGAGCTCTGCTTCTTGCATAATTGTACCTATTTTGTGTGCCTAAGAACATATTGACATGACTGAACAGTAACTGAATATTTTCTCTGTATGCTTCATTCATTGCCTACCCATGTCCAGGATCTCGTGGGAAACAAGATCTTTTTGGAAGTGGTGGGTTAATAGTCAAGTTGTGTGTGCCTTTTTGGATTAGTAAATTTGTTTTAAAATGGTGTACTTTTTATTTTACTGAAAGGATAGCAAAATGTGTTTCACCAGTTGATTCCACCTTTCAGTGATGTGCTGATTAGGTCAGCATTCTACATTGTCCCTATGTGTGTGTGTGTACGTGTTGAAGGGTAGAGTGGTCTGGATAAAGAAATGGAAAACGAACACATTTCTTTTTATTTCTAAGGAAAGACAGAGAAAACCGAGGACACGGCCTTGTCTGATCTTTCACCTCTGTCATCTGGCGTCGACTCTGGAGAACAGTCTCCTGTTTCCCCAGATAGCAAGAAAAATCCAAAAGGCATCAAGAAATTCTGGGGAAAGTGAGTTTGGATGACCACATATACATCACAAAATGAATTAAGCAAGTACATAAATGTACAGCAGGCGTGCATACTTGTGGGAGGTTTGTTATTTGTTTTGACAACTAAGTAGAGGATTACTGTTCTATGTTTTGACATTTTTTAATAAGTTCTACATTACTTTATGGCAAATATTTTGTTAGCCAAAGTTTAAAGGTATAGCAAACATTTTGTTCTTTTAAAAAACACCTTTTCTTTTTTAAAAGGGGTTAAGCTGTAGAAATGTTTTTGTCTTCTTTGTCCATTATTCTAAATGGGGATATTGCCTGACCTCACACGGTAGTTTTGCTAGATGTAGATTCTTACTGGGGCCTCTTTGCAGCAGCAGAAATGAACCTGGTTGGCTGGTCTGCAGGCAGCTCAAATGTTGCTAGCAGAGCACTGGGAGCCTCCACATTCCCTCTCGTGGCATTGCTGGGGACTGCAGGGGCTTTCTTATTTCTTATTTTACACATTCGTAAGCAGAGATCTGTGGAGGGGGTGAGAGATAATGGGAGATGGTGGGGGCCAAATGGTTTTACTTTACATCTGAAATTGAAAGAAATATATACAGTAGTTGTAAACTGCATGTCTGTCAATTGTTTGCTGTTTTCCCCTTGGCGAAGAATAACTTCACCCAGTAAGAAATTGTGTGTAAGAATGTTTATTGTTTATCGTGGAGTTAGGCTGTACGAAGCTTTGCCTTAACCCACTCGGCTGATGGCTGACCACTTAGCCATAGGATGAGGAAGTCAGGACCCCCAAATAAAAGGCAGATGATAACCAAGGGGGAGCTGCAAAGATGGAAATTGGGTGGAGGAGGGAAGCAGAAAGATGAAGCAAGAGGGAAAGAGAGGCTTACAATGGTATTTATAGTTTTTTTTAGAACGTTATGTCACGGAAAATTATGAGTTTGAGTAATAGAGATGAGGGAGACCTTGGTTGCTGTCATCCCTTCTGAATTGTCATTAAAATCTCCATTTATGGCCCAGGATCAGAAGAACCCAGTCTGGCACTCTGCAGGCAGATGACTTGGAGCCGTCTGAGTTCCGAAGAGGGGGGCTACGGGCTACAGCTGGGCCTCGGCTAGCCAGGACTAAAGAAACCAGCAGCGCATTCTGGTACGCTGTAGTGGGACTCCACTGAGCTAAAGTAAAGCTGCCAAAATCGATCCAATTGACAAGAAAGTATTAAAACAGCTAAGCTGCCAATGGCTCCTACATTCTTCCAGACTTCCATTGTTTTACACTATGATGACTGACTAGATGTGTAATACAAATTGTATCCCTTTTATCAATGTTATGTGTTTGTCTGAGTTAAAATAAGATGAAGATAAGATCAATTTAATTTGCTGTAGAGTTTCTACTGATGTAGAGACAACAGCAGTGAAGATAACACTGTTGTACACACCCAACAGCAGCAGAAACTCAGTGAGCCAAAATGACAGTAGAATTATCCTGGAAAGGTGGTCATAAATGATAGCATTCTGACATACTGTAGATGTAAGTCTATACAAATAGCTTCTTTTTTATATGTGTTACTTTATTTTTAATTCATAAATGTATTCATTTCTTTAGCGCCTTTGTTTTCAAATTTCAGAATACCTCTCAGAATTGCTGTTTGTAGGCTCCTACCATTCAAATGTTTTTCCAGTTTATCAAGGCTGTAAGGGTGGCACAAAAGAAATTTGTTAAACAAAACCTATGATATGATTAACTGCAAGTAACACACTGGATAAACCTTAGAGTTTTTCATCATGGGGAGGGTGCTGATTTCCCTTAAATGTTTTATTATTTGTTTCATTTAAACTGGATAATGAAAATGACATTTATAGTCCATGGGTGTCCAGTACATGAGGCTTCTGCTTTTGTCTGTTCAGTTTCTATAACCATAATGTGTTTGAATGGTGCTACAATTGACCTATTTACATATCACTCAAAGGTGAAGTTTAAAAGGTTATACATCTTGTCATTGACTCTGTCCTGTAGTGACCTGAATACTCCCTTCTCGAAGTGGACAACAGAGCAGGTGTGCACCTGGCTGGAGGACTTTGGTCTGGGACAGTATGTGAGCCTGGCCAGGCAATGGGTCAACAATGGGCAAACCCTCTTAGCTGCAACACCCCAGGAGCTTGAAAAGGTACAAGGAATCTTTTGCTCAAAAATAAGTGCCTGCAACTCCTGATACATAATACTCCCTATCAGGCAATTATTTTAATTTTCCCATTTATGAATGTAGCAGAAATAAAGAATTACACACTCTTGTTTAGCAAATTGTAAGGAATCCTCTCTAGATGCATTTTAAAACCGTTTTCTTTATATGAAAGAGTTAAGTAATTCTAGTAATAGAATACATTAATACCATTAATATTTACACTACTGCTGTTTACACCATGTCTTCAGCACATAATAGAGCAATACACTGTATCTAAAAACCACAAAGGAGTGAATTGTACTGTATGTAACATGAAGCCTCCAGGTAATATTCAGTGTGGAACAAATTCCAGGAAATGGGAATAAAGCATCCCCTGCACAGAAAGAAGTGCCTACTGGCTCTCAGATCCTTCAGCACAAAACAGACCGAGAAATCATCTGAACTGGACCACATCTGGGTAACACGTAAGTTATAGATTAAACTGACTTCATATGGGAATAATCTGTCGTGTTTCTTCCTGTCTGTTAATTGCATGAGCTAAACATTTTTGAAGTTTTATTTTCCAAAAAAAAATGGACATATCCTAATTACTGTCTGCAGGTTGGCTAGATGACATAGGCTTGCCACAGTACAAAGATCAGTTCAACGAAGCAAGGGTGGATGGCAGGATGCTACAGTACCTGACAGTGGTAGGTGCTCATGTTTCACTGGTGAGAAAATCAACATACTGTACAGTACCTGCTGGCAATGCTGGGTGCAGAGTGCATGGTTGGGTTCTGTAGAAAATAATGTGGAACATCAAGATACAATTTTATTTTAATTTCACAGAATGACCTCCTGTTTCTTAAAGTCACAAGCCAGCTCCATCATCACAGCATCAAATGTGCCATTCACATCCTGCATGTCAACAATTTCAACGCTAACTGCCTGAGACGCAGGCCTGCAGATGAGGTAAGCAGAACAGACTTGCACAGTGCTTGTTCTGTGCAGCTTGTTTTTGGCTGACTTCTAATTTCCCCTACAGTATCTACTGTATTAAAGGGGAACAGCAACACTGTTTTTTTTATTTGGGGTTAGAAAGAATTAGCATTGATGAGTGCATTTCAAACCACAATTAAAGTAAAATATACACAACAACTTGTACTGTACATCTCAAAATAGATTACATTTACAGGTGTCTGCAATGCAATATTATGTGATTCAGAAGGCAGGGTGAGAAAGAATTATCATTTCAAACCAGAAAAATGTAAAATGTACACAGTAACCTGTAAAATCTCTGAAACGATATTGCTGTCATTGTCTGATTCAGAATGAGGCAGCAAAACATTCAGGCCCTATTAAATTGCAAACAGGCAGGCTGTGAATAAACATCTCCTTTAATCTAACAGAAATATTGCTCTCCACTTTTTTGCTAACCAGAGGTTTTACCGACAAATACTACTTGTTAACTCTGCATGCAGATCACATAGGAACATTTCTGCAGTGAAATATCTGCTGCACAACCTGTACTTATTTGCTCGTGCATGACATTACATTAGTCATAATGGTTACTAGTGAGCAGGAAGGGCCACTTCACAACGGAATTTGTGCAAACTCTCAGTCTTGCCTATGGCAAGTTTGTGACTCAGTACTTTCACGTTGATCACAATGTTACATTTAATTTGGGATTAGTAAAACTTTTCTAGACCGTCAATTAATTTTGTTATGGAGATTTAATAACCAGTCTGGGAAATTGGGACTGCAGTTCTCCTTTACATGGGATAATATGATTAAGAACAAGCTGACCTTAACAATGAAAACTACAGCATATTACAAAGAAATGTAAACAGTGTGAAAGTGACAGTGAGACAGCCTTTACACTGCAGCATTGCCAAGGGAATTGGTGTCAGTCTCAATGCTAAGAGCTGAAGAGCTGAAGATCAGTTTGAAATTGAGTTAATTTACTATCTCCTTAGAATAAAGTGTGTGTGTGTATGGCACAGAACAAGAGCTCTCCCTTGGAAGTGATGCAGTGGTCAAACCATCGGGTGATGGAGTGGCTGCGCTCAGTGGACCTGGCAGAGTATGCGCCCAATCTGAGAGGCAGTGGAGTTCACGGGGGCCTGATTGTGAGTATAACAATACTTTGTTAAAAAACATTACAGATGCATTACATGGCAAGAATGCCATGTACAAGTGTGAATGCAACCCACACCTCTCAAGACAGTCCCTTTTCTGATTTAATGCAATCTGCTGTTTTATGTGCCTTTTTAAAATTTCTTTCCCTGTTACAATAACAGAGAGAAAGGTCAATTTTCAGAAACACCAGAAAATGGAAGTCAATCTACCATTCATTTGACAAGTTTCTCAAATTTATTATTAGTTTTAGTTCAGATTCTTTGTTAAATTGATCATTTTTAATCACCAAATACAATTACATATTATATCTAATATGAGGAGGGTAGCATGGTGTCTTTATTTCTTCAGGAAAAAGGTAATATTCTTTTTTCTGGAATGCAGTCTGAGAGCCTTCGGCCAGAGAAGATGTTTTGAATTAATGTCAATGTGAAAAAGAATTTTATACAGTTATCCTTACCTCCACTCTACCTCCTTTTTTTGTAGATTCTAGAGCCTCGATTTAATTCCGACACCTTAGCAATGCTGCTGAATATCCCACCTCAAAAAACTCTTCTGAGGAGACACCTGGCAACAAACTTCAACATGCTGATAGGGTCAGAGGCACAGCAAGAGAAGCGAGAATTTATGGAGTCCTCCAGCTACACGCCCCTTACCACCACTGCAAAAGTCAGGGTAGGAACTTTCATTCATTGGAAAATCACATTTAGATTTGTTTAATCTCATTTGTAATAGATATTTTTAAATTAAAAAGTGCCTGTGAGTCACTATATATCAGTTTAAGTAATTACAATAACAGGAAAGACCAGAAAAAAAGAGGACACTTGGACATCTTTTGTTTGATCAATCGGACTGTATTTTGCCTTTTCATTTTAGCCAAAGAAACTTGGATTTTCAAATTTTGGGCACTTAAGAAAAAAGAAGCTTGATGACTCCTCAGATTATATTTGCCCAGTGGACACAGCCCAGCAGTTGCCTGCCTCAAATGGAGGTCACAGGGGTTTTGGAAGAACCAGGGGACTGAGCCCAATCTTTGACAGGGACATGGAGAGACCGGAGCAGGTGGGACAAAAAAGCTGATGTCATCCATCCAGTCAAGATTCATTGCTTGCCAACAATAACCCCGTGCCATCACTTAACACCTAGACTCCTGAACCATGGGCATGTATACTATTCAGGACAAACTAAAACGGATATTCACTGGAAGAATTTTTGTCATTTCCTAAATCAGTCTGAAAATGTGTTCAGCATTTTAGTATGAAATTGTTTCTTATTACTTTAATACAGTGCATTGATGTTTATAATTCACTTGATGTGCTCATTGCTTTGTGCATATTAAGATGATAAATATTTTATTTCGCACATAAGTCCGAAAGTATTAGAATTGTATTATGAGACTTCAAAAATTTAAAATTTTAAAATTCCAAACCAGCTGTTTCACAAACAGTTCTTTTATAATAAACACTGTGCAATATTTGCACTTTGGGGAACGTATTTATTATTTATGTTGGTTAATTGTATTATATGAGCACATAAACGCTAAACCATCCTGTGGCTATGTACCTTTTAAGAGAAAATACATTGTCACTATTTTATGCTCTGTTTATTTGTTACAATATATCCTATATATAACCTAAAATATTTTTGTAGCAAACTAAGGTTTGCTATGGTAATTAAGCATACGTCTCCTATGTATATTTTACTTAAAAAATGATTGGAATAAAATAATAAAAGAATGTCTTTGAGCGTTCGTGTTGGAAAGTTGTTTTTTCAAAACGTACATGGATCCTACAACAGTACACTGTAGTTTTGTACTCTGTGCATAATTAACAAAGCTTTAAAAAATGAAAATCCAAAAAATTATATTATCTAGCAGAAATGTATTCTACCTTTATGCATCTTTCTTTGAGCTCCTTCTGCTAAATGTTGTATCAATACTACTATAAGGTTTTTAACAAGAATGTGGGATTATAAAAGTAATGTATAGATTGCATTATATTTTCCCAAAGGATGCCAGAATGCTTTACATACAGGAGTGAACAAACGTCATCCACTACACGGGTGATCTGGGATAGCAGTTATGTACCAACAGTCCAACTGTACAGCTGTGCACGTGGGAAAGTGAGAAAGTGCATAAGCAGTCAGATGAAGGGAGAAATTTAGAGAGACCAGATTGTGCAAACCCAGAGAGGAATTTATCTAGGACACCAGGGTAACATTCCTATTCTAAAGTGCACGATTAACAAAAAATCATCAATTTCTAACCTGCTTTTGTCAAACTTGAGTTGCCCATTTTATGCAAGATGACTAAGTGCATGCTGGGAAAGGAAAACACCGCCATCATCTTAAAGGGGCTCATTGAAAGGTATGAGCTATAGCAATTTTTGTTACATTTTGCACCAGTTCCATGTTGTTGACTTTTCATTCTGCAGTGTTTTGTTCAGTGTTGTGCTGAAATGAGTTCATCTGGTGTCTGATCACAGCTCTCTTCAATTTCAATCATATAATCAAAACATTTATGATTGCCCCCTGATCTAAAAGTGAATCACTGTAGTATCCTGCCAATACCTAAAGGATTACAATTAGCATGAAGCTAGTTTTGGCTAGCTCATAAAAAAAATATTCACGTTCTTATAAATCCTGATCAGAAACAAATAACAGGATTAAGTAAAATAAACACATTTAATTATTATGATAATTGTGTATCTTAAACAGTACTGTTTTGATTTATATCTCAAAAAATGATCTGGGGCCAATTCCTTAGCTCAGACTGAGTATTCTTTTTCAACTCAAACAGAACAGGATAAGAGCACGCTCTCCGGGTTTTCTTTAGGACAAGCAAGAAATGTGCTAACAATAAAATTAATAATCCAAAACGTTGCTAAACTAGTTTTGTAAGCATGGGGAACAAAATGCAGATAATCCATTACTGAAAAGCCCTACAATATACGTGTTGTCTGTTTTCTGTCTTTTTAAAACAAAACTGTAAAGACAACCTATCTAGAATCCTTTTGTGTTATGCTCACCTCAAACATTCTTCATTGTGTAATAGGTCAGTGTCCTGCCAAGTGCATGAAATAAGTTATAAAAACAGACTTGGTTATGGTTTGATGCAGTTGCTGCCTGATTTTACAGATGGAGGTTACAGAAGGAACAGTACAGCAGATAGGGGCTTTCTCAGCAGGCATAAATAACCTTACAGTAAGTACCCCCTGACAAATATATGCACAGAAAGATATATATACTGAGCATCTAAAGAAACTCACCCTATATAAACATGTACAGTATGCAGCTTGAATAATTATCTCCCATTGGGAACCCCTAGCTCAGGTGGTCTTGCCAGTTGTGGTGCCCAGTATGTTTTAGCAATGACTTAAGCATTTGTGTAGTCATTGCTAAACCACCTTGATGAATGTCAGTGAGTATGGCACATGTGTGCAGAATTGTATGCTAATTAATGTGAATAACAGGCCAGTTGATGGGGAGGTCCAACTGTGAAGGACTAGTCAGAAGTGTCTAGTCACTATATAATCCAATTCTAGCAACTGATTGCAACCGAAGGTATTACTTTGATCAAAGGCTGTGACCTCACTTCTGCTCTTCTTGTGGGCCTCTTGATGATGAGAGTTAATCAGAATCATGAATGTCAGTGTACCCATTACAAAATAGATTTTGCCATTAGCTAGATATTAACTTTGTGAATTTGTTGTAGTTATACAGTATGTGACAGTATGTTTCTTTTGAAGCTTAGTATGTAATATATTCACTGTATATATATATTAAAATAATTATAGTTTTGTCATTAATGTATTAATAATTAACCAAGTAATCAAGTGATGGCTATCATAAGTAAAATGCATATTTAATCCTGCTAACGTGAAACATAAAATGGAGAGCTTTGGACTTCAGTATACAGTACAATGCTATATAACTACAATTATAAAACCAACAAGATCACAATTAGAGAGTAAAATACATTCCTAACCACGTCTGTATTCAGTTATTGACAGCAGAAGTCTGCAAAACAGAGTTAGAGCATTGCTCACCTGTCTCTATAATGTAAGTTGAGTAAGTGGGCTAACCACTTTTTCATCATTTTGTTCCAAATGAAGCACTTAAGGTCCTTAAATTCCATGATTAATGTATAATTTACAAAACTTTTGGAACAAATGTATTTTGTGAATAGGAGTTTCTAAGGTTCTCAGGAGACATAAATGACAATTCAATCATGCCATGCTTCAAGCTAACACAAACACCTGACACTTCTTGCTTTCAGTATTTGCTAAGCCACGACGACCTGCTGCAGGACTGCAGATGGGGACAAACAGCAACACTCTGAGAAGAAAGTGCCAGACTAACATGCAGCTTGACCAGGGAAAACATCAATACCTCAACTATACTGAGAAACTAAGACCAGCAGCTTTTGTAAATCACCTGCTTTAACATCTTCCGACATCATGTATTTATTTGTATCATTTAAGTTCACATTGGATAACGGTTACTACATAAGTTTTGAAGTTAAGTTTTGTTCTAAACTTGGGAACTTGGCAAATGTTAAGTTCTGCATCTCCAGTATTTCCTTCTTATTTATTTGTAACACAAGCTTTATATTATGTTATAAAACAAAAATAAATATAATTGTATACAATAGGCATTTCAGATGTATTTTTTTCCCCATTATTTGATATTGAATACAATATAAAATTACTAGCAGACACACCCTGTGATTAACTAGGATGGTTAAATGTCTGTTTATCCTGGGAAACTAGAAACAGGTTTTACTCCCATTTGGGGATTTACATTGAAAATTGGCTTGTCATGTATTTGCAAAGGGAACTGCAATCTTCAAAGACTAAATGCTCAGCTTTTTTAGCAGAGTGAATGCCCAAGCCCTGGGCGGACATTCACGCAATTAGAAAAGCACACCATTTGAAAGTCAAAGCAAGGTGAAGATGTGTATTAGACATACCCACTGAGTTTCCAGTTTGTGCCTTTGCTTCAAGCCTGAACGCGTTTTTCGCCAGGTATTCAGAAAGGACTTTGATGCTAGCTGTGTGCTCTTCACTCAGGATAACGCACAGAGTATAGGAGAATTGGTAAGTATCCTCTCTCAATGATTTTAAGGAGGAAAAAAAACATTTGAAATAGTTTTCTTTCTCTTCACAGAATAGAGTATAATGTATATTTCATAAAGGAGAATCTCAGCGTAATGCCAAATGGAATCAAATGTATATTGGGAAGCAAAGGATGAACCTATTGTTACATATTATAATTTAAAAGCAGAATTCTATAATGGGTTTACAATACTGGGGATACTGGGTTACTGCAATTTCATGGCAGATTCTGTAGAAGATTAGCGAATGAAAGATTAGTAATTTAAGAGGGCTTGTATCAATCTTCTTTGGTGGGACTTTTCTTCCTGTATTTTATTATGACGTTCAATATGATCATGGTAGATCGTAGATGTCTAATCTAAAAAATAATATTATGAAAATAAATTCTGGAATATGATTATTAGAAATATACGAAGTATGGCAAATATTTTTAAGTATAAAAGCACTGAATAATTTCTTCATCCTTATCCATATGTTACCCCATATAATTTAAAGGTTATATCAAGAAAAGCAGCAGTATTCCAAAACATAGAAGATCAATTAATAGCTACTAACCTACCAAATGTCTCAGGAATGGATCCATGCATATGAAGTATTATATTGTTTTTACATCCAAAGTTTTCACAGCAATATCATTGTGTTGTATGATCATATTATTGTTGATGTAGGCATATTATGCAAATGATAAAAATCAATACATTAAATATTTATCTGAACATTTGATTTCAGTGTATAAAGGAGACAACAATCTAAGCATTCTTCAGTGATGGGTCAAACACAGGCAACACCTGAAGTCAAAGCCCTCATGAATGAGTTCATCACGAATGAATTCAAGGGGATCATGAAGAAAACAAGCCAAGCCGACTTCACACAAAACTTTGGAGAGAGTGTCAAGTATGCCTCAAACAGAACCAAAGAATACCTTCTATTTCAGGATCCTGAAAACACATTTCACCCCAGTGCTGCTACCCTCAATGAAGTCTTTCTCATGACATACATCAACCAAAGTGTCTACCTTCAGCTGACAGAAACCTTCAATTGTACTACAATGACCAAAGAGCAGGAGATTCTACTGGGTGCCGACTGGGTTTGGGCGCTCATTGATGCACCAAGCAAGAATCCCAAAGTCCAGATCGCAGTCCAGGTCTTTCACCTGTCAGAAGAAGAGGGCAAGCCTGCTAAAGGAGACCAGGTTGAAATGTTAACTGAGAGTATGGAAATCGCCAAGATGGAGTCGGCTGATAAATCAAAGCCAGAGAAGATGATTGAATTCTGCTCCTCAATTGGCAAGGACTGTTATGCTCTCTTCCTTTTCTTTGGTCGTCAAAATGATCCAGGCAACATTTATGGTGTGCTAAGCAATAACTTCCAGGCTGCTTTTGGCAAAGGTGCTAAAATCGACCAAGCTTTCGTTGAGAATTTTTTCAAAGGATCAAAAACCTTTGTAACCCCAGCAAAGATGTTGCAGACCATTGCTCAAAAAGAAAAGAAGCACGACGAACCCCTAACGATGGTCATCAAGTTTACCTAAGTGCCTGGATTGGAAACCCTTTTATAACAAGCAACAACCCGCTAATCGAAGATTTCCAACTTATTTTACACGTCTCTCCCTGTACTGTTTGAACTTGATCTGTTTCTGGTTTCTGATTTTCAACCAACTGCTATCTGAATTTTTAGTCCAAAGATTGTGTGCAATTCCATATGTAATTTATAGTATATAACTTCCAGGACACAGGACCTCAGTCACATGTGCAGTCCAGCTACAAGGCTTTTAAGCCATAAGCCTGTCCACATTTTTTAAGACACACCAATTCTTTTTACAATATTCATGGAAAACATTGAAACTACCCCAAAACAACATTTTCCTTTATAGAACTCATGACGATTCACTGCACTATTAATACCTTTGAACCCTCCTGAGATTCCTTCTGAGGTGTAAGAGGAAAAATTTTCACCTCACTTCACTTAAAATAAGTCACCCGCTAATTGTTTCTGGAGTTGCCAACTGTCATCAAAAGAGAGAAAAGAAGAGATTTGAAGAAGACACTTGTTGTGACCTATTAAAGATTTATAATTTTATGGTAATAAGATAAATAAAATCATGTTTACCTACATTTTCTACAGGTCATGTGTGGAGTTAATAAGTAACAGGGAAACAGTGCGTGATGACCGTGTGAAATTTCTTAAGGTAATGAATTAAAAGAGACACCCTATTGCACACCTGGGAGTGGGACTTTCATATACACAGCTGTTAATTACGCACCTCCTGTAATTAAAAAAACATTGACCATGAACATTATTAAACAGGCATCATGTTTTTTAGGATTTCCAAATTATATTGCGCACTACATTTCTGTACCTGTAACACAAAATATCATTATAAAATGCAACATTAGATTGGAGGGTCTAAAGCAGATGGGTTTTAACTAAAATGGTTCTAAATCTGCTCTTACTATCAAATCGCTATTCATTATTATATTAAATGCATTGTTTGAACACCTATAATTATTGCTCAATCCTTGTAAAGTAGCACTTCTAATATCTTGTCTAAATATTCTACATTTCAGTTTAATAAAGTAAAAAATGCATGCTTATTAGAGCTTTTTTTCTCTTTTAATCATATTTAATATTGTTGTTTTCATGCTGTATCTAACTGGGAACTAGGAGATTAAATATTAAAGTATTTCAAATATACAGATATTTGTTCCCAACAGCTATTTCATTCCTGTGTCTGCATATTTTCATGTTACATTAACAGTATTAAATATTTTTGATGTAATAAAATGAGATTGGATCAACTGTTTTCAGTTACTCTTTAATTAAGCTTTATTGGTATTGTTTTCTTAAAAAGTTATTACAAACACAGATTCCTATATTTTAACATATATAAGTCCATGAAGAGAAAGCAATAACTGTCTTCAAGAGTGAGGAAAGTCATTTCACATTTCTTATAATTTGTCTTATAAAAAGTACTCAGCTTCACAGTGAAATAGGATAAGTGTCATACACTTTCCTTAATGAGATCAAGGCTGCTTCTCAGTAAGTAAATGTGTCCTCCATCTTGTATCCCAGTTTTGTCAGATTGGGTTGGCATGCACACTGAATCATGGGTAGTGGACCACACATTACAACTAGAACATCATTTGCTGGAGGAGGCAGATGATTTTTAATCATTTCAGCATTAATGAATCCAGTGCTATAGTTCCAACCTGCGAAACAAAACACAAGCTTAACTCAAGCTTTACAATTTAGAAGCATGAATTTGTCTTCTATTTGAATACTGTTTTTACTACTCTGGGACATTGGCATTAGCTCCACCCCAAAGAACCTGGGGCGTTACTGACCATTTAAAGCTACAGTAAAAGCATGAGACTAGGTCCAGCCTTGCTAAATTTTCAATAAACAGGTTGAAAAACCTCATTATCATTGTCCTTGAAGATAAATGTATATGCAGAGAGAGGCTTGAGTTTAAACTATAAAGATTGGTCATAAGCTAGTATACACAATAAGTATTTCAAATATAACTATTCAATTACTTAGTTTTGATTTCAATCATTTATTCAGCATAATTCTGCTCCCATAACCAAACCTAATTCTGTATGCTATCACACAAATTAATGGCACTCAGGTATGCAACTTATTAGTTTACTGATTGGCTTCATTGCAATTAACATATATAAATGGGTTCACTGCAATCAACTCTGTGTAATCCATTTTTTACTTTTTACTGCTCTTCTCACTGTCTGTACCGACAGTATTGTATGTATTTTTGTATTATTATATCATTTCGTTACACTCTGCTGTGTTGACTGTGCTAAGCTGTTGTTGCACTGCAATTTCCCTCACGGGATCAATAAAGTATCTATATCAACATATTTGCTGTGCAAAAAAGGGTTTTCACGTCTTACATTTTTCACAAAAATCAGACAGCATCATCAGTGTTTTCATGCCTTACATTTATCACAGAAATCAGACAGCTTGATCAGCATGACTATCATGCATTCATGACAAAGCCAAGCAGCAGCTGACGTGAGTGTCTGGTGTGCTGAATCTCTTACCCTGCGGGGCTCTGTCCAGGGTGTACCACAGCTTGATCTGATCAGGGTGATCCCGAGCCACGTCTTCCAGCTCTGCTCTCAGGAGGATGTCCTTTTCACTCTATGCACATAAAAAGCCTTTGTTCTTAGAATCTCAATGGAATTTAGCAATATTTTCCTTAACTTATTTTATGAAAATGATATTGAGTAATGATAATTATTATTCTATTTTATTATTATGACATTAGCAATAATCAGGAGTTCTATCTTAAGCTAATGATCTTGCAGATGTTACTACATCTGTATCATACTTTTACCAAGTTTATTTATTTAAAACATTTACCATGGTTTCTGATCAGCATATCTGTGTATACTTTACTACTGTTTTCTACTCATATTGCTGTAGGTTTGCATCATTAAATATTAATACAATCAGAAAACTGAGGGATTATTTCCATTTGCTTTTCAATCTGTAATGTGATTGAACTATAGGGTGTAGCCAGCCAAATTAATGCAGGATAACCATACAGTAGATCTTTTAAAGTCCCCTTTTGAATTTCTAAAACTGCTGTGTACTGCTATACAGTCCACAGCTACAGTATACAGGTATCTCAATTTTACAGTACATACAATAAGGAAAGTAAAACAAAAAACAAGTTCTTGTCCTTGCAAAATATATCCATAAGTTAAGTTAAATATGACCATCGTTATAACATTTACATTTTAAAAGCACCGATTTTCAATTATGTCCTGACCTGATTAGCAAAAAGTAGATAGCACTTTGTTTTGTCTTCAGGATCAGCTGTTATTTGATGGATTAGCTGCAACATTGGAGTAATTCCTGCATGGGAAACAGTGCAAAGAAATACAAAATTATTCCTATACTGTCAGGCTTCTAACTGATATTACCACCTCATTCTAAAAACTTCTGAACAATGTTGGGATATCTGATAGCAATTCCTTCAGTGGACAGATTATATTAATTAAAAAAAAATGATTATTGAAATAGTAGAATGCATAATAACAGGACGATTCTTGTCTAGGAATGTTTTAATGAGGTACAGTATGTATTAAATTTAATAAAGGGACTTACCTGTTCCTCCAGCTATCATTCCAAGATTCTTAATGTGCTTCACTTTCGCCTCTGACTTTTTGTCTGGACGGATTTCAAACTTCCCTGAATGAACAAAAGAATAAATGATTTCCAAACTTCAAAACTGAACAAAATAAAATTCTTCCAAATGTATTGAAGTTGATGAGTTAAGGTGAGGCCTATAAATCTTCTGGATTGTGACTGTCCAGAAACCGGTTTGTTCACTTCTGTAACATTCCACTTTTTAAATCATTTTCTGTCTAGTTAACTAGTTATAAAAAAATTATAAACTTACTTTATGTTCCAATAAGAAAACCTCAAATTTTCAAAGCAAAGATAAATTGGATACATAATTAATAAATACAATTCTTTGGCAGAGGTATCGTTTTTAAAGATCTTGCTACAACAGTTGGCAAATGTTGCCCTCTACTGGCCAAAACTTATAGGTTTACCAAACCCGTCTACAGGACTTGCTAACTCTCACTGTAGTACACAGAACAAATAAAATTAATTTAAAAAGTTGTTTAAATGAATAAGCTCCATATGTGGTCTTTGTATTTCGTTTATAGAATTTAAAAATAAAGTAAATTGCACCATCCTCTTCAGAAATCTGTCTCTAATCTTGGTTTATCTATGGTTTATATAAATTTTGCTTTGAACCAATCAAAGTAAGGAGACGTTGACAGTGTCCTTTAAATCTTTACAGGTTTTTGCAGACAATGCCTTACCAGGCCCGTTTTAAGAAAAACATGGGCTCTTCCACTAACTGGCAAGCTGCAATTTCTCAGTTGATGGCAGGATATTCCTGCTGGGCAGAAAGACTTAGACTGAACAGAAAGTGACATCCATCGCAGGTTGGCTGCAGTTTCAATTCAACAGAGAAAAGTCCTTTCATTACCTTTTCCTTTATATACAAGTAGTCCATTAGGGCCTCTGAAATCCACTGTATCTCCAATGTTCATGTTGTCCAGATATTGGGACATTTTTCCTCCTTGAGGGTAATCTTTGTGCATGTTTTTGTAGTACACCTGGATGACCGTTAAAGAACAAATGTGAAAGTTTGGAAAGATCATATGTGAGTTTGTATTTACAGTACCATTCCAGCACTTATAATCACGATTCCATAAAAGCCCATCATCAACAAAAATGTAGTGTTACAATAATAAAAATACCTTTACGACCAGATCCACAAAACCCTTGTCTTCATCGCTTGAGACTGGTGTGTAGGCTCGGACTACCAGATTTCCATTCACTTTAGCAGACAGATACACATGTTGTCCTCAAAAACAAACAAATGGTTAATTCTTAGGTAATTAATGATTAATACTGAGATACTAAGGTGCATCCATATAAGAGAACAGATGCTATGCATATCTATTTTTGGTCTTTCTCATTATTTCTGGATTTACATGCAATATCATTATCAATTTATTATAACAATCCAATGGAATCAACCTTCACAAAGCACTGCACAACAATTCAAATAAAGTAAAACGAAAGAAACATGGCCAAACTATTGTGAAAAAATCTAGGGTCAGGTCAAATACAACTTCACTAACACAACCCTTGTGTAGTATCCATTATAGCAAACATTGTGTTTGGTATGATGAGTTATTCAGATTTGTCTGTTATCATACCGTATGAAAGCACATTGAAGTAATTTCTTCACATCAATAGTCATAAAATATTGCGCTTCTCCATACTGTATGTATATTTAAATTACCTATAGGCAGGCCAAGGATATGATCTGGAGATGGGAGGCCAAATGTGAACTTCTTGGTATCGTGATTAATTTCCTGTCAAGTGACCAAGTGAGAGACATTTTGACATAAACGGTTTTATAAGACAAAATACAATTACTAAACTAAATGCAGCATGAAAGAATCTTTACAATGCATATAACTGAGCATAAGAGATTCTCTTTGTTAATTAGTAGTCATTTTTTTCTGACTAGTCTCAACTGAGTCACATGTTGCAAACAGCAAAATTAAACATTATGTCCCAAAGGTCCCCAGAAGGAATCTTACCTTTTTATCTATTAAAGGCAATGCATATTTTGCAGAGGGATCCTGTAATGTAACGGGTGATTTCTTTCCTCTCTTTTTATGGTTTGAGCTCACTGATCGGAAGAACAAGTACAGCACGGTGAAAGCAACAACAGCCGCCCCAATCACAACCGGTAACAGCTGGAAACACAAGGATGCAGATGTACTTTGAAAAATATAGGCCATCAAAATGTAAGAAAGAAAATATTTTAAAAAGGGCTCATAACAAAATTATAACGTAAAATCCTTGGTTATATTCAAACCCAGACACTTGTTCCACTAATTTTTAAAATGACCTCTAAATTCTGTCTTCCGTGAACGCATATCGTAAGCTTTCCGTTGAGTCCCGGTAACATGAAATGGTCTGCTGCAGACCCTGATGGTAAATTTGTCTCAGTTCAAAATTAGAATGAATTTATCCCAAGGTCTTAAAACACTTGCAGCCCTGTTATAAATTTGAATTTTCTTTTATATGAAGAGAAGAAATTGCACATTCATTCTCTAAAAATCACATTCCAATGTACTATAAAAACTGACATCTCACATGCTCAAAAAAAGTTTGCATCTCAGAATAATACCATCTCTACAACAAGCCCTATAGGACTAAAGGCGTTAGTTCTAAGTATATTTAAAATATATTTTTCATTAAGAGAAGAGCTGTAACATACACTTAGCAATTATCACAATGTAGAAATAATGACATCCTGTAAATTATTAAAGCCTATGTCTTTAAGAAATTCAAACCCCAGAAACACCCCCAAACAAAACCTTCTCGAATTGTGCTTTGCTTTTTGGCACTGCTCTTCAACAGTGAAAGAGTTCAGACTCCTCTTCTGTGTAATTATGAGTAGGTTATTCCTGGCATAATGCAGTTGCCAAGACCTTTATTGAAAAAAGCTGATTATTGTGCTCGTCATTAAATGCAAACGTGTCTTTGGAGCATAAAAAGTTCAGACGCATTACTCTTCCAAAGAAATAAATGCATACATTGTTAAAATATGTGTGGCAAATTCCTCCTCCCAACACAGACAGAAGAGCTGTAGTCATATAAGCCTACTGCACATTAAGAATCAGAATGATTGATTTACTTTGCATTTACTTCAGATGCATGAAAGGATATAACTGCAAATTTTGCATAATCCTGCAGAAATGGAGATATGTAGACTTTCCAGTTTTATTAAATGCAAACAATTTTGCAAACATTTGATGGAACACTCCCACATGTATGCCATGTACTGTATGTCACAAAATCATTGTGCGAAAGCAAAAATAAGGGTGCTATTTAATTTTTGGGAGCAGTATCTAAAAACAAATTCAATAGCCTTACCAAACTCTGTTCCATCTTGCCTGAGCTGTCCCAGACTGCAGTACACAGTGGTCAGAGTCCATTCTGTTGTGGGTGGAGAGTTTCCTATACAATCTGTGAACCTGATCTGTACAAGGTCACAGTGAGAGAAACGTGTCTGTAGGAAACCATACCGTACATATGTGATTTGTCACCAAGAGCTCTGTCCCAGAGACTGAAGTCCTGCCTTTTTCATGGTGAGAGCATGATTCAGCATTTCAAATGTATCAGAGATCCATAACCATGCATGCCTCTCACAAGGCAACAGATCACACCATTGACAAAGTGTAAGAGAGTTTTGTGTGTGAAAAAAACAATCCACTTTCAGAATACTGCTCAAGTACCTGTACCAATCTCCCAAAAATAATTTAATAAGAAACACACAATGGAGACACACATCGAAAATAATGAAGCCATTGTAAAATGGTTTATTTAGTCTAAATCTGAATCTTGCAGAGTATGACACAGGCATTATAAATGTATCTGGTATTACAGTGAATATTAAATTATAGTATCCGTGTTTTGTTTGTAAAATCATGTTTTTTTATTTTATTAGGAAAGAAAATCACAATCAAAAGAGCAACAAAGATTATTTTAAATCATATCAGATATTATCATGGAGATATTGATCAATATCAAGTTCCGAGAATATATTTTTAGGTTATAATTAGTATTTCAGATTCTAACTTAACATTCACAGGAAAACAAAGAATGTCAACCCTGACTTAAATCATAGAGTCTGTATTCCAGTTTAAACCCACTTGCAGTTCCAATGGAGTTAGTATGGAAGTGCACAGTAAGAGCTGTGCTACTGGACTGCACTGGATGTGGCATGATACCTCCACAGAATTTGGCTGTAGGAAGAAGAAAGGGTAAATAAACAGCTGCATTAAACTCAAGTCACAGGTCATGTGTTACTGGCATGAAAATGACTAAAAAATGATTCAATACAGCTTACGCCACAGGGAGGATAAGCAAACTTGTGTGAAGATAATATTACAGAAAGCTGATTAAACTAGATATATTTCCTCTCTATCAACAAAAGAAAGCATTTAAGTCTTTGAGATAGGGTCAAAGAAGTTATCAATGAAATAATCTCCACTGCTGTTTTACAACATTTTTCTCTTGAGAAGTAACTTTTGGCTGAAATAAAAGTTGTATTAGGTAAAATAGTTTATTTTTAATTACACCTCTCTGATTCCAATAAAACATTTGTCAAGACACTTTTTCATCAGCATGTTAAAAAAGCAGTTAATAAGAAATCAGGAGAAAATAATACACTGAACTAGATTTATCTTAATTTTTCATCAAGGGGTTAGCTGAAATACACATAAGCTTTAGAAGAAACTCAACACCACCTTCAAAATTCTTATCTTGGTCCATTCCATCATACACAGTAATGAAATCAGCGCATCTCCTGCCATCGGTACTCAGATTAAACTCTATGAATTCCACTTTGACAAAGTGATTTTGGGGGACAAGTATTCGCCATTGGCAGCTAAAATGAAAATTGAAGAATATTTTTTAATGAAGGACTTGCAAAAAAGTTTAAATGTAATAAATATATACTTTAGGTAAACATTTTAAACACATTCAACTAAAAAATACAACTGGAAAAGGAAAAATGCTATTACTGTCAAAATTTAAAAAATATTTAGCTTCATTTAAATCAAACATTAAATTTTCAAATCTGCAAAAATAAAAAAAATATTTAAATGAAACAGCTGGCGTAACGAAAAAAACATTGCACTGAGCACTGAGTGTGAGTGTGTCTTACCTCAGGTCATTGGGATAGTTGTTTGGGTAGTTTGGAGATTGTATTTCTCCTTCACTTTCTGTTAAAATGATATCCTGACACCCTGAAGAGAAATGAACATCTGAAAACATTGAAAATGTCAAGATGCTGCAAGTGTAACTGAACTGCATAAAAAAACAGCATTTAGGTCAACTGGATTTTATGCGGTGCATGAGAAATACCCTTCTTAAAAGAGAACAATTTGAGTTCCTTGTTGATTTTTATTATTTTAAAAATCATATATTTGGAGAAAAGGCAGATTCCTATAGCTCATCAGATCAGCTGTTCTCCTGGAGCACATTATTAGTCAGTGAGACTCTAGATTCCCCAAGCAACAGTGCAAGGTTGACTGGGAGTGAGATTGAGGGGGATGACTCAGTCCATGCTAATTCCTCCAGTCAAAGTCTTCTATACAGGCACATTAGGACTATGAAATATATGGGTCAACAACAGAGTACATTTTAAATAAACAAAGTCCTTGCAGTTCAGTTATTGGAAGCAGTCTTTTTTATTTTCAGTCTTAAGATAGAGGGAAGAAGAACTGCAATATATGAACCTTTATAGGGAAGCATTCTTCTTGTAAATAATAATCACAGCAGTAAAGCTTACTCCAGTAATGACCAGGGAAGGCAGTGGACATTACATTTCTTATGACATAAGAAACACAAGTGAAACATATGGCCATTTACTGTATTGTAGCACAGGAGTTTGCTGGTAGCCTAATGGACTTGACGATCTGTTCCAGCTGTTTCTTATAAAGATGCAATGATATCTGCTTTAACAATGTGTCAGTATAGTTTGTTCTAAGTCCAAAAAGTGAATGTATGAATGATGCACATTCATCATGTACTTTTGACAGATGTGTTGGTATTAAGTGAATAAGTAACATGATTAACACATGTGGCAATCCTACAGAACGCATTGTCAAAAAAGTCTGCACTCTATAAAGAGATGAAAAAGATAACAGAGATTGGGAGATGACTTTATGACAGTAATTCCAGGACCAAAATAAAGCATACCTTCTCCAGAAAATTCTGGTGTCGTATTGGTTTCAAGATATGCCTTCTTCTTTGATAATTCAGTCTTAGGTTCAGTTTCTGTTCTGATTGTTGACTCCATATTGGCTTTATGAGAAACACAATAAAAAGTGTAAGGATGACAGTTTGATACAGTACATGCTGTCTGCATCACGAGATACCTCAAGTAAATGACAGATTCTGTATTTTCTCTAGGCAAAACCAACAACAAGATAACAATCATTAAAATGTATACAATTTTATTGACCACATAAGACAAATACACTCAGCATTTAATCCAATAACTAACCACGTAAGGAAACTGAAACTGAGTAAAAACCATGTATTCTTTTTTAGAGATGAGAAAAGAAGAGTGTGTCTGATACTTTAAACTCACCACTGAGCTGTTGAAGAATCCATTCTCTGAGGACCTGCACTGAAGTGTAGACTCCTGGTTTGCGCAGTTTTCCACAACCAAAGGCCCAGCTGGTGATTCCATAAATGAAATAACTGGGTTGCAGAGACTGCTCCGAATGGCAGACTAGTGGCCCTCCAGAATCACCCTATCAAAGCATGTTGATGAAGCTTGATATTCTTTCCATTTTCATTTTTCTGTCAAAAACTGTTAGTAATATCTTCTTATTTCCAGTTTTATCTTCATTTTTGGAAGAATAACAGATTTTAATGTTTCCAGTTTCATGTAAAACCAATATTTTAAAGGAAGAGTAAATATTTTTAAGCAGAACCCAAACTAATCAGAGCCACCCTATTGCAATGATAAATGAAATTCTTCTCATACGCCACAGATGTCAACAGGGACGGGCCTCTAGTCAACACTACAGTATGTATCCTGTTAGTTAGGTGTAATCCCAGATGCCTACAGCAGATGGCTCTATATTTTAAAGCAGAACATAATACAAACGTTTAAAAACAAACCCAGTTGAATCAATATGGGTCTTGGAGGGCTTGTGTCTGTAGGCATTCATTCCAACTCTTAATAAGAAGAATCAGCTTCTTATTAACATTTAATAAACTCTCCCTGTTCCTCTTGCACTACTGCTTTAAAGAGACCTAGAAAAACCTGCAGATACACCGGACCTGTAGGACGAGGTTTGCCCAGTCCTGAACTAGACCTACAATAAAAATGTATTTTTTCTAAATACTATCAATATTTCTCATGCATTTCTAAAACAACATTTTGAGGCATGCTTACAAGGCAGGTGTCATGTCCCTCCTCATGTGGAAAACCAGCACAGAACATCCTCTCTGTGATTCTGCCAGAGTATAGGAGCTCACAGTCACTGGCATCAAGAAGTGGGACCTCCAGCTGCTGCAGAGTACTGTTCCATTGCCCACCTCATTATGAGAAGATTCTTGTGTAAATGTCTCATAGGATTATGCCTCATAGGAAATTTAGTTTCATACAGATTACAGTTTTTGCTATTCTGGTTAAATGAAATATATATTCTGGTAAATAAATTAAATAACAGAGCAAAGATATCCCGTTACATAACCAAGTAAGTTAAAGAAAAATATCTATGTATTATGTTTCTTTCTGAAGGTCTTTATAGTCACTGCTCGATAACCATACTATTGAATTATTAATACTTGGTTCTTCACTGCTGCTCTTAAAACTAAGAGGCCATATCCAATTAATTCACCAGTTGAACAGCTGTATTTGAACAAGAAAATAACACCTTGCTGAAAGTAGAAAATCAAATCACCCTCCTGCTCTGTTCCTCAAAATAAGGGTCTTGTTAATAATTTCATTTTTGTTCTCCCATAATGTAATATTCTACACATTTTATCTTGAAAGATGGTGCCTTTAACTGCATTATTGTACATTTCCATCAAAAGTAAACCTGAAGATAATAAATCTATGACTTTCTATAGTGGTGCAAATCAAATAGACACCAATAAAGCTGTTTTACTCTCTGTTGTTGATCTCTTCAAAACAAATGTTGTGCAGCATTAGCCCTAACTCTAAGAATGGAGTGGCATAGTGATACAGTGGTTATCATCATTGCCTTGCAATGCAGGGCCCTGGGTTCAGTTCCAGACCTAGGGTGCTATCTGCATGAATCTTGTATATCCTCATGTGGGTTTCCTGCCACACTCCATAACTATGTGTGTGTCTGTGTTCAAGTTCAAGTTTATTGTCATTATACTCATATACAGGTATTTAGCTATTTAGCTAGCTCTCAGACGGTAAGTACTGTAGTGTGTCAACCCTGTGATGGACTGGTGTCCCATGCAGGATGTAGCCTGCCTTGCAGCCTTGCTTGTCAGAGTAAGTTCTGCCCCCCATACAACCCTGAACTGGAAGAAGCAGTTAGACGATGGATGGAAGTGCTCTGTACCTATTTTACCTCCCCACCCTGAGACAGTGCAAAAGGCAGAGGGCTTTACTTCCAGGGTCTTGTTTGGAAGACAGACTGGGCGGACATAGTTATTATACACAAGTGAAGAGGCCAGCTGCAGCAAGGCAACATCATAGTCTAACGAAGAGTCATTGTAGCTTGGGTGAAGAATGATCCTTTTCACACGTCTTTTCTGGGAAAAAAGATACGATTCAGCAATTAATTCGGCATAAGATATAAGTACAGTAAGACAGAAAAAAGTCAAATATATAATTCATATTGCCCCCTCACCTGCTCTTCAGGATTTGTAGTTGAAATGTCATGGTCTCCAGCAACAACAACAAGCAAGTGTGAGTATTTCTTCTCACTGAAAGAAAGACAAAGTACATTGTTAAAACCAGGGCTGCTTGATGTCGCTTTTAACAAAAAAAAATCAATGTATGCCTTCAGAGTTGTTTTATATAAAACTAAACAAATATGAAATGTTGCTATCCATGGCAGGCCACTTTCCCTGTACAGCTATGTTTGTCTTCTGAAACTGAGGCAATTTTACTTGTAGAGACCAAAAGGGTTGATGGAACTGTTTGGAGGAAACCAATGTTGCAAAAAACTAGCTTGACCATATCTTTATTCAAAAGAATAGAGCCATATCTGAGAAATTACACTGAGACCCTTTTAGCACTGCTTCGCCTAAAATATTCAAATGTCCAAATAGCAGGTTAGTTTGTCAATTATGTCTAGGAGTAAAAAAAACCAAACAATGGACGTGTTCATGGAAGTAACTGTCACAGTGCACTCTGTTTTCCCACGCAATAACGCTACACATCAGCCCGCACACAACCTGCAACAGACAAGATGCACATGCTTACATGCCATACACACAGTGGGCAGCAGTGAGGACCCAGTCTGGCTGGATGATGGCTCCTCCACAGATGTGCTCATCGAGAAGGCTAAGATGGACTTGCCAGGGCCAGGAGTGAGGGACGGCCTCTTCCCCACCTATAACTCGGCTGAACACAAACCTGGCAGGGACGTGAGGAATTCCACACGCATCTGAAGAGGACACGAGCGTTACACCAGTGCTCGGCACACCCCGAGCGCTGAGACAGTTTACACTAAAGGAAATTAGAGTTATGTATAGAGAAAACTGTTTTTTGCACGGTCCCTGCTGCCTCCCACCCCTCCCTTTGTATGTACCCACAAGCAACGTAAGAAAGCCAACATTCGATTTGAAAAATGTCCCTGTCGGGACTGAAACATTAACTCCGAGTTAAATAAAGAAATTCGCCAAGCATAGTATTGACTGTACAAGTAACATTTTATAAACACTCATATTTAAGAAATTTCATAAAAGGGCTTGACTTCTTTGTGAATTTTTTCTTTCTTTTTATAAATTTAGGTCATGTATCAAATTTTACCTGAAAAATGAAGGATGCATTTTATATATCTTTATATACTTTGAGGTGAATAAGTAAATTACATTCAAGTAAAGTATTCCCAAATGCATTTTTACAAAATACTTGTTTTAACTGTGTACTGTATGAATCTTTTAAATTTACTTTTACAAATTTCATCTACATTTACAAGAAAAGCTACTAGGAATATAGGATCTGAATAGCTTTTAAATGTACAACAGCGCTTCCACAAGGCACACAACAAACCGATTAAGAAAAGTAATGTGGATAACTTCTTCCAAACCTGTATATACAGTACAAGTGTATATCTAGAAATATATAAAGGATAAACGAACAAACCAAAGGGTATATCTGGGAATGAAATGTCATAGTCTTCAGTCAATTTCTCTTCTGATTCTGAGAGGCTTCCTCCATGCAAATCTGTTGATTTTATTAAAAAGGTGTAAAATAAATCATTCACGAATCCGTTGAAATATTATTATTTAAATGTTAATGTTTTTGAGCTATATATGTGCAGAATTAAGTGAGATTTGCGTGACATTTTCTATATGATAGCATATTTTTCCCAATAGCATAATATGTAATTGGTGATTATTGACACTTAATAATCAAAAAACAAAAACAGATATAGGGTAGAAGATAATGTATTCATTAAAAAAAAAAGAAATTTATTTAAAAATTAAAATAATTTTCCTTTATTTATAAATATCATATAGTCATAAATAGAATCAAGGAAATGTCAATATCAATGTGCTACGAAAATATTCATGGTGTAGTTATAAACAGTTATAAGAACAATCGATACTAAGCTTTGTAGTCAAACTTACCTTTCACATTAATGAAGGATAAGGTGGCACGGAACCCTCTATAGGAATTACTGTCATCAGTGGCAAACTGAACTACCATCACATTTTCATAGCTTAACACAGGGGGCGGCATGCTTGTTCCACACAATATTGCTTCAAAAAGAACATTAAAAGCATTGTAGTGTATAATACTGTATCTGCATGTTATACAAAGTAGTAAGAATTGCATCCCACTGAAAACATTCCATGCTGAATAATTTTTTACGTCTGTAAAGAATGTGTGTGGGGGGAGCAACAAAGTATTCATTCGGGGGAGCAAATTTCATTTTAGTACATTTATAATATCGTAAAAGTATCGGTATAATGATATTCAAGAAGTGTTTTGTTGTTTGGGTTATTTTTATTCATTACTACCAAATATTGGTGTTTTCTTAAAAACTAAAAAATCCCAAGTCCTTCATCATTCATGCATGCACAGCTTTTTGTAGTCCATGTTAGTACCTATTTCTTCTCTTCCTCCCAAATCTCCAAACACTCTCAGCGAATCATACACACATTCTTTGGACAGCTCCACCTCAAAATCTTGAAACTCCAGCTGAAAGACAAGACATTAATTTACATTAAGCCAGTAATTAACATTATTTTTTTCTCCTTGTTTCGCCAATAAATTAGCAACACGGGTGCCTTTTTAGTAAGTATTCAGCCAAAAAACTTTAATTTAATAAAATTGTAAAACAATCTATCCTTTAATCATTTACATTTTGTTCGTCAATAATTCTAATCTGATTATTAAAGTACTAGTAGACGAAAACACTAGCTTTTCTTAAAGAGAAGAACACACACAGTCCAAGGAAAGATTAAAATTCACTTCACATACAAAGCATTATCTGTTTTCCTCCACTTTCAGAGAGAAGATAATAACCATCAAGATGATGGGGTGATGCTGGCTAACCTATTCCCAGCAATTTTAACACAGAACTCAAACAAAGAACAAACTAAATTACTGTAATGTTACCTTAACAACATGGTTCTCAGGGGCATAGATTATCCAGTGGCAGTCTGCATTGTTGTTATAGAGGTCTGGGTAGTGCAGACTCTGAACAATACCTTCCGCTTGGAGCACTGCCACTGTTCCACAGCCCGAGGCTACAATTACACAAAGGAGAGCTTTTAAAGAATGATACGAGATAAGATGTACTGTAACTAGTGCATTTAAAAACATCAGACATACAGTACATTGTCGACAATGGGACCATCATTTAAAAACAAATTCTGTATACAGTATTTCTGGTACCACACATGGATAATGACTATATCAGACACTGGTAGCTTAGCATTATTTTCTATTAAATTAAGTTAATTTTGATTGGTGATGCAGAGGCAGGTTTTCTGACATGTTTAAAACCGGGACAATTGTCATGTGGTGCAGTAGCAAAGAGGTCTATGCTTGAACCTACTGAGATTATGATTCAGTATGCGATAACATAACACAGTGTAATGCTAGCATTTCTGGGAGTCAGAAATGTTCTTTCTGTGCTGGCTTTTAAACGTACACCTCTCCAAATAAGTCCCTTTTTCTAACACAACTTTAATGGCAGCACACGTGGCTGCTCATTTTGGATGTAGGTATGAAAAGCACCAAGAAACACCTGATCTCTACATCTGAGGAAGGAGAGAACAATGCAGTACCCCTGATCGTCTCTCTGGAGGGCCTTTTATAATAAACATATTTCAAAACCCCACAGAACTGCACAGTGACTTCATGTATCCCTTCAATTGTTAGATCATATTTGTTGTATAATATTAATAGTCAAGAAAATGACTGATACTTAAAATACTACTCTTGGGCAAAGCAATACCCTCAGACACCTTGTAGCATAAAACTGAAACTCAAGTACAAGCTGAAGGCCCATTTTATTGCTATTCAGCTTTGTCTTTGATTTGTTTTGCTTTCAGGTGCACTCCAGTTTTATGGGTTCCTAGGAAACACAACAGGGAGGCAGAGTAAAGGTGCATGGGCTCTACTGTGATGTGTAACCATAGTGTCTTCCTCTGCTGGGAGATCGCACTGCAGCACTCCAAGGGCTCATGTTTTCCAGAGAATACACTTGAGGAATTTAGTTCATGACAGATCCCAGGTGCTTAAGTGGAGTTCTCTTGATGTATTCTCCCTAGCTAAAACAACACCCCAGAAAAGTTATTTAGAAGGTCCTAAGTCATTTGGATTGTGAGGGAATAAAATAAGCCTTACTAATGAGGTCCATCTATTGTTTAGAATATGGTAAATGTGCAGCATTCACACAATGTGTGCTACAATTAACAGGCAACAGAATTCTACTAAATCATGCTGTTACAATAGTATCATGTTAATTTGACAAAAGCTGCTTTCTCTTACATTTTCTGAGTCTGGACATCTTCAATTCACAGGTTTGCATGTTTCTTGTTGCAGACTCACCTAAAAGAGGATCCGGGTCAATTGCTTTGTATGTCACAGAAAAACCTGCTGCTGAGCCGGTGAAATCGGACGTGAACTTGAGTGTAGCACTGCTGGAGCTGATTAGGATGGGAGTAGGCAGTTCGCTACCACAGAATTTCCCTGAATAGAGATCACAATATTATCAACCAGCAGAAGGAGGAGGAGAGATATTCTAACGGCTGGCACTGCTTCATACTCACCTATAAGTTTGTCTGTCCCAGCAAATACTGCCAACTGGTCACTGCTGCAAAGAGTATCATTTTCCACATCAAACTTGGAAAACTCCAGCAGTATGTACTTCCCAGCTGGAACTTGTACAGACCAGAAACAAAGTCTGCAGAAGAATATATGTTGATTTAAGGAATGTAATTAGAATACTTTAAATTTTACTGTACATTATATACTGTAGATATACAGTATCTACATTTTTAAACAAGCATCTGCAGGCTAAGAGGAATACCTGACAGAAGAATCATTGGGTTCAGTATGATTTATCTCAGAATATCAGCCTTTTCATTATGGGATTTTCAAGCGGTGACGTCATGGAGAGTGACTTTGTCTTTCTTAATTTGAAAAGACATATGAACTCAGTGTTAACCACAAAGCAGCTGCAAAATAGTGATGTGCACTTTGCCTGAAAATAAATGAGAGCATGCTGGAGCATTCTGAGGCTGTGAAATTCTGAGTAGATGTAGTTTCTAATAGAGACATTTTTAAATAAAAGGAGACTGTACACAGAGATAGAGCTGCGCACATTACTTACTGATTGTTCTCATAGAAGCGATTGGGCTTTTCTGGATTGTGTATCTGACCTTCCACACTTGTCAGGATACCATCTGTTGAGCTGCATAGCTCTTGAAGAGAAGAGAAATCAGTAAAAGAGCAAGGAAACACCACTAATGTGGTGAAAAGAAAAACATTTAAAAGTTTAGATTTTCAATAATGCAGAAAATGAAGCTTTTGCAACAAATGATATTAATATTTTAAATTTTTGCATGTGCTCATCCATGGTCACTGGTTTACATGACTGCATTGTTACAAAACACACTTTTAGCTAAATTACATTAATTAACTTACTTGTTGTGGATTTTTTGTTTGGCTGTATCCCTGAAAAGAAGAAGAAAACAGAAAGTGCTTAACTAAAAACTTTTGTGTAGCTTTTAGAAAATTTTATTAATGCAGTTTTAGCTAGTCTTCATTTTTAAAAATAATTGGATTTATCAGCTGAAAGCAGAGTAAATCTTTATTGTAAGTCTTCTTAAAATTGTGATGTGTCTGATACTATGTTGTTTGTTTGAACGTCTATCAAAAATCATCTAACATTTCACTGGCAAGAACCTGTGTTTTCTGGTGCACTTGACAGCTGAGGCCTTCTCTCGTAAGAGATTATTTTAGTGCCTTAAGAAATAATAGTCTAATAACACATGATGAAAAATAATATTTTGATTACTTTCATTTAGCTGCTTCTTTAGCCAAGGCAGAAATTGGACTACATCTGTGAAGACTCCAGGAGATCCTCTTTTGGTCATGGGTTTCATTGTGTTATCATCCCAACTACGGCCACAGCCTCTGCCCCATGATGTCACCCCAATCAGGGCCCACTGACCATTATTCCTGGGGCACACGAGAGGACCCCCCGAATCTCCCTGGAGCAGAGAGAGAGGAAGCAGGAAGAGATGCAGACAAAAGGCATTGGTAAATTAGAAACTGTGTCAATTAATCACCATTTTCAATATACTGTGTCTGGTGTGAAGCATACTGTAGACTTACACAAATCGGACTACGTGCTGGACATGCTGGACAGAGTGTTTGGATTGTGGCATTTAGCTGCCTTCCTCATAAATTGAATCTTATTTCCATAGCTAAAATACAGTACATATAAGGTAAATGTAAAAAAAATACAACCCATGTAAACTGAAAAGTACTAATCTAATGTATACTTTCATGTCATACAACAAAAGCTTTAATATACAATACTGAGGGCAGAGTATAGACCTTTAATATATCAACAATCATATAAAGTGCACAAAGTTTTATTGATTGTGTGTGGAAACATATTTAACTATAAATGTGACACAAATCTGAAAAAAAAATGACAATCCTTTACTATAATACCCACAATTTAAATAAAAAATAATTGAAGTATATTGATTTTGAGTGCACAGTCTAACATTCTGGAGATTCTGTCAGCAGTAGCACAGTAGAATCAAGGTTTCTTGCCTGGCATGCATCTTTGCCTCCTTTCTCTGGCCCAGCACATATGACCGTGAACTCCTTCTGCCTGGGCCTTACTGTTCTGATGACAAACCTACATTTGTCCTGCTCAACAAGGTCCAGCTCTACCTCATGGACTACAGTAGGTAGGGGGCCACCTGAATGAAAGAAGATGGTAAATATTTATTCCTCTGTTTTTACATGGTTCTTACTATGTAAGTAAAATACATATTCAAATCTGTTGACACTAATACAGATTACACTCTTTTGCATTTGAAGGTTATTTCAAATGAAAATGATCTGATTTGAAAATGATCAAATCAGAAGGTCAGTTCAGATGAAAAATTTGATTTGAAGGTAAATTTGGTCATTTAGTATTTGTGTCCCCATTATAACATTTTACTATCAGGAAAGTTTTTCGTTATGTGTGTCAACTTCTGAGCTGTATGTAACAACAGCAATTGCAGATTTTGAAAAACTTAAGTACTGTCACATGACATCCAACACAAAAATAACCGTCACATAACCTATAAGTTTATAGAGAACCAAGACATTTGTATAGAAAACTTTAGCCTGTTATTGTAAGACACATCCTTCACAGTCAAACATGGATAATTTAAGATAAGTATGCACACTGGGAAGGTTTCGCTAATGCAAGACAAGGTAAAACCGTCTTAACTTTCAGAACCTTGATACCTGGAGTTAAATTGCAGTCACAGAGAGTGCAGCAGTTTCACTATTCACCCTTCTTCATTCAGTCCTTTGGGAAAAACAGCAGCTTGGTTTTTGAGAAGCCCTCTCTGAACACAGTCCTCAAACTGCCGATTGATTTATAAGATTATCTACATCTTTATGAATGATGTTGAAAGCTTTTTCCTCAGTGGTGTTGCATTATTCTTATGTAAGATATTATATTCTTTGGCTTACTGTCTTGAACAACCATTATTTTCTAAAACTATTAAGCAGTTATTATAAAAAGGACATCACATGGTTTTGTAGAATTCCTTACGTTCTCTCAGTCGTCCCCATCCACTCACAAGGCAGCTGGTTCCAGGTGTGAAAAGTTCACTGGGAAGGGGCAGACATATTGGCTGTACATGTGCACCTGAAAAAAGATAATGTCACCAAAACACTCCAGTCCTTTTAATAGAACTTAACATTCTGCAGTCTGCAATTACTCTTGGTTTAAATGTGTCTGTCACAATAACTCAAGAAATCTCACTGCCGATATTGTTCTTGCTTTGTTCAAATCATCTGAGTATCATGGTGATTTTGTGGTCAAAGGCACACTATCTCCAAAAAAAGGCTTCAGCTGTACTGCAATAACTTTCTAACAGGGTATTAATGGAAAGCATGGTCAATCTACTGGTAGATTACTGGTACGCCATTATGATGTAATTAAAAAGATCTCAATAGCAATGAATTCTAATTCGAAAGAAAATTACATCATGTTCTTGTCGATTTCCCCCTGACTCTTACTACACAACTTTTTGGGCACCCTGCATTTCAATGAAAGAAAAAAGGTCTTACCAAATGTAATCTTGCCATCTACCTCCACAAGAGCTATATCATAGCTCATGGGATTGGAGTGCTTGTAATATTCATGGATTATAGCAGTCTTCACCATTAGACTCTGCTCTTCAGCATCCAGTGATGTCTGATCATGTTCTCCAGCAACAACTCTTATATTCTTTAAAAAATCTCTAAAGAAATAATGATTTTATAGAATAACTTTTGAAATCACAAATCATAAATTCAATATAAGGCAATGTAATGTAAGAGATGATTACAACTTTAGGTCGTATTATTATCATATCTAAATCAGTCTACTAACACCAGGAGAATATCAATAGAGGTTGCAAGCAAACGTTTACTTACTTTCTTGCTGTGGGAAAACAGTGGGCTGCAGACACTAGCCATTGATCAGTGAGTATTGTTGCCCCACAAAAGTGAGACCCTTTATATTTCATGGAAACCTAAGAAAAAATTCTAAATTTGTAGCATTAGTATTGCATCAGCCCTACCACTGTAACATTATCATTCTTAAGATTCTGTTATGATTACAATTTGGTAAATTCGTAAGAGAAATGAAACACATTATTTCATAGTGTACACCTTTCTTGTTTATTATGTTTTGAAGGGCAAGCATTCATATTATATATGAATATTAATGAACTCAGAAAATTTTAAAATTCTAGAAGACATAACCATCTAAAAAGACTCCTAATTCTGTTTTATGTGTATTAAACATGTTCAATAAATGATTAAACATCCTGTACATTTGTCAAAGCTGGTAACGTAACACCGGTCTATAAACGTTGGTGATATTCATGGTGTTTGAAACATACCAGCCATGGGTGTGCACCATACTGGGACTGATTCCCACCAACAATCCTTGATGACTGGTCCAAGAGCTGGTTCACTTTAGAAAACCCACATTTAGAACCTGGAAAAACAACACAGCCAGCCACCACAGGTATTAGTTTCAGCTAGATTTCCACCCAGCAAGTCGTGAGCAAGACATGGATTCTACAACCACCCTTCTTCAGACAGGGTTAGCATTAGCAATAGGTCAAAAAGAGGGAATGAAAATGATCTATACAAGTACCGTGTAATGCGAAACTGGATTTGATGTCAAAGACAGATCTCAAAGTATTTGTAAGTATAAATTAGTTGATATGCTTATGAAAGTTGATATGCTTATGAAAGCAAATATTTTTGCTGTGCTGCCTGTACAAAAATTTTAAAACTTTTATATGTATATCTCACAGTTGATTTTCTCCATCATAAAACCCTGAGAATTCAAGCAATTTGATACAGGGTTTTTCTGAGTTTTTAAACCTGAGCTTACCTTCTTCAGAGGGCAGGAAGGCTGTAAAAGTCTTTGGACAGAACAATGAGAGAAGAACACAGTAGATCACTAAAGCACCATCCATCCTGCTTCTGTGCTGAACCCAATTAGAAAAAAGGCTGTGCATTTATAGGGGAAGACAGGATACTTCTCCCAGCAGGAGAGCAGGCATCATTTAATTAGGAGGGGAAGTTATTTGTTAACCAGGACACGGGGCATTAAACAGAGCACAGTGAGGTGCTATAACTTCAGTCAAGCAGAACGCCACCCAAGGCTCCTTATATGAGGCATTCCAATTCAGCTATTGTCATCAGCTGAGGGAAATGATATGGCTGATTTTCAGAGGATCTATAAAAACATCTGGAATTTCTAGAAAATGAAGCATGTCAGAGGACAGTGCTAAGATGCACACTATAGTGATTCAAGAGTGGGCGTAAAGCTGGGTTTTCAATCTTGGCATTAACACCTCTTTAATATGTATATCTTTTCTCTGTATTGGAAACCTGCATCAAAAAGAAACCAGTCTTGAAGATGTACATTGTTTTTCAGAAAGTATAAGCTTTCTGCATTTTAATTACAATTTTTTTTTAGCGTGACAATAGTAAGAGAGGAGTCCTGCTGAAACAATGGCTTGGTCATACATGCTTTACAACATTCCAAGAAATGAAACATAAAAGAAAGATATTTCAAAGAAACACAAGCTGCTCACTCACTTGTGACCTCTGCATTCTTGAATCTGAAAAACCACAAAAAAGCTATAACAACTGCAGCTAAAGGGGCATGACCAGATCGCTCTGACATAAATGATTACAATCGAACAATTTTAGAAACCCATTTTCTCCTGTATGGGAAATGATGTTTGCTGTTGTTTATCAATATGGTCATCTCACTACATAACATAAGCAGGTATCACGTGTTTTACTGTCATTCTCTCCGAGTGATTCACTTTATACTGTAAAACAGATGTCAGCACTTAAACATGCTCAGCACAAAGGTTTTCCTTTGATGACTCTTCCTTTGACATTTGAGTTAAAATTTTAGGAGGCTTTGGACAGGAAACAAGAGTGTACAGCAAGACTGTTTACATCCCTCCATTTTCCTATTACCACTGTAATGAGCGCAATCTTGGCAAGCGTAAATAGAATCATTTGAACTGAATGCACAGGATTTTCTTCCTTCAGTCCTCAGTAAAACATGAAAACAATTAACTTCTCTCACTATGTAGTTATTTTTATGTTGGTACAGTGAAGGTAGTTTCCATAACAGCATCTCATTGTTCTTGTTCTGTCTAACGTTGCAGAACACACTCCACCTGAAAGTGTACTTCCTTTGTTGTGCTTCTTAAAAGGAGCACTGCTAGAACAGCAATAAAGCAACTGACCCAGAATCAATTCATTTGACCATGTTCAAGGTGTTTGATTTCAGTGTACTGGATTTACCAGACAGTTAAACATGGGCAGTCCTTGTAACACCCACACAGAATTAAATTGTGCCCTGAATATTACATATAACAAGACAGACACTTGGAGATTTTGTACGTACACATTGTGTATTAATTTCACGTTTTAAACAGTGTGGTAATCAGGAATTTCTTGTTACTTTAAATCCATCTTAAATCCTTAAAAGGAAGCCACAACACTTCTATTTATCCTACTGGATAGCCTGGTTGTTTCATGAGATGCGGTATTGTGACAGCATCATATACTAAATTATATGGAACACAGAAATCTTTCCGTTAACTCGTACAGGAAATATGGCATCACTGAGCTGCAGCACCAGGGATCCCTGTGCAGATACCTTCCACTCTGCAGCCAGCTCCAGATTGTAATGCCTTTGTTGAGGCCACAGAGTTCAATTTATCAACCACTGCCGCTAGCAAACGTCATCCAATTCTTCACTTGTGGCAGGACTGCTTTGTGTTCTTCCCACATCATGGTGCTGTACAATTTCACATTTGGTTGAAAGGCTAACCTTAATCCTTGTCGCCGTAGTACACAGAGGCTTCTCATATCAGAAGCATGCGTCAGGCTATATCTGCTGCCAGACGAGGCTTTTCAGTAAGTGCGAGAATTGAATCCATCCCAACAGAGCTTTTCTAAATATGCCACTGCAGTCTTTATGAAACCGCATGTGCCAGAGAAGCAGTCAGCAGTTATATCAACTTTAAAACCAAGCATAGGTGTGCCTGCATGAGCTGCAGCTCAAATGAAAAGGTCTTACTTGGGGACTCCAATGTCACTAAGGTTACAGTCCAGAATTGTTCAAGATGGGGCTGCCATTAGCCAGCTGGGACAAGCAGACAAACCACATCACCAATGCCAAATAAGGAAAGAACAAAAATAAAATCAGACTTAAATTTTGTTTGGAGTGTCTATCTATGTGGATTGCTTCAGAATAAGCTGATGGCCATCATATCCATTCATCCATGATCAGACATCAATGCACTCTTGGCAAGGGTCATAGTCACTCAGTCTATCCCAGAAACACTGTGTGTAAGGTAGCACCGCACCCTGGATGGGTTGCGAGGAGGTCTGAGCCAGCAGTGCTAACTGATGGCCAATGTCATTGAGATGTCCACCTAACATATCAGGTCTTGAAATCTCATTATTAAGTGGGTTACAGCACAGCATAGCACATTAAAAATATAAGGTCATTATCCACTGATAAAAATACTTCTATACTATACTAAAAATACTATTCTTCTGCTGCCTTCTTAAAAGTTAATCTTGTCAGCCCATTAGACAGCACAGAAAAAAGTCAGTAGACTGAAAAGGAGTCAGAAAATAGACAGTTGCATTCATAGATCACAGAAGCAACAGAACACTACTATGTCAACCATATTTTTCATTGCAGAGTCTTAACCTTAAACAAAGGTTGATGGAGTTAGTTAATTCAATGGGTTTTAGCTAAAAAATGCAGTTCCAGTCCGAAAGAGAACTGAAAGAGAAGATGGCCATACAATAGAAAACCTATTTTGAAATATGTTTCTGATAAAGCAGAAACTTGACAAGGAACTATGTGGTTTCTCAAACAAGTTTATCTAATGTAAAGAGTTTTTTCCCCCCCTTGAGTGTGTATTACCTGTGCTTGGTTGTTTTTGATAAAACAGTTTTGAAATTTGTTTTACCAATGAAGTAGAAACACTACAGTGAACAAATATGGTTTCTTAAACAAATTGAACTAAGAAAGCACATTTTCTTCATGGGCCTTTGTTTTTTTATCTCAGGTATGAAATGAACCAAGGAGGAATGAAATAAAATAAACAGAACATATATGAAGAAATCAAGGACTTCAGGATTCCTTCCTTCTCACAATGCCCATCACTTTCATGGCATTTTAAGCTTTCCTGTGATAATCCCAACCTTTTAACACTTTTTAAGGATCATCATTCATACATTTTGAAAGAGAAAAGTAAAACCTGGAGGCCATTTGTCCCGTCTGCTCGAGCAAACCTGTTTTTTTAAATGTTTTGTGTCAAAACAAGTTTTTCTTTTCTTCTCGCAGGTTCAACCAAGTCACTACCTGTGCAGCTTCCACAACCCTGGCTGCAAAATAAGATCTCTTTGTGTAATACTACCCAAATGGAGTCTTCTGCGCCATGTTGCCTGGCAACAACACTACACCAAGGCACAGGCAGCTATTTGAAGAAGACAGCACAACTTGAAATAGGTTACATCTACCCACCTTCCATGCACTTGTTGTACTGCATTGCTATCCAGAGTTAATACTGCTCCTGAAAGGAAGAGCATAAAAACCTTCTACACAGTTCCCTCTTGAGGTTCTTGGCAAATAAAACTCGAATGTATTTAAAGTTTATAGATATACCAGATACTGTATCACTATCAAGAGTATATTTTATTATTATTTGGATTAAAGAATAGTGAATGCTGTATTTTCAATGAAATAGCTTTAGTGTTTTAAGACTAAGGCTCCAGTTCAGAAGTAATTTAACATTTTTGAAAATTCACACTGTAAAAAAACCCATAAGAAATATAATTAGAGTAACATGAACTTTAAAAATAAATTTTAAGCATATTGAGGTTTATCGTGTTTTCGGTTTGGTTCTTCCTTAAACACTGAAACAAGAACTTTTGTGTTCAGCTAGGACAAATCTACAATTAACCAGTCATGAACTTTGAAAGAGAATGAATGAAATGCCAGTCTTGACACAGTGTAATGTTATGTGGAGATAATTTAGCATTCTCTTCCACGGCAAAACAGACACACCAAGCTTTGTTTAAGATGCTTTGGGCGTATTTATAAATCATCTACCGCCGTGATAATTAACACCTGTTTTTTCCTAATGAGAACACAGCACAAAAACATTGGAAAGCGAAACTGCAGTGACTTGCAGGATACTAATTAAAGAGACGCTAAAGAAATTTAAATGTTTTATTTCATGTTAAGAGCTGGTGGCATGGTGGTACCAACTCTTTGGGTAAACCAAAACTTTTTTCTCTTTAACCTCTCTCTCATACAAATTAAAGAAAACACACAAACTTCCACAACATGACAATTTTCTCTTTTTTTGCGAACTAAACAGTTCTATACACATATAATACTTCTTGCAGCGCTGGGCCTTGGGTTCAATTCCAGACCTGGGGTGCTATTTGAGCGGAGTTTGTACAGTATGTTCTCCTCTTGTTCACATGGGTTTTCTCTGGGTGCTACAGTTTCCTCCTACACTCCCCAAAAATATTGGTAGGTTAAGTGGCTTCTGAAAAAATTGGCCCTGTTGTAAATGTGTGCCTGCATGTGTGCGTGTCTGCCCTGTGTGGTGTACCCTGCCTTGCACCAGTTAATTGCTGGTATAGGCTCCGGCTCCCCCATGACCCTGAGTTGAAGAAGTGGTTAGATGTCAGGTGTTTGAATATCCAGTTTTAGAAGAATAGGGTAGTAAATTTAATGTGAAGGAAAACATTTTATGTTTCATCCATCTAAATCTGGTATTTATGGCTTACTAACTTTCAAGCTGTGTTGGTATTAAGCACAGGTATCTAATTAAACAAATATATACTGTACATATATTATGATCAGGTGGGGCTCAGTAGAAAGATTTGTGTTTTGCAAAATTACTTTTCATGATCAAAATTATTAGGTCCATCAAGGTCTTGACAGAGCCATAAGAAAAAAATCAATGCAGTAACTGCTGTGTTGCTTTTTGATTACTGAGAGAAAGCCCTATGTACCTTTAATATATCACTGATGGCAGCAAGCAGGAATAAAGACATACACAGAGAAGCTAACTTTAACATAAGTCAAGTTTCTGTGTTTTGCATTAGATCAATCCACCTCTAAGTGGACACTCGTAAACACCACTAAACAGACAGCCCAGAAAATAAAAGCATACATTACTAATAGGCTTTCACGTTTCCAAGACTGAAGTGTAAATATTTCCAGATTTTATTTACAGTAAATATTCTTGCTTGCCAAGCCAGGTAACTTCCTCAGTGGCAGTGCAATCAATAGGATGGGTTGTTCTCTAATAAAAAGATTTCATTGGTGCCTCACTCAACATGTTTGAGATGCAAGTCTCTGGCTATATGGAATACCAATAACATTCTCCTCAGCAACCAGTACATAAAGCAGCTCCAACGCACTCAGGGAGGAGTAGAGGAGAATTGCACAAGAACTTATCATTTCCTTTTTATTAAAATGAAGTTTATTTTCATAAAACAATTCTCAAAGTACTGTACAACACTGTAGTAAAGTTATAAGAGACCCTACTGGAACACCATATCTAACAGGAAAGATTAAATGTGATATTTTAAACTTGAGGAAGAACAAAAAATTCCTGATCTCATAGGAATGAGTATTCCATAAGCTTGGTACTGTACATATCAGCAGAAAGCTCCATGAACCACAGTCCTATTGAAGGGAGTAACTAAATTAGTGTCGGAGGACTGGTGTGCTAACTAGGAGCATAATTTATCGGGTCAGAACACATGGGGGTTCTGGTGGTTTAAAAATACCTAAGTTTTATCGGAGGAATCCTGGTATGATGATCCAAAAATGGCACACATCATTTGTAACTCTCGAAAATAAAATAAGCCAACATCAAAAGGTCTGTTTACACCTTAGAAAAGTGGCATTTGGACAGAGATGACCTTTAAAATGGAAATAATTCCATCTCTTAATGCACATTGTGAATTATTGGCATGTGAATACAAACGCTCATGTGCACAACAGGATTAGCGGTTTATTTATAGCCCTGGGAATGTCTGCAGTAAGGGAATACATTTTGCTTTATTCAAAAAGAATTTAAATACAGCTTTCAAAACTTTACAAGTTACCCTTCTTAACTAAACTGAATTTCATCAAATGGGACAAAAAAGGCATTTACATTTGTCAATCCTGACATATCCCAGGAGAAATCTGGAATTTCTCAAACTAGTTAGTTTTTTTTGCTTAGAAAACTCCAAAGATGATACAGAAAACAATAAATGTCCACTGTTGACAACAACTGTACATAAATAAATCAGTAGAATCAAGAATCCATTTTCAAACCACTTTATCCAGTACAGGGTTGTGGGGGAGCCGGAGCCTGTCCTGGAAAGCAATGGGCGCCTGGCAGGAAACTGCCTGGATGGGCTGCCAGTGTATCGCAGGGCACACACACTCACATTAACACCAGGATCAATTCTCCAGAAGCCAGTTAACCTAAGTTAACTGGACCATGGCAGAAAAATGAAGCACTCATGAAAGGAAAAATAAAAAGGAAAGTCTCATGGGGAGAGCATACCAACCCCCCGTGTTCGTGTGGAATTGAACCCAGGACCTCAGCAATGCTAACCGCTGTGCCACCCAACCCTGCAGAGTCATCTAAAATTAAATATTAATTTCTACAAATAACATTTTGTGAAACAAAATGCTGACAGGCATTATAACGTCATATCACAACCCTGAGAGCATGTTTGATTGTCATCAAATACTTACATCCATGCTGAGTCTTGCCTCTTCTGTTCTGTCTTTGATTACATTATATTACCTGCAAACTAACAAGTGGAGATAAATAACTCCAGTGCACTTTAGAAAGTGGATAAGTATTAGCTGTAGCCAAAAACTGAAATAAAAGGGGTGTCATGGTGACAGAAATACAAGAATACAAACATTTAAATACATATAAACTTGCAACTTTCAAAGTCAAATATTGATTCTTACATTCTTTTAGGACTCTGTAAACCAAGAGAAGATGCAAGTCACTTATTTATTTCTTCTTATAAATAAATTTCCCCGTCTACACATGTAAGAAATTCCACTAGTTTACCTACCTGGGATTCGATCACAAAGCTGTAACCACACACTCTGCACTGGTGATCATTATGGAGAGTGTATTAATAGATTTCTTGAAATCATGTATTATTATGTTCCTTATATTGGAGTTCTTTGACCCTGGCTGTTAAAGGCTATAACCCAGGAATTTTCCTAAATTGATAGATCATTAAAAAAAACTCTTAAAACTGGTCCAACCAAGGCCAAATAAGAATAATAATTTTAATCAATGTATCACAGGCTGTAAACTACTTACGATTTAAACAGACTTATAAACTGTACTTACATTACAGAGAAATCAAACGACATTAAAACAACACAAACCATAAACAGTGATTTCACTTGGTTTATTTTTTATTTCATTTTCTTATTTTTTTGTTTTGGTTTACAAACAAAGGCACCCATAAATTTTTCCTTGACATTGACAGTCGAGTAATAGGTTCCCTCCTTTTTCACCATTTTAAAATCACTGAAGAGATCGACTATTGTAGTTATACACACAGCAAGAACATTGAAGGGGGATACATTCATTTAAGAACCCGGGCACTACACAGTAACATATTAGGCAGGATACCTATACTGTACTGGGGCAAGAACATGTTACGATCACTTTGCAAGCAAAAAAGGGTTTAAACCATATTTAACAACACTCCACACCAAAAATAAAAGAGATAAATCTACCAAAAAGAAATAAAAGAGAATTTCATGTTAAAGCAAGTGTATAATGACCCCCCTCAAGAATAACAGCACAAAACTGGAGAAAACAAACTTCAATATGTGCTAATAGTTACTTTTTCCTCTAGAATCTTTGGATTTACAGATGTAATACAATGTCATTACCTACCATTTTGATAACATTGAAAATGTACAAGTCTGTTTAATTAAATCAAGGGAAACCAAAATGTTCTGAAAGCAAGTGCTTCAAATTCATTTTCTTGTATTCGGCAAAACTAATACCCCACAGTGTATTAACTATGTACTGTATAAATTTTAACTGGCTGAAGAAAAAAAGTTAACTGCGTACAAAGTTTAAACCACCAAAAACGAAGAAAACTGACCATTCAAATAAAAAAAACAACAACAATCTGGTCACTCTTTTCTTACATCAGATTTTAACATGGCTTCCAACCCACAACTACAAAGAAGTCACATTGACATTTTATTAAGAAAAAAAAATACAATAGGACATTAATCAACATCATTCTGAATATACAAATTATGAATTGCCACCAAGAATCACACATTAGTCATTTTATAGAATTTTAACCTTAACCTTTCTTTAGGTGTAAAAGATTTCAGACTGAGGAGAACAACATTTCTATTTACATTCTTAAACACTAGCTAACAGTTGTAAAAGTTATTTTTAATTAAAGGGGGAAAAATCAGACAAGACTCCATGTGATTTCAGATGACTTCACACGCTCAAGAAAAGCGCTACGATATCTAAAAGGGATTTCATTTATGTCTTAAGACTGTTTTAGCGGCACAAATACAGGAAGTACAAAGCAAAACTGGCTTTCTTGAAAAGGGTGTACATTAGAAATTATCTGACAAGCTCAAATGTTATCATTATAGTTAACTCAGAATAATGTTTTTTTCTTTTTCTTTTTGTAAATAAATACATCACTTTTTATATTTTCTAAGCACAAAAATAAAAGTTTCTTCTATAACTCAGGTTTTAAACCTCTATCTAATCTTGTTTATTTTTAGCTACCTAAATAGAGTTTTACACAAAGTGATTAGAAAACATAGATCTGATTGCTCTTTTTCACATTTTTAGACATCTGAAAAAAATCAGGCACAATTCACACACCTTCCAAAAGCCTTTTAGTATCTACAGGTCTCCAGGCTAGTGTTACAGCACTGTTTCAACAAGCAAGTCAAAATGGAAAGCTTTCCTTTGTGATACACGTAAGTGCATGTTACAATGCAAGCAGAAAGCCTAATGTTCACTTTCCAGAGTATGACAAAAAATAAACACATATATGTAAAAAAAAAAAGATCAACAGTACTTTAAATCCAAGAATTCTGGCAAATATATATACTAAGTGAAGGGTAAACTTGGAGTGTAAACCTAAAAAACACAAGTATCACCCTCCACTTTTGAGTGGTCTCACACTCTTTTAAACAAGCATTTACCCATTAACCCTACCGTATATATAGAGTATGTGCTTACATTTGAAAATACACTGAAAGCCAAAAGGGAAAGATACTCCTGTCATTCAACTTTTAATTAAATATATAGTCACACATTTTGGCTCACCACTTGTATAAGTATACTAATAGAATCAGCGAAGGAGATACAGTAAATACATCCCTTACCTAGCTGTTTGGACCAAGCCCAAATCTGACAAGAGATATTCCTAATGCCCAGAGTGCCTACGTCCCTGGGCTGGAAATAAGTGCTATATGCAAGGGAAAGGAGCTACTGATACTTATAGAAATAAAACAAATACATTAACCAAACCCAATAGAACTAAGCAACATCTACTGTAAGTGATATCCTGAGCAACACAACTAAAGGATTTATGGCCAAACACTTCTTTAGATGACATTAAAGTTAAAGCTGCTGAAACAGTACATTTTAGTTCCTTTATCCCATTCACCCCCTTTGAAAAAACAGGTTGTAATGTATTAAGAAAGTAGCATATTTGCTCAAATTAATATTGGTTCTTCAGCAATATAGGTTTGTTGACTAAATCAACTTCTAAAAGGTCTTTTAATTAATAACAGCAAAAAAAAATGCTAGGAAGATGTAAAGATGTGCAGTGTAATGAAATAATGATGGAAAAATGAAAGAACAGAAACAGACCAAAATACATGGTAATTTCAATAATGATACATGCATCTTATTCACTCCACCATTTGCTCTCACTAAGAATTCAGAACTGAAAATCACTGCTATCAGCAACCCCAATCCTAGAAAGAACAGCAGTTAACTACTGTCACCCCAGAAGAAGCAGCCCGGCATTTCATGCAAATGAAAATCAATGCCTGCAGACATCAGCATAGTTTAAAGCACTATAAGTTCAATATTCAAATGTACAATATCTGCAAAGGCTCTCTCTGAAGTCAGTAGAACTAATGTACATTATAGGGCACTTCCAGGACCTTAAACCTAGTCAGATTTGTGTTTTCTACATTTACCACTTAAGGTCATGTTAAATAACTTGCAGACAGAGAACACGCATAGAAGAAATTAAGTGTCACATTGTCAGTACAGCGACCAAATACCAACAACAATGTCCGGGCTGTGTAAAGCATTTCATCAAATGCATAGCTTTCTGGGGGCATAGCGTGGCACTTCTTAGTACCTCATGGTACTGGATGCTCGGAAGTAGGACAAGAACTTGAAACACAGACTGACGACAAAATACCAGATGTTCCTTGCCATCTGAGACCTTGCAATAAACACTCTCCAAATCAGGACTACTAAGATGGTATTGAAAGCATATCTGATATTCCTTAATCTGAAAGATAAAAAAACAAGGTTAGCAGCTAAGGTTACCCAACATAAAAACATGAAAGAAACATGAGTTGAGTTGGAAATAAAACACTGACAATATGTTTGCAACTGTGAGAGAAAGACTCAATATAGATCCTAGAGATTAGAGACAGATGGACCAATAATGCAAGAGCACACTTTCCTGTGCAGATAAGAAAGTTCAGAATTTACCGAACCAAATCATCAAGATGCAAAGTGCACATAATGTCTTTCACTTCTCAGCTGTAATTTAAATAACACCCGGTTACAGCTTAGCTGGGATACAGCAGAATGTCTGCTGTTTTATCAAAGCATGTCACTGTTATTTCAATAAATAAACAAACATACTGTCTATTATTTTTTAATGCAATATTCGTAAGATTTGGTAAAAATAGAAAAACACTTTTCCGTTAGAAATCACTCACATGACAGTTCAGGCATTCTGGATATTCCAATTTAAAATAACACTTTTTCTTAGAAATATCAGACCACTGAATGTACATACAATAGGACAGCTTACTTGTTCAGATGTTTCCTTGCAGCTGGAAGCCCAGACAACTCTTCATTCAAGACATATTTTTTTGTTCCCATGCAATAGTTCTCCATATACTCAGCCCAGTGTAACTGCCTCACGTCAAAGTTGAAAACCTGAATAAAACCATACACATTTCCGCTAGCTTTGCAAATGCATATATACTTTCAGAAAGGCAGGAACATCACAGTCTGTTGGAGATTTAGCAGGTATTACATAAACACACAGCCTTCTTAAAAAACATTCTACCGTAAATGTCAACATTTTTATAAAAATAAAATAAAAATAAATTATCTAAAACTTTTAAAATCTAGAAAGAAAAACCTGACCATAACTTTCAATATCTTACAAATCAATCTATATAATCTAATAACCTATAGGGTTTATCCTTTAATTATTTTGACACTTCTGTCTATTTATGAGAACCAAACACAATACATTTTAATCCATAATGCTGCTGTAACATTCAAAGTGGTTATATTATTGCTTCATAACAATTAAGCAATTTATATTTCTCACTGTAGCTTAGGAGACCAAAAGTCATATTTCTTAACCGATTTATTGTACAGCTCTACCCCACTGGTACTCTGTCTAAACAATATACTGGAACTCACCACAGCTGGGACGATACATTTCTGAATACAAATATGGATATATAACAAGAGGACCCTGTTCAGAAGACATTTTGTACATTTCTCATAGTACTATCACATTGCATGTGTATCACACTGCATGATCATTTTTGCTTTCTTTTCTAAACACAGAGCATTTAATTAATTAATGTAACCTAGCCTGTGTGGAATTTGCATAGTCCAGGGACTCAGCTGGCTTTAGACACAATGATTCCATTCATATTAAACAAGCCTCTTTATATCCACTTAGTGAATTTCTCAACTGTCCCAGAAGAGGCCACTTACAAAGTTCATCTAATAAGGCATTATCAAGGAGAGGTTTTGAATATCTCTCATGAATCAGACCCCACGAATCTATATTAAAGCATATCTGATTTTTTCTTCCTAATATTGTAAAGGCATACGGATATTAGTTCAAGGGAGCCTTTGGAATCACAGTGGTAAAAGAGGATCAGTAGTGCAACTATGTAACATAATGTAGGTGAGCCTATAGTTTTTTACCTTCTTGTCTTCTGGGGTTAACTGATTCAGAAGCATGTTGGTGTTGTCGGTGCTCCAAACCCAAGAGTGGCTGGTGAAATATTCCAGGAGCATCATGGCTTTGTGAAGACGAGTGATGGTCTTCATCATTCTAGATTGCATCAGGTTACACAGAAGCAACAGACCATTATGAACAGCTAAAAATGGAGATATCAGACCTCATACTCCATGTCACCAATCCAGTGTATGTTTTATGCTGACGTGTATGAATTAAATGTTCTGCAACATCTCATCATTATACTGTACTCTATTCAGCCAGAACCTCCTAAACCTCCTATTGTTCCATCAATAGCTGTATTTGTAATAGGATAATAATCACATTAGATCAATTCTATTGAGAAAATTGTCAATTACTGGGAAATATTGACATATGTAATATGGGTTAAATTATATTGTAAATTATATAATATTATACTGCAATAAAATGTATTTTTATTGCGAAGGCTTTGCAAATATGAGTTTTTTAAATTTGAGTGAACAAAACCACAAACATCTATGAACCAAACATTGAAATGTTTGTAATGAAAAATCTCAACAGTATTAAATTCTAATTGCATACTTGAGTGAATATAAAAAAGATTAAACTACCAATTTTTTATATTTTCAATTGAAAATGAATTGATGAAGTAAAAGTGTATGAATTTTCATCTTAACAAGATATTAACGCAAATAAATATTAAAAATACCCTTATTTCTATTACTCCACAAATTTGGATTAATAGAAACAGATATAGGATAACAGAAATTTTTCACATGCTTGATATTATAAACCCTGATGTTGCAGTGTATTGTAAGCTGGACTGGTTTACTGGAGCTCAATATTTATAAATAATATACAAAACAATTGATCTCCACAATAATATATCAGGGAAAAAATAAAGTAAAATCAACGCTAGTGATATTCCTGTCCCACTTTCACATTTAGCTTGTACAAGGGAACAGGAAGGCCAATCAGCAATTGGTAGGAAAGTGAACTGTTTGAAATGTCTATATATTCTTTACAATATCCTGAATTAATTGTTTAATTGTTTCGTTCAGGCTTATTTTCCAATGTGCTCACTTTCCTTCCAAGATTGACTCCAATTCGGATTGAAACAAGTGAGGAGAAGAAACCCACCTCTGTGAAATGACTGCAATGAAAAGGGTGGAAAACATTTTTCTAGTCTTTTCAGGTCAGCAAGCCCCATATTTAAAGCCCCCTTTTGAATGCTCCTTGAATATTTCTTTGGAGAGAGAACCAGTTCATTTAAGATTGTGATGGGGGGAAATTCAAACAATGGGGAGGTGGCTTTTTATACTACAACAGCATCCCTGAAGATAAATTAAAAAAATGATCCATCACATCTGTTGACAAATTGCATTTTTTAAATGCATTTGATGTTTCAACATTACTTGAATTGGATCTACATTTTTTAGCATCGTAGCAATGAGGGAAATTAGAAAAATGCATTAAACACAAGGAATGGGAAATGTTGATTGTTGCAAATTGTGATCAGTATAAGAATATAAAGATTTTATTTAATGGGCCTTGATTGGGGATGCTGACAGATTGCTGACGTGCCCAGAAATGATCTCTCATTTTAAGACAAAAGATGAACCGACACTAACACCACATTAAAGACCCATACCAGATACTAACAATTTCGAGATTTGTTACGTTTTAATTTTACTATATATATTATATACAAATAAAGCCCAGAAACTTTCAAATCTTTACTTCTTAGGAACATAGCATGAGTCTTTGCAGTAGCAGTTATATGCGAGTAAAAAGATTATTGTAAATTAACAGGCTTTTGCATTGTAAAAATAATTCAGTTCATTGCTTTAACTTGTAGTTTTGTAACGTAATGTTACTTTAATTTTGTAACATTCTTAGATGAACGTATACAGTATATAGCACTGTTAGATTTATTATTTAGAAACAGAGCTCCAAAGATAAAGGGCTTCTAATATGCTAAATATTTATTCCACAGATTACAGTAGGCAGTATCCAAACAATGTCACCATTTTCTAGCTAGTCCTGTGTTGTTCATTTTGAACAACACAGGACTAAATATCAATTGAGCATGACTCTGCGAAATGAATTATCATTCTTATCTGCTGTACATTTCCCACAGTCACATCCAACAACTAGTTATAACTTCTTCTAAAATATTTTACTTAATAAATCGATACTGTTTGGATATAGACTAAATATTATTAATAACACAGTTGGTGTTTCTGTACCATTTATTAACATACAAGGAAACAATTCTATTACACAGTTTATTCTGCTTATTGTGAAAAACTAAATGCGAACACATCCCTGCCTTCTTGTATTTACAATGTAGGCAGAAAAACACATTTAAGATCAGTCATAAGAGCTACATAAGACACCTGTAGAGATATAGCAAACTCAAACAAGAGTAAGTATCTGGTATTGGTCCAATAACCGAAAGCCCAATAACTCAGAAAACTAGCCAATGTGCTCGGGCACTTGGTATCCAGTATCGGTCAGACTGCACTGAAGAGTATGTTAATTCCTCCTCGCAAAGTGCCAGAGTGAAAGAGGAGACTGGTACTTAGAGATAGTTTAGAGGTCACTTCGAAAGACTTAATGGCATGGCTTACTTAAGGAATGGCTTCAGTGTTACTTTGCTCTACCGATACAGGCTCAAGAACATAGGGGCAATAATTTTTTTAAGCAAAAAAATTAAAAAATAAAGAAAACCTTTTAAAGCAGAATGTTAAATCTGATCACACTCATCGCAAAACAAGTCAACGTAAGATACTCCTACTACAGTAAGAGTGGTGTAGGGAGAATACTTTTCTCTTTCAAAGCATTAACTCAATTCTCTGTCTACAAAGCCAGCATATACTAAAGGACATGCTTTGCCTTTTTTTATGAAGCGAAACCATTCCCATGCTTCATTACACAGCGTGTTAATAGCATTATGCCAAGTCCAATGCCATAAAGTCAAGCAATGATTGCTTGCCTCCTCCACCACTACAAAACCAGCACCAGCGTGGACTGCAGCACTGATCGCCTTACCGGGGCTTCTGACCCGTCAACCTTAGATACCCATCATACAGCAGCGCAGGTACTGTATGACTGACTGTGGTCCAGTACTGATTCGTAAAGGGGTTGGACCGAAGGTTAACATTGGGACGCCTGAAAGCCTGTTCTAAGGGGTTCATCTTGAAGGACACATTTACATAATACTCTGCAGAGAAAATATAATCAAAACCTTAAAGATACACTTTAATAAATAAAATAACATACAGAGTAAGAATGCAGAACTAGGACTATGGAAGTCTATTGAGTTCTGTATCTTTAGAAGGCAGTAAGCAGAGTTCTACTTGTTTGCAAGATGTTGGTGACTCCGTTAGTCCTTTACGTTATGCATTCTTGTCTCTATGTATTTATGAAACACATGGAGGGCAACATTTTGGCTGCACTGAAAGGCTGAGGGCTGAAACGATAACAACAGGGGGCTGAGCAAGTTGGATTTACCTTGGTGTTCTTCCTGTTATCCTGAGGTAGATATCATATAGGAATGCTGGTGCCTTGTGGCTTACAGCAATCCAGTATTGATAGATTAGGTGACTGGATGTGAGATTAACATTGGGCCGTCTGAAGGCCTGCTCGAGTGGGTTCCTCTTGAAAGTAGATATAACATGGTACTCTAAGAGAGAAAAGTGTTGTGATAGTATAACGTTTTCAAAGTATCTCTAACCTCAAACGTGGAACAGAATAATTGCATCTGATAGTTATTTTAAAACATCTGCTGTGGGACACTCACTTAGTTATAAGCATTGGTGTGCATTTCTAATAAACAACAAGACATCAATTTCATTTTCTAGCACTTTTCAAATGCAGTACACTAAAAGGGTTATCTTTATGGCCTTTTCTATTGTCAACAAAACAGCTGCATAGCAAGATACAATACTCCATATAAAAAACAATTTGGCATTTGAAAGAAAATGTTTAACATAATGAACGATGCTTATATAAAACTCTTAATGATTCAAAACATTGCTTTGGAGAAAATGCAATAAGCAATTGTAATAGCATTCTTAAAAATGTGTCACATATGGATGATCATTTTTGCTGGGAGTTGAATGTACAAAATGAAGAAAGTTGGCCAGTGGTCTGTAATTAAGTGGACATGGGCCAGTGGTTCTCATAAATGATCATCAGAGACTGCTGTGTCTGCTGGTTTTAATTCCAACTGAGTCCTTAATCACTGGTGATACCTGGCACATATAACTGATCTGCTTGCCTGATTTGAGTTTTTTTTCCCCCCCAGTCATTTCTTTCAAATATAGCATAGCTAAATAATATGATTTAAATGTCCCCAGCATATTGAACTTAATGCAACCTCTCCTCAATTTCCTAATTAGGAATTTATTTGTGACTAAAATATTATTGATGAGTTTATATTGAACAAACACAGGTGGGAATGTCAATATATGAAATAGTCCCACAATGTGCTTTTGTTTTTTCCTTCTGCTTAAGTCCATTTGGTTACATTTCAGATAACACACCTTAACTTAGGGCAGTTCTGAAACTTGGTACAAGTTGATGCCAAACAAACTCTGAATATATTAGAAGCTGAAACAAAATTGGACAACACAAGTAAAACAGAAAACTGAAATAGACTTTCTTCTGATTAAAAACTTGGCTGAAGCATAAAAGACAAAAAAGAGCTGAAAACAATACAAGTCTCAAACAAATTTTATTACTAGGTCAATTAAGGGCTTAATTATGTGACTAAGAACTCAGTTAGACCAAAACCAGCAGGGCTGGATGCTTCCAATACCCAGAGTGGGAATCCTTAACCCTTAATTCTGACAAAATATGCAGGTGGGACACTACTCGTATCCCATTTGCAGGCCTCCTCTACAAAAACAAAGGCTTTGAATCAGGAATCAGCTCAACCCTGGGATTGGAGACTGAAAATAATTATATATAATAACCAGCTGAACAGATGCACACCAGACTAAGCAACGTCAGGGTAACTGGAATGGTTTCAAATCTCAGTACCTCAGCAACTTCTCCCTGTTTCAGCTGAGCAGGTGTGCAGCATATAAACAAAGGACTTCTGTCTGCCAGCTCTATGATCCGCTCATGTAGAAAGGGGCATCCAGATTCCTGGCTGCACTGGGGTTTAAACTAAATGACATACTTCGACTCTTAACAAACATGCAGGTAAACTTGAACAGATCTTTATAGATCCTCTTTCATTAAAAACTACTATTCATGAGAAAGGTGGCCCTGCAGATGATCTGTCTACATGACCACTTTATGAGTCAGGGCCACTAAATTTTGTTGGAGAAATTTTAAAAATAGAAAAGCATACTTGTCTACAGGGTCCTAAATAAACTGTTTCTATTTCTTGATCATTTGTAATATAAAATGCATCCATACCAACTTCACCCCAGTGAAAGGGGTTGACGCCACCTGTTGTGCAGTTGTACACCAACACACTTCTTGGCCTGTAAAGCCAAACATAAGAAGAAGAACATGGGTAAGGTCACAAACACATGCCATGTGGTCTTCTTGCTCATTTTGCTAGTTTCTTATTGATCCTGAGATCTTATCTAATCTTTTCGCAAAGAATCTCCAAAAAACAGCTTCAGAGTGCGGCTGGGAAGTTTGTATTAAACATGCAGAATTTACACAAAAGTGGTTGTGTATCAGATCATGCCTTGCTAGACCATCATGACATAATTTGGCAACATGGCAAAAACATAGATTCTTAAATAACAAATAGGATTTCTTTCCTTTTACTTAATTAAACATTTATTTAGTTTTCTTTTAAAAATAAATCTCAAGCCATTAAGAATAAAGAGAAGAAATCACCTGGTATATCTGTGAACTCCTGAGTACCATGCTGCAGCCAGTGTAGTATTGATGACTACGTCTACTGGGACAAGATCTGCTACGGCACTGTTAGAGGCTCTCATTGTACGAAGGATTCCCTTTCCAGCCTACAAGTAACAGACAGCACTGAAAAACACCTTTTCTCAATACTTCATACAGTTTTAAAAAAAACTTTTTTTTTATTTTTCAGCTGTTTTAAAGGTAAACTAAGAAAATAAATAACATACATCTCACTTTTCTTCTATTCTTTTATTTACCTTTGCATATGGTGAGGATTTTATGAATTTATAAAACGGTTACTCAAAGTGCTGTTTTTTCAAGGTGCATAAGCAGACAGGCTTAGGTTGGGTAAACAAGGTTGACACTACTAACGCCTGTCCTAACTACTATGCAGATAATAAAGCCTCCACAGGTTTTTCATACTATTCGGATAATATAAATCAAAACAATCACACCTTAATAAAAAATTGCATTTGGTGTAAAAAACTTGCATTGATAGTAAATAGTCAGTTTCCAACCAGACTGTATAAACTGTATTAGGTGCAATGTCAACGATGTAACCCATTTCTCCCTGCTTACGCAAAATGACACATTTCTAAAACCTTGAAACACAGAGACACATAACATAAGATGGCTAAATAAAGCCACAGAATTTTTTTTTTCTGTGCAAGATGACTAAAAATACTTTTAAAGAACATTTATTACCAAAAATTAATTTAACCCATCAAAATTCTGCTAATTCTAGGACGTGGTATCTAATTGTCAACTAAGACCGCTACAATGTCATTCACAAAATTGAACACTTACAGCAATAAATATTCCACTGGGTCCATTAAAATTATCAATCCAGCCCTAGGAGGAAAGAAAGAGACAAGATGAGTAAGGGTTTTAAAAAGATTTCTTTCACTTTAACTTGTCTGTAGCAAACTACTGTCTTTGCCTTACATGGTCACAAAGAACACTATTGTTCTTCCCAAGGCACAGTGAAAGCAATACAAGAGCAGAATAAGACAAAAAACAAAGAAACTGCATTCACTTTTTAGTGAATGTTACCTGTGACAGAATTATGTTCTGAATTTCAAGACTAAAAGCAACAGTAATTTTCCTATCCACACAGAACTGCTCTGACCTGAAAACACTTTTACAAAGGTTTTATCTATGGATTGTGGAAGAAACCTTTGAAAGATTGCTTTTTTCATTTACGGGTCCCCGGTGGCTTTTCAGAACATCACAGCTTATTTCACGGGACTGTGGCTGCTTCCTGGAATTCCTTCATTTCCAGGTCTTAGATTCCAATGTCCCACTCCACTTTACTGTCAACCTCTTATCCCACAGATTCAGCACAGAACAGCTTCCGCTCTGTAGCCCAAAGGTGCCTTAACTGCAATGAACTCTGTGAGCTTCAGGTTGGGAAGTGCTATAAAAGTATGAATCTTCAGATGCAAAAACAAATCCTAAACAATTATTACAATATTGACTCATAAGGTCTCAAATTCCTGTATGAAGAATGATACTACCTAAGAAACAAGCTTCCTTTCCTACCATCAATGGTTTTGATTGCATATAGCTTTCTTCCATGCACTTACTGGAAATGGCTCCATCCAGCTGGCTCCCACAATAGAAGGTCTTATAATTGCCACATTGAGGTTTCCACATTCTTGCTGAACCACATATTCTGCCAGAGCCTTTGTATATGTGTAAGTGTTTGGCCTGTCTCCAATAAGCTTTGGTGTAATTTCATTAATGAGTTTATCATCCATCCACCTGTAAAAAACAAAACTGCTTTCAGACTTTTCATAAGAAATAACATTATTATTTTTAGCCCTTAAGGCATGAGTATGAATTAGAAAATATCCACTGTACAGCAGCTATCACCAAACTGATCCTTTGTGGTAAGTGAACTAATTGATGGCTCTGATAAGTTTATCTCAAAAAGGTTCTCAAATATACCTTATTCATTAATTCCTCTTAAAAAGTGATTCAAAAAATTATTACTCTACTTCACTCTAATGTAGTCTTTCAAAATCACACTTGAATGTGGTCTGTAATTGAAAAACAAAATGCATTTTAAACCTAATACTAAGCTGTGGAAAATGTTAAAAGTTAAATGTGGCTACAAAACACAACAGCTGATAAGGGCCTTCAATGAAGACAAATCTGACATTTCATCTTTCAGAACTGCAATGCAATACAAACTTAGCAAGGCAAGAAAAAAAACATTGCTGGTACTCAGCCAAAGGTTTTATGACTGATGATAAACACTACACAGAGCACACCCTTAAAAAGACTGGTACCTTCAATCATGTCTTGAGAGCATTTCTTGAAGTGACTCAAATGGTGATTTGTCATAATAACAATAACAAAGACTTTTAATAGTCTTCAGTTATGCCAAGTTTGAAAAGGGGAACCAGGATGGAAATAGTCACAAAATACCTTGGTGCTACAATATCAATCCATTAAAAAGCCCTGCTAAATTTGCTTGTGTGCATAACTCTACAGTAAATCTACATATACTACATCCAGGACCTACTTAGCAAAACAGGTACAATTTCTGTAAAAGCAGAGAGGTGAGGTCAACATTATGTTGAGAAAAAAATTGGTTAAGATGTGCTAAGCGTTTCAATGTGATTTAGTCAGAAGACGTTACAAGTACATGTATACAACCCAGATGACTAAATATGTTTTATATACTATTCATTATGCATGTACTATTATTGTCACATTTTAAAGGTTCTCCTTGTCAATGCAACAATGAGCACTATGAACAACTTATGTCTATTTCTTTACAGGTGACCTCAGTGCTTCAGGGGAAGACAAGGCAAATGCTTTACCTATGCTAGTCTAGTAAAGCAAGCACCAGTATTTTTGCATGAAGAACACATCTACTTACTGACAAAAAATGTCGTGCACAAGAAAGAAAAACAAAACATAAAAGTAAAGGGCATGTTTTTCACCATTTCTCCAAAAATATATAATTACACTAACTATAGAACAAAATATATTAAAGCAAGCATGTAATAAAGCTACAGTTCTGAGATAATTTAAGCTCCCTAAACCTTTTTCAGCAACCACTCAATTTAAGTTAATTTCTTTTAATATAAAAGGGTATTGTAGTAGTCTCCTGTCAGCCAACACTATAACCAACTAAATGACTACTAAACATTGAGTGCTACTTTACAGAATTAATAAAGGCCCATGCAATTAAAATAGTTTTCTAAAACAAAATGCTTGTTTTAATGCTAATACTACTATTGCTAATTTAAATATCTAGATCAAAAATATAGACCTTTCAGAAAATCGAAATTTAGTACAGTATTGTATTATGTTTCCATCCATGATTGCAACACGAAAGCTGAACCATTTCATGAACATGACCAAACAAGGGCAAGATGGAAAAACTTCAGGTAGAATCTCTTCAACAAACAAGGTGGAGAAAACACCATTACAACTCACTCTAAAGAGTCAATAAGCTTCTTATAATCCACCGGAGGTGGGTACACTACTTCTTCAATGAGCTTGCGGTTGCAGTTTGCGTACGCTGTTGAAACATGGATGAAAACCTCAAGCTGCTTCATTCTATGAGCCAGGGCTATAAGCTGCTGGGTAGCCAGAACATTCAGCTGCACTGCATCCCTTGAAAATAAAACAGTAATAAGAAACAGAAACATCAGTACTGCTGTGGACTTCAGTGTAAAACAAAGTATTAAAAAACTGCAGCTTCAAAAAATTCACGTATATACATGCAGGCAGATTTAGCTGGCAGAAATGCATTAATGAGAAATTAGCCTTTTTGAACCTTTGATAGCTAAGGACTATGACAGACTAATTAAATGTGTAACTGCAGTAATTGTGTAATAATGCAATTGTGTAATTACATTAAATCACTTTGAGCACAACAATTCGAATTTTTCAAATAAACAGCAATAAAAACTCTGAAGGGAAGTGGCCTGATGAAGGGGCAGTGAAGTGGGAGAACTGATGGGCGAGATCTACAAAGGGAAAATGGCTGTAATACAGTCAAAGGGGTGGCAACATTAGCTACAGGCAAACTCATAGCATTGTCTTTCCATGCTCTGCAAAATGGTACCAGAGCAGAAACTGCTTACGATTACTCACTTCAGTGGCTCATTGAATCTGACAGTTGCAGCGCAGTGGAAGACAATGTGAATGCAGTCGGCAAGTTTCTCTTGGTCTTCTTTGCTCAGGTCAAGTTCAGACTGCGTCAGATCACTGCTCACAGCAATAACTTTGTCTGCAAAATTTGGCTGCTCATCCCTCAATCTATCAAACAGCTGAGGAAAGAAAGGACACATGCTTTAAAAAAATCAATAAAACTGAAATAAGAAGAAATTTGAATTGTGGGGAGAAATCACAGCGAAGTGTTTGCTTTTTATTTCTGCTTGAGTGAAGACAGAGTGAAATCAATGCGGGATTCTTAACCACAGCATGAACAGCAACTGTGGCAGGTGCAACTACAGAAGTTAAACCACAGTGTACATCTGATGCAAGACACATGGTGACCCCCTCCCGTCTCATCATTCAAGAAGGAAACCAAAATGAAAAGTGACTTTTCTGCAGTGCTCCGATAACTCTGTTAAGAAATCATGAGCTGGTTATCTCCCTTCCCAAACCTACCTTGCAGTTCACCATGTCATCAATCCGTGCTTTGGGGGCTTGCCCTGCCTTCTGCCTCACCAGCACATACACAGCATTCACAGTGGGACAGGAGCGCAGCAGCTTTTCCAGCAGGACTTTGCCCATGAATCCAGTGGCGCCAGTGATGAGGACATTCTTCCCCTCGTAGTATTTAGGAATTGAAACCATTGTGCCTGTGGCAACCTTGTTAAAGTGTATCTCCCTGAAGGAATAAAAGCAGAATGGCAACTAAGCATTATCTCAAAATTTCCTACATTTCTACAAACAAAACAAAACACTGTCATGTACATGCTTCTTACGCAATTGTGAAGTGATGGAAGGTTTTTTTTTCTCTGAACCCTGGCATAGTCACAGAACTGTAATTTAAGGGATAAATTGCCAGCAGCCATATCACACTGCAGCTCACAACTGGCAACCCACTGAAGCTAAGCAGCTGTGAGCCTCGTCAGTACCTGGATGGGAGACCTTCTGGGAAAAACTAAGGTTGCTGCTGGAAGAGGTGTAAGTGGGGCCAGCAGGGGGGGGGGCGCTCACCCTGCGGTCTATGTGGGTCCTAATGCCCCAGTATAGTGACGGGGACACTACACTGTAAAAAGGCGCTGTCCTTTGGATGAGACATAAAACCGAGGTCCTGACTCTCTGTGGTCATTAAAAATCCCAGGGTGTTTCTTGAAAAGAGTAGGGGTATAACCCAGGCGTCCTGGCCAAACTTCCCATTGGCCCTTATCAATCATGGCCTCCTAATAATCCCCATCTATGAATTGGATTCATTACTCTGTTGTACTCCCCACTGATAGCTGATGTGTGATGTGTGATACTGGCGCACTATGGCTGCCGTCACATCATCCAGGTGGGGCTGCACATTGGTGGTGGTGTAGGGGATCCACATTACCTGTAAAATGCTTTGAGTGGAGTGTCCAGAAAAGTGCTATATAAGTGTAAACAATTATTATTATTAAGGTAAAAAAAGGAAAAAAATATTACTGTAGGTTTGTAGGTTTTTGGCTTTATGCAACGTGATGGAATGTAATACATTCTTAAAAAGAACTTAAAAAGAACCACTGAAACATATTCTATTGTTTAAATACATCATAGTCATAAAACGGAAAATTTTCAAAATGCACTTAAAAAACAGTATAATACTATCTCAAAAGTCCAAACACATTTTTATTACGAAATTGCAACTGCTTTCAGCAAGTACAATAGTACCGTCAGTATCCTGCTCAGTTACTGCATGCTCCCAATCAGCAGTTGTGTTAATTATTACCCTGTAAAGACAAACTAATCTGATTGTTCTAGATAACCTCAGTTTCATTGAAAAGGCAAATGCTGATAACAAGTAATGCTGAAAGTTTTTTCAGACCCAAACAAGCCATATAAAATAGAAATATTATGCATCTAGATGATAAAAGCTTAGTAGTAGAAAATTGTCCTGAATTTAAGCGCATCTGTAAAATATTAATATTAATTAAAAATATAATAAAATAAATAATAATTTAAAGTTTAATAGCTTTTAGATGCGACAAGGTGTAGGCCCACAGCTCCCACCAACGCCAGAATCCAGCAAGTATTCTAGGTCTCCAAGTCAAACAGTCGATTGTACCTGTTGTACCTGTTTTGTACCTGTTTTGCTAAGTAGGTCCTGGATGTAGTATATGTAGATTTACTGTAGAGTTATGCACACAAGCAAATTTAGCAGGGCTTTTTAATGGATTGATATTGTAGCACCAAGGTATTTTGTGACTATTTCCATCCTGGTTCCCCTTTTCAAACTTGGCATAACTGAAGACTAATGCATAACTTTTCTGCCAAGCTACAACAACAGTAAAACAAGCAGATCTGGAGCCAAATAAAACAGACCCTATTGTAAACCAAACAAAGCACATCACAATGTAGAAATTAACTCACCAAACAGTACATGTGATGAGATTACAAGAAACATGCAAAAGATAAACATCATTTAATGTCTACAACAGCTGTATACCAAACACATTTTATAAGCAGTCATGAGAGAACAATTTCTCCAGAAATATGTACAGTGCCATACAAAAGTACTGTATCTATGCCCTTCCAATGGTCAAATTGTGACATTAAAATTATGTATATACATTTTTTTAAACTTAATACTTTATTCAAACCTGAATGCCCTAAAGACGTCCAACAGTAAGAGATGTTACGGTACGTCAGCAAAACCTAAAGAGAACAGAAAATGAAATATGGCAATTGTATAAGTATTCAGACCCCTGAACTCAATGTTTGGTGAAAAATCAAGTGTAGCAAGGCACTGTACAGTATATGTAGGCCAGTACACGAGATTAATTCTTTACATAACTAAGACCTCAAAAGATTTTCACTGTTCTAAAGATGAGAGAGGCGATTAATGATCGATGGCGGTGTAGTAACTGTAGTAACTGAAGAGACATTTAATTATCCCCAAAAATAACAAACAATACTAAAGGGGGTCTGTAAACACTTTAAGCAGGGCAGAACTGTAAATGGACTCAATGCTACATGACTACTGAGATGGAATGCCTTGCGTTTCATGGTGGAGCACATTCTTCTTTCACTGGATTCCTACCCTGAATATGCATTATATGCATGCTTTTGTGGCATGAAGAAATGCCAAGTTTAAAACTCCACCTTATGATCACACATTTTTCCACCTCAACTGTCCTATGTACAGACACAAATAAACAAATAACAACTAAGTATGATTCATACATATTTTAGAAATGTAGGACTATTAATGATCCCACCACCAACAACCCTGCACCCTGGCCCTGATGTTAAAACTAATAATTCAATACAGGCTTAAATGCCAAGTGTATAACAAGAACCATATGTTGCAGGTGAATCTGAAAAATAGGAAAAATAAAAATAGTGTGCTGTTTGCTGAGACCAGTAACCTTGAAAGCCATACCTTTTGGCTCAGAAGCAAAAGGAATATCCAACTTATATGGACTCACAATAGACAACTGGCTGTGGTGTAAAAATATGCAAAAGAGTATATCCTGTGGGGCTTTCATGCTGACAGCAGCTATGTCTTTGCTGTGGAGAGCAGAGTTAGTTATTTCTGCCTGCCAAGGGTTTGAAGCTGTGTGTGCTTTCCAAGAAATATGCTGCAGTTATTCCAGACGTGAAATAACCTATATGGTGAATGTAGTGAGGGAGACAAGAACTTAAGAAAGACACACAAAAAGAATCTGCTTCCAGCTGTCTCCAGCAGCTTCTGAAATACTGATGCTTCCATGCTGAGGAAAGCAAAAAAATAATAATTTTCCTGTTAAACAACGGTGACAGAACAGGAAAGATATAGTATGGGCTTAATTTAAGCACTAAAAATATTTAATGCATTTTTACTTATTCTATGGATAGGATCTATGCAACATAGGTTCGTTTCTTTTAAATTACTTTGGTTTTGCATGTTGTTTCAGCAAGTAGGAGAATCACTAAGCCTTAGATAACACCATAGCAAGTTCCAGTTGAACCCCCATCTTATTTGCATAAGTGTTTCATTGAAGGCAGCAATGAAACATATCAGAAAAGCCCTGGAACCTTTATTTTCATATTTTATTTCTATACTATTAGAGGACAAGAAAGGGAGCACCAGTTAACAATATTAATTGAATATTGCCATATTTCGTCCATTCAGACAAGCTTTTTCTCAAGTGTTGTTCCATATTATCTTCTCAATTTACTTGGTTGGCACTGAAATGGGAGTCTGGGTCGAATAATATTTAATATCTAGTCAAAAAAAGGTCATTTATCTAGTTATGGTTCAGACAATAAGCAGAACAGGTGGGACTTTCCACTTTTACTCTTTTAAATTTAAGAAAGGTAAACTTTTAGAAAGTCAATTTCTGTCCTTTTACAATATGAAAAAGGTACATTTAATTATGTTATTTTAATATTCTAAAGAATCCCTATAGAAAAACGTTTAGTAAAAAATAGAGATTTTTTTAATCCTCCACCACAAAAACAAAATCAGCACATTGTGAGTGTACACAGACTATAGCTGGCCTGCAATAATACAGTAAAATGTAATGCAATTTAGATTTGCATCTCACATTTGGGATCTGGACTTGACCACACCAAGAATGGCTTTTTCATTTCCATTTTCACATTAAAATACACTGAACAACAGCTCAACATTTTCCACAATGAAAGTGGTACAGTATATATGTATTCTCAAATATACATTAGGTTAAATAAATCATTTATGACAACAATAAATCAAGCATCAATATCTAATCCTGCTCAGAAATGGTAGCATAAATGTCATAGGATCAGATACAATTATCTCAGTAGAATGAATTTAGGCTGCCATACAACTACTTTGGTATAGCTGTTTGTTATACCAGTTGTAACAAACAGGAATAAAAGCGTTAGGTTGAGGTTGTTGAGGTTGGTGTTACTACGTCTGATGAAGATCATGTACAGTTTTGAGATACATATTCACAAAATCTCTACTGTACAACACTAATAACACAAAGACACAGAGTGTGTGGACCCACAACTATTCCTAACAAAACATAGACAGACCTAGAGCTTTTGAGTTTCTAAAATACATCCAAACAAACCTCATTTGTTATTCTTAATACCGAAAGGCACAGGTTTGTCAATGGGTCTGTGATAAGACTGATAGTAATGAAATCAGAATCTTGTGACTATGGAAAAAAAAAATCCAAAAAGTTTTAGTCATGCCTTTTCTCCAAAGGCATGTGTAACTTTTTAGTGAAATGGTTTCCTAAAAGAAAAATCAAAATATTGGTAATCGTCCCAGACAGCACTACCACTGAATGGACTTTTATCACTGCAATATTGAAACTAAATTAAACAAACGAAATGCTCTTTAAGAAAATGTATGCAAATATTAAGATGCATTGAGACTAGGACAGTTCACTGTACAACACAAACTTTAGCCTAAATCTGGAAAATGAAAAGAAGAGACATGGTCAGGGGCAGCAGTGTGGAGCAGTGGTCAGAGTTCAGGACATCAAACTGGAAGTTTGTGGGTTCAAATCCAAGGTGAAACACTGCTGTTTCACCCGAATTGTTCCATTTAAACAACCAACAGATGGTGTAAATGTAAGCCAATTTAGACTGAAGCATCAACCAAAAGAAATTTGATTAGTAAAAACCTAAAAATAGGTATGGAAGAGGAATACATATGTAAATATAATAAGGTACAAAACTAGGAATGTACAGGATACCAAAAAAAAATGCACAGTACAACCTCAACAAATCAAAGGAACACTGTGTTGATTCTCCAAAGATGATGTTGGCCCTGCAGTAGGAAACTGTTATATAGTTTTTACTAGTGAGCTTCACAACATACACTCCCCTTTTGTGTAAATATTGGGTAAATCTGTATTTTTAAGTGGACATCTCTGAGGCATAAAATTTAAAGTTAAATATTTAGAGAGCTTTTAGAACTCTGAATCATGCATTCTGCACTACCACATTTAATAACAGCATTTACCTAAAACTGACTATTTACATACATTACCTCACATACTCTTCAACTGCATATTGTAGTATTTGCATATCTCTGGTCTTCAAGTGATATGCCAATTCATCAGTAAAACAGAGTTCACTGGTTTTGCTAATATTACTACTGTGACGGGAGACTCTGTCTCCACATCACCTGGCACTCGTGAGGTATCCACACACACACACATATGCCAACAGTTCATCGCCAAAGGTGATAAAACTGTTTTCAAACACATACAGACTTTAACTGGTCTGAAATCTCAGGGATAGCTTTGCTTTGCTTTGTGGGTGCACAAACAGAGCAAAGTAAGGTAATTCAAGTACGATCAAAAATTAAATATTTACTCAAACCATACAACTGTATCCTTTGTTATCATAAGTGAAATAAAACACCAATTTAGCCACAGACATTTAGTTAACTCACGTGTTTCTAGTGAACCCAAACCATGACAGAGCAACAGGAGCTGGCTTAGTAGTGCCTGTCCCAGGGTTCGGTACATGAGAAGATACCATTGTGTGGGGGTAGTATTTTCATAAAAACAATAATGTACATAAAATGATTATTGGCATTTTGATTTTATCAATAATATGTTAATTGTGAATTGTGAATGGGAAGGATTTATGTCAGAATTAATTTTTGGATTACAGCAGAACCTTTTAGGGGGTGTTTTACTTAAAAGGGGAGCCCCTCTGGAAAAGAAAAGAAAAAATAAGACAGGAGGAAGTTTGTGGAGTAGTGCTATGATAGAGTTACCTACAGCATTTTCTTTTTCTTGTGTTGTTTTTCCTTTGATTAATTTGTTTTTTTCACAGTGTTTTTTGTTTGTGTGCACTTTGGGAACGCAGCTCCTCACAATAAGCACCATTACACTTCTATACAACTGTGGCTGTGCCATCATTATCACCCCACCATTTTTTCTGTGCTTCTAAACTACTGAAGGATAAGACTGTGACAATTATTCTTGTGCTGCATTATATACACAACATAACTCACTACAGTATCTTCAAGGTTGCCACTTTTAAATTGACATTCACCATCTAAAAAAAGTTTGTCTTAACTCGAACACTAGCTTCTAGGATGTGTATCCTACTGTAATCTTAAAAGCATTAAAATTTCAAGGACGTTGAAAACAGATTTTGACACAGAAAGCTAGGACACATTCCTGTCAGAAATACTTTTTAGAATTAGTCTACAATTACAGAACTGACGCACCTCAGATCCGAGCAACGGATACACAAAAGTGAAATGACAGTGTCACGGAGTATTGTCATATTTATATTTACTGTTTACAATATAACAGCACCCCAGAAATATTCAACTATCTCTCATTTTCTAATGCAAAATTAAGAAATAAGTACAAATAACTTGTAATAATAAAGGAGACGAACTATCACAAGCAGCAGGAAACGTAGCTGTCTCAGCCTGGTACTCTTAAACATTCAATAAGCTTTTGATTTCAAATAAAGACACTCACAGATGGTTGTCATTTTAAAAAAGTGCATCCATTTAACGGAACAATAACTGCCACTATTCAGCTGAAGTTCAACCCAACATTTAGCAACCTTACGTAGCTACTGTAGTGTTACCAGAAAACAAGAACACCGTCGCACCCATGCTGAATTCATGCACCTCTAGTAACAACCTTGTCTCTTTGGAGTACTGTCCCTCGATATAACTTCCAAATTATATCAAGATTCCCCGTACTCTCTCGAAGGTGCGAAAGAAAATCGTGTTTGTGACTTCCCCTTTCCCCTCAATCAAGACAGCCTCACAGGTTCTGGCTCGCAAGTGGTCATGATTAATACATAACTCATTTAATAAAACCCAGACAAAATGCATCGATTTTTTATATAAGCGCACTTATGGGGAGCGCCCCTGAAGAATTCTGTACAGATGTATTTTTTTTTCTGTGTAAGTCCGCATAACAAAAAAATATATATTTTCGCGATATTAAATGAAAGGATACGCCATCTTCAAACGCATGCAGAATTCAAGAATAACAAAAAGTAGCAAATGAACCCAGCAATGCGCCGCGGACGAGCGCCACTTCCTGGAAATATACCTCTTTCCTCTTTCGAACAAAAGAGTGGAGAGGCAACTTGCAAATATAATCCACGCATTACACAATGCAAAACAACATCGTAAAAAAACCGCAGTATTGTACCTGGAAAAAAAAACGGTCCTCCTCCGTGTTACTTCTCCCTTTTCCCTTTTCCCTTTTCCGCTGTAACTGCTGTCAGCCCCGAACTGTAACACAAGCCTTACCGCCCAGCCGTGATCAGAGGATGATCAGGCCACGCCGCTCTCTGTGAGGATGTTTAATCGAGCCCGTCTCGTCGATGCGCCCGTGAGGCGTGCGCCGTTCTGCCGAATTGTGAGCTTCGTGTTCTGCACGCTCCGGCTAGACTGGTTGGTTGGAGAAGAGGGGGTGTAATTCAGAGATAATATTTAAGGATACATGAATCACTGCTAAAATGAATATATCAGATTGGTAAAAACGTACACAGCATTTACAGAAGTAAGGTGGGGTTGTATATTATTATTATTATTATTATTATTATTATTATTATTATTGTTGTTGTTTTTGTAAATATTATTGTTAATGTTATTGTTATTATATTGTATTATTATAATTATTTAAGATGTTATATTTTGTTGCTGCTGCAGCTGTTGTTGTTCGTTGAATAAATACATTTTTATTTTAACGAATAACAACAACAACAACTGCAGCAACAACATTTTAAGAATTTAAAAAAAACATGTTTTCTTGTCATACAACTTCAAAAACCGAAGTCATCGAGCAGGAAACCCCCTCTAGCTACGACAGTTCAAGTTTATTTCTGAGTGACACGAACCTGCATAACAAGTTTAATAACTATCTAGTGAACTAGATCTTATCTGTTTGGACAAGCACTGATTGCTGGTTTTAGTCATATTTGAACTGCACTTCTAAACATCATGAGATGGTACACGATACACTGTATCTTTAATAATGAAATGTAATTTATTTTATGCATGAATCCAAAATGTGAAAAATAACCTCAGAATCTGTGACATCTTTTCTGTCTTGAATGTTTAAATATTGTTGTTTGGCCCTATATTTAGCTCATGAGAAATAAACGTTACGTGTAAAGTAGCACAGCCTGCGATTATGAATGAGGACATTACAAAGATCACCCAACTCCAGCGATATACATGCTGTTGCTCAGATCATGAGGTAGAGGTGGATTAATGCACTGCTAAGTGATATTTAGCGATAATGGATGACAGAAATGCTCCACAAACATGCTGTACATCTTTAAACCAATACACATCCCTATATAGAAAGGACACATGTACAACATTTTAAAGCCCACAATTAAGACCATTTCACTGAATTAGCAATACTAAGCCTTTCAAATGCAGAAATCACCCACCCCCCCCCCCCCCCCCGTTGCTGTTATCAATTCATAATGCAGCTTTATATAAAATTCTACAGAAGATCATAAAACATTTAAAGTTTGTATTAGTCTGTTAATCCAAATTTCAAATTTAAAAAACGAAAGCAATGTTAGGCAGTACGCAGTATATGAAACTGTATTCTACTTCCTCCTGTTTTCTGGCACTTATTTGATGCATTGAATGGTATTTACAGTTCAGTTTACCTTTAACTACTTAGAAAAAACATCTTTATTTCATTACCCATGTCCACCAACTGAACTTAATTTAAGTTAATTAATTTTCCATTTCCTAAAACATATAATCTTGTTTTTTGTTATCTTTCCTTCTTTTGGCTATATTTCAACTTTTGCTATTGTTATATCACTTTATAACCCATCTACAGTTTCTTGCATTAGGAATTTGTCTTTTCGCATGCCACAGCTTGCTTTCCATGAGACACACAGGCACACAGACAGGGAGAGAGAAGCTCAGGGTCAGTCATTTATACAGCCTGCAACTCTGCATAATCTTAGAATGCAGTTTCTTTGTGGAACCACCCTCATACTGTAAGAAATGTTTGCATAGTACGACTGTAAGACTGTTTGCACAGGTAGAATTATCTGGAGGTTGCATCAATTCCGTGTTATTATTCATGGAGAAAAGGAAAAATCTCCCGTAAGGTGATTTATTATTAAGTTCAAAAGGTTGCAGAAGGTCTCCTCATACTCTAAAGATAATAAGTTATGATGTGAATTTACACTTAATCAAGTTCATAATGTCTCCTTCTAATTTCAATGCATCCATCTAGAGAACGGATACATTCTGAAATACTCTGAGAAGCATGTCAGATGAAATTAAATTAACTTGTTAGATTCCTGCCTTGAAATCCTCAGCAATATGTATTAGCTTGAAATACTCCATGGTTCAGGTATTGCCATGGGCAAAACCTACATGAATTTATATTGTATCAGTGGGTCTGATTGAGTGGCTCAATGGGTAGCCAAGCCTGTCCCTGAAAGAATGGTCAAAAGCTTACATTATCAGTGAATGTGAATCATTAACTTTCAACTTTCAACTCTCAATGTCAATTTCTTTCAACAGCCACCACAGGAATCAAACTCTAAAATCATATTTTTTTCTCTAATGAATATATTTTATTTACATTGTGTCACACCATTTTGAGTGTTCTTAAAACACTCTACGTTCTAAGATACCAGTTTCTAAAGATATAATTTCTCATTCATTAACTAGCCTTATAAAGAAATCAGTGCACCGAATCTGACACATGAGCAGGTGCTGAAATTGGCAGGTTAAGAAAACAAAACACCCTGCTGTTTTGTGCCTTGATTTTGTTATCAACATAATGAACATCATAATAATATTTATTCTCTCTTGCCACTCTTTTGGAAACATCACCCAAACATTGCACAGCAGCAGCATTTGATAAGTGAGAAAATACTAAACCCATGAACAAAAGATAACTGGTATTCAAGAAGCAAAAAGATAGCTTTCATAAGTGGCTAAGTGAAAACATACACACCAAATTGATAGACCGCTTTTAAGCAACAGAATTTCTTCTGGCACAGGTTGATTATTATTCTTCCTTAAAGACGTGGTATATTGGAATTGGGCTCAATTACAAAACTAAAGCAGAATCACATTATCTTCCTACAATGCATTTACATAACTGTCAGCTTTGCAATCTCAAGCTTTTTAAATTTAAATAGCACTGAATTAATTACATATGTGGAACATTTTTAAACATTTTTTGTTTTTCTGCTTTACGAATTAGTCTTGTTTGCAGTCTACAAAGGAACAAGTAATAGGTTTATTCCATGCTGAAAAAAAGAAGAAGAGAACACAACGTTTCGGCAGTGGAGCCTTCTTCAGGTGTGAGAGAGACAGGGCAGTAGGCAAAAGAAATGTAGCGGGAGAACAAAGGCTGGGAGGGAGGAGGAGTGAGAGGCGGGAGCAGGGGACAGAAAGAGAGGCCAACCAAGAGGTGTGAAGTCAAAATGGGTGTAGAGAGGTGTGAAATGAAACTTCCAATGAATGGAGAAAATTTAAAAGAACAGTAGTCTGTCGTTAAGAGAAGGGAGAATGTGTGATCCTAGCTGCAGAATGATTTTGGTTTTGGTAGTCCTTCTGATGTATGAGTTCGGAAAACACAGTCTGTTTGCAGTCTATATGTACTGGAAATATACCACTTCCTCAGTGACGTTTTATCTAGATCCTATTGTTCTCCTCCCCACTGATACCTGATGTGTGGTGAGCGTACTGGCGCACTATAGCTGCCGTCACATCATCCAGGTGGATGCTGCACATTGGTTGTGGTGGAGGGGATTACCTGTAAAGCGCTTTGAGTGGAGTGTCCAGAAAAGCACTATATAACTGTAAGGAATTATAATTATTATTGTAAAATGTATTGCATCACAGTAACAACTTATGTTACCAGTTACTGCTGTGGCATTCATCAGCTATCCCTCACAGTCCAGGATGAAGGTACAGATGACTGATAGGACCTAATGACATCCACACACTCTTGGGAAGTTGAAATAGAACTGTGTTAGAAGGTACAGTATCTGATCATGTACAGCACAATTTTGTAAACAATCTTCTGGGTCTCAAAGTAATTTGCTTCTTGTCCAGATAGATATACTCTGTCCATGAGATTCAGTCATAGACCATAATAATATTGATAGTGCATTTCAGCCTGAAAGCTCACAGCAACCACACCCAACAGGATAAGTGGCAAGAAGGCTCCTGAGTATATATATAAGAACGAGCAGCCAGAAATGCTTTCTAGCATCCGCATGACTGATATCATTTTAGTTTTGGAATCACTCATACAGTAAGCTGTTGTCACGGTTAATTACCAGAGGCTCAGAATGAAAGCATTGCAATTTATCAGGAAATGGATTTCAGAAATCATCAGGACTACAAACCGTGTTTTATAAGTTTTCAGATACTGCCACCTAGTGTTTCAATTGGTTCAATCCATCATATATTGGAAAATACACCACCAGCAGCACTGTTTTGTACCTATTGTTAAAATGGAAGACATTATGCTCTGAGGTTCAACATTTCTGACCCCAAGACCTGGAGCAGTTTCATTACGTAGTTACTAATTATTTTCCTGATCAATATTATTTTGTCACACGTGATGCAGACTTGTAAACTATTGACTGCCTAAGTTAAAGTAGTATGTAGCTGCATGCTTGCACATTCTAACATGAGAACTGTGTTCAGTGAGTAAGCAAGTGTGTCAATGTGTTTGTGTGTGTCAGTGGTTGCATTAGTTAGTGCGCTGTCACAGTGTGGGTGTTTGTATCAGTGAGAATAAGTGTGTCTGCAACACAACAGGTCCTTTATAGATTACAAAGCCTGAAAAGATCTAACATTTAGAGGCACATTTAAGAAAAATATGTTTTTCTAAAAGTTTTTTTACATGGGTCAGATGGGTAGTGATAAATCTTGTACTTGCTGCCCACCCTAGTATTGTTTTCTATAGCTATATTTAATTTTTAGGAGATCATTATTGATTGCAGTGCTGAACTATTAATACACAGTATGGTTTCCAGTCCAGGGTTTTGGAAAAGGCTAAACAATTACAACAAAGGCTAAATAATTTTATAAACTTTAAAGGTGAAACTTATTTGCATTTATATATTAAGATTAAAACCCCAAGAACCTCATTTTTTCATTAGAACAATATGTTGTAAATTTAGCTAACTAAACGTTCCAAAGAGAGGTGTTAGTATGAGTGCTGTAGGGAAGTGCTGAATTCATTAACAGTTCAAGTGGGCAGTGGGTGCTGCTTTCTTAGTCAATCAATCAATGGTTATTGTCAGGTCTGACTTGAGCTCTATCATGTGCTTTTGGTTTCATTTCTGCCTCAGCTGCTTCTGACACATATGAGCTGTCACAGGTATACAGTATAAGGAATTCATAGAACTTTTTAGGCACTTCAGCACTTTAATTGTGCCTGGACTCAGCATCAATAAAGGGTGTTATTTTTGTTTTGTTCCTTTAATGTATTAAATAGATTCATATATAATTTTTCATATTTAAATACATATTAATTTGCTTATTAATGACTCATCATTTTGCATACCTATTTCATGTTAAGACTTTGTAGCAGCAATACAAGTGCTGTAGTTCAATGAGTTGGGAGATGCTCCATTCAAATCATATTTGAACAACATCTTTAGACACTTACACTTAAAACCTGACAAATGACATTATTTCACCCTAACATTAGGACAGCTCTCAGGTGCACCTCATACTTCTTATAGACTAGGAGACCCAGAGCTTCTGGTGATCAGAATGGACATTCTCCCCAGAGTAAAATATATTAAATGTAATGCACCAAGATTGTCAATTACGAGTGTGCATTTTACAGTGCATTCATACAATGCCTTTTTGCCTGTATTGGCTGTACACTCACAATTCTTAAGCAAATCATATTGATGAGTTCCGACCTGATCTGTTAAAGTTTTGAAGTTTTTTTTCCCCAAGCTGTGTCTGCATTAATAAAAGCTTATTTAAAGCTGCAGCAATATTTAGTTTCTTTTAATAAAATATATTTGGAAACAAATGCATCAATATTTTACACATCATCTTTTAAAACCCTACACCTACAAATGGATCTTGCTACCAGCTGCACAGTTGGATTTTCCGTATTGGAATAATTTCAGACGAATGACTGACCCACTTACACTCTGGAAAATCTGTACAGTTCGTGAAGCTCGCCTTTCTCTCTCTCTAACACAAAGGTCTTTGTGGTGATCAGCACGGCAGCTCCAGTAATACAATGTGCTATGACATGGAAGCTGAAACAGTATAATCCGAGAGAAAGACCATGTTCCTAAGAAGGGAATTGGGAGCCTGTAACAAGTTACCAAATCAGCATTTAAAACTGAAATAGGGCGGCAAGAACACAATAACAATTCTGACAACCTGGTTCATTTGAATGTTGTACTGAATGTATACTTAGCAGTGTTAATCCTGCTCATAAATTCTTGGCTTTTCAATAATGTTTTGTCAGTTTCTTTAATTCTCTCTATTTTGTGATCGTTACACTGCTTTAGAGTATATTAAAAGATCAGGCCCTGATAATTAAATTATTACCAGGTGATGTTGCAAACTGGATTGACAGTCATTAAGGAAGAGATTACCAGTGTTTTCCAAAATACAGACAATATGACATCATGCGTGCTTCTCGTCTTTTGCGCGTGCACTATCTTGGGCAAATTAGCGTGTTAGCGCTCAAGACAATCTCATTTGCGACTACGAACTATCATGAATAAAGAATAGTTAAGACAGGAAGCGAACGCTTGTTGGCAAATCACAACAAAGTTTGATGAAGTATTTTCAATTCAATTTATTTGTAAGAAATAGAAGTCTATTTAACACTATGTACAAGTACAAACTTTAGTTTCCCCCCTTTCATATATCAGTTGATTAACAATTATTCTAATAACGAGCATCTGCAATCGTAGTTTATAAAGAACGCTTCGCTCTCGACTTTCCACATACTGTCAGAGTCAGTGTAACGATGAATCTTCTGATACTGTGTCGTTTCTGCAGTCTGATTTCTTTTAGCTTTTCATCTCATATTCTGGGGGCGATTATGTACTTCACACCACGAGGAAAAAATCCTGATGATACGTTTAGAGTAAGTAATGTTTGTACAATTAAAGGCGTTGCCTGCGTTTAAATATTTTAAATGCAGGCAAAATTTTCTCTAGCCAAAAATTGTAGATAAGAGGGAAACGTTTAGTAATCCATCATTAAATTGTTCACTACTTTACATGCTTGTTCAGTGTCAATAAAATTAATTCATTATTATCAATCGTACTCTCTAAATATGCACCGGGGATGAGTACATTTTCTTTTTCTTGGAAAACTATTTTATTTTGCATTAGGCACTGTTTTATTGGATAATTTTATATCTTCAATTGCAGGTGGACTATTGGGTTAAAGAATCCTTCACTAATGGATGCCATTCTGAATTGCATTTGAGGTGCTTTAAAGGTACCTGTGGAGAAAACGTGCATTATGAATTTGGGAAGATAGACGATGACATTTTAGGGAACTGGTGTCAAGCAGAAGGGTATATGTCTTTTGACGTTACAACGAATAAACCTTTTGTTTTAAGGTGAGTTTCTTTTCAAATCACCATGATGAATATGAAATATTTAAATTGTTTGGGTAGCCAAGCACACATTATTTGTACAGATTATGTAAGGATTTTTTTTGTTTTTGTATACCAATATATGAATGCAGCTTTTGCTATGGAGTTATATAGTCTTATTTTGAGACTTGTATTAAATCTAAAGACTGTCATTTATACAGTACGTGGAATCCTACAAGCCAGGATATATGCTATTGCCCTGTGCAACATTGACATTGAATTAAGAACTCATAAGTGGCAGTGAAAGTTTAGTGGCTGTATGGTTCAAGACCATTTTCTCTTTCATTCCTTTGAAGAGAAGCTATTTATCCTAAATTTACTACTGCTTTACATGTTCAAGGCCAGAAAGTTAAGATTGTCTTTTTTTTGTTACATTTTTTAAGATTTCTTTTTGTTTCATCAATGCAGGGCAACCAACTGCTGCTGGGTTAATAATTCAGCTAATGCCAATTGGTGGCAGCTTTTGACCTATGTGGATTTAGGAACAAGATCTGACACGCGGGCTTCCAACAGATCCCCAACAACAACAATTCTACCAGAAATAAGGTTTTGCTGTCAGATCTCCATCTGTCAGTTTATTTTTATAATCCTAGAACGCCTCTTCTTTTTGTATTGCCTTTAGGTACTGTTCTGTATTGGTAAAGGATATTTGTGGTAAAACGCATATTTATTGGTAAAGGATATTTCTGGTAAAATGATAAAGATACTGCCTTATTTAACTTAATCATTCATTTAATCGGGATGGTTATGGTTATTATTTAGTTTATTCTTTCAGTTGTGATTTCTTTGAAGTTTAGCTCTTTCCTAAGATGGTGTAATGTGGTAGTTTTTGTTTCCTCTTTGACATGACTGTCACACTTCAAAAGTGAAGCATGCAGTAAGTGTTCCAAATCTGATAACACACTAAAAAACTTATGTAATGTATTGTAGGTTAGTGATCAACTGCATTTAACTTTGTTACTGACATTTAGCCTTGATAAGATGCTGGGTAAAGAGACCACTCATGTCATCCCATTCTTAGCATCCGGTTTTTAATGTTAACTGTTCTGCAATATGGAATGTAATCAACAAATGGGTTATGCACATCACTATAATATGATGTAGAAATAGAGTAAATCTTTGGTTACAGAATGCTTTTTAGAATGCATTAATGTGTTTAAGTAATTGTACTCGGCATGATTAAATTACTGGAAATCAAAACTAGACAGTAGCTTGTTTGGGTTTCATCTTTTCAAGGGCTCCTCAGAACTGCCCAACTACATACAATCTATTGGCTCATGACCCAGATGGAGATCATGTTAGATGCAGATATGGACTGAAGAGCAATTCAGAGTGTGTTGCATGTAGTCAACATCCAGGTTTCTATCTTGATCAGGTAATGGTAATTATCCTACAGTTTTGCATGATGTATAAGATTTGCTGTTTTTACAACATAAGCATAATTATAGTTCACAACTGATTGTGTTGGCTCACATGTTTATTTATAACTCCTGTTTTAAAAACAGCACTTGGGCATTTATGCCTAATATTGTAGTTAACATAATAGGGATTCAAGGTTTCCTAGAGTCTTTTTAATGCTTCTCATTTCAAAATGCGTGTAAGTATGCCTACTGTAAAATAACTATCACAAACTGTTACTAGAAGTAAACTTATAACTGTTAGCAATCATTCTCACATTTTTGGATTACTTTGATCATGCAGTGTGTATTATGTTTCAGGGATTCTTATACTGTAGGTCAATGTAAACATATTTTAAAAATTTCTCTTCAACTGACTAGAAAGTATTTTCTTACTGGAAAAGTAATCCAAAATTGCTCCTGAGCTGTTTAAAACCTAAGATGTGATGTTATTTTCTTAAACTCAGCTTGTTTAGGAGTGTTTTCCTAAACTGGGAATGTGAAGATAGAGAATAGTACTTGTAAGAGGAGAGTGGCAAGGTTCACAGTTCCGAAAGGCTTAGTACGTGACTGAAGGCTCCATGTATTGTATATCAACCTTGCCCAGACACTTGCAGAGCTTATAAACTTGTTGACTTTGCAAATGGGGCAAAACAAAATGAGGTGAAGGTGATGAGCATGATGATGGTGGGAATGATATCTGCACTTCATTCTGAAATTGGAATATACGGGACTATGTTGACATAATAGGCGTTACAAAAAAAAATAACGGGAAGGACCATGTGCCGGTATATTAAATTGTAGATACTATGGAAGAGACAGTCTCTCCAAAAAGCAATATTTTCCAGACATGTAGGAAGCAAACAGAATGTTTGAATATACTGTATTGCAAAATGTGTTATGACAGCAGTGATGCTGAATGTCTTAATTCAGATATGCAACTCCAATTAGAATGTAAACATGTTTTGAGTATTCTTAGAAAAGGAATAACTTAACTCAGTGTTTATTTAAATTACTTAAGTCCTTAATAAAGTGGTGGCCCAAAAATAATTGAGAATTAAATGTACTGTAGTTTACTTCTTGATTAAAATAATTGTGGCTGTCTGGTGCAAACTGTCGGTCTATACTATTGAAACTGATTACTGTTCAAGAAACAGTTTGAAGACCTTGAACCAATTAGTTACTAGCAACTAAACAAGCAATATAGTTAAAAAAAAACTGTATATTTGAATCTTGGATTTTATTTTTATGATAAATGAAATGTTGAGCCCTTTTGAAATTTTATTTTTCTTCTCCTGCCTTATTGTTGTGTGCAACGTGTGATGCTCTCTGGGTGCAATACGAGAAAGTGAGCCAAATGTATGGAACTGAGAAAATTTAGATGATCGTTCTTACGTCTGTGGAGATTTTGAAATGTGCTTGTTGTGGATTTTTTTTTCTTTTAGGGAACATGCACTTTATTATTTTCTGAATCTTTGTGGCTTGTGTATGTGTTTGAAATAGTACTGGAGGACTTTCCAAGGGAAGCCATTAACCTCACCTACACGGATGGCACTTCCTCCATTAGAACTCCTCAGCAGTCTTCCCCACTCAGCAAAGTTCCTTTGCAATTTGTTTTTAAAGGTGAGACTTGTGATTCTGTAAACATTAAGATCTGGTAGAAATTTTAAACGTTTTAGCATTGAGGTTTGTATACCAGGTGTGAGCCTGGTCAGTACCTGGATGGGAGACCTCCTGGGAAAAACTAAGGTTGCTGCTGGAAGAGGTGTTGGTGGAGCCAGCAGGGGGCTCTCATCCTGCGGTCAATGTGGGTCCTATATGCCCCAGTATAGTGACGGGGATACTATACTGTAAAAAGGCACTGTCCTTCGGATGAGAAGTAAAACCGAGATCCCGACTCTCTGTGGTCATTAAAAATCCCAGGGTGTTTCTCAAAAAGAGTAGGGCTGTAACCCTGGTGTCCTAGCTGAATTTCCCATTGGCCCTTATCAATCATGGCCTCCTTATAATCCCCATCTATGAACTGGCTTCGTCACTCTGTTCTCCTCCCCACTGATAGCTGATGTGTGATGAGTGTTCTGGCGCACTATGGCTGCCGTCACATCATCCAGGTGGGTGCTGCACATTGGTGGTGATGTAGGGGATCCCCATTACTTGTAAAAGCGCTTTGAGTGGAGTGTCCAGAAAAGTGCTATATAAGTGTAAGCAATTATTATTATTTATTATTCTTGTATCCAATTAGTTAGTTTTTCATTACATTTTCCATTACTGTTTGCAGGAGCTGAATTTTTAATGTGGTTCTTGTGATTTAATTGCTGTTTATTTTTATTAATAGTTTAAATTTTATCGACACTTTATTTGAAGAGATCATTTGAAAATCCTATTGGCCTTCTATTAATGTAGGAAGCTGCAAGTATTACACTGTTGCACGTTTTTCAGTTAATCCTCCAGTGCCTTCTTGTGAGTTTGGAGAATTCAGGCCCCAGTTCCTCTTGCCCACTCCTCCTCAGGGAGCTTTCAGAGAAGCTACAGTTGGCCATGAGTTCCAGTTCACTGTCGCAGCACAAGCAAATCTTTCAGTGTAAGATGGTTTTATTTTCATTAAAGTGATGTAAAATGCATCTTTAACATTCATTTAACTTTTTCCTGACCTCCACTTATTTGTAACCTTATGTCCTACCTAAAAATCTTTTCCTTTTTTGTTGTTGAAGGGTATATGATATCAAAGTCAGTGGACCTCTGAATATTACTAAAACATTCCATTACAATGGGACAAGTAGGATCGGGCAGATAATTGCAAAGTGGACACCACAAGACAATGATGTGGGGCTCCATGTTCCTATGTGTTTTATTGCAGAAACAAGAGACGGGTAATTTATTAAGGTTATTTATTACTTATTGTGCATTTCCTAAACTTCTAAAATTAAGTGTGTAATTTTCTTTTTTTAGGTACCAGTCAGACCTAAGATGTATAGTAGTGTTGGTTGGAACTACTGCTACACAGACGAGTAAGTATGTTCAAATGAATATACATCTATTAACTTTTTCAGTTGCCATCTGCATTAATTGTGCTATTAACTAGGTATAAGTGAGTAACTGCTTACACCTACTGTATAAGACTAATTAAATTGTTGTATTGTGTAATGTTGTAAGTACTTAATCAACAGGAGAAGCTGAAGTTGTGTGTTCTGAAAGCACAATGTCCATATTTGTGGACAAGTCTTCCATTCATGAAGTTGATGAAAATAATTTGCGGCTCAATGACCCATCTTGCAAAGTGACATCCAATAAATCCCACTTCATTGCCTCAGTTTCATTAAATTCATGTGGGACAGAGCTTGAGGTAATTTCCCTCTTTTTTGCTTTATTTGACATTGAATATTTACACATCATTCTAGACAGTGTCTTCCATAATGCATACAGAAAAGATGTTAAACTGCATATTAAAAAAAAAAACAGATCTAGGAAACAAGATCCTTTTATACATTTACTAGTTATGAATGACTTTCCAAAGAAGTTTTTTTTCCCCCATATGCCCTATAATGTTTTTAATGTATTTTCAGGAAATGGAGAATTCCTTGGTTTTCAAAAATGAAATTACAACATTTGATGCGCCTCGTGATGTCATCACCAGGGGGAATGTTCTGGAGATACCATTTTCTTGCTCCTTTCCCAAAACATTCCTAACATCTGGCTCCTTCACTGTGCACAAGACAGTTTATACATTCACAAGTTCAGGCTTTGGAAGATTCACCTATGTCTTTGAGTTCTATAACAGTAGTGCTTTCACAGAGCTCATTAAGCCCAGCACCTACCCACTGAAGGCTGAACAAGGAGAGATGCTGTACGTGAGCATACAAGTACACTCATCTTTGAACACTACCCAGCTTTTTGTGGAGTCTTGCAGAGCAACCCTTCATGATGACCCAGATGATCCAATATATTATGACATAATAAAAAATGGGTACGTAATTTATTCTCTACAGATGTGTTTGGCCTTTAGTCTATTCATATTTGTCAATATATCTAATGTTCATAATTGCTACACTGCCCGTTACCAGAATCTTGTCAATTACCATTGTGCACCTTGTTTCTGCCCTCGATTTTTTTTTCTCTTCTTCCTACCATACTCTATCCATCCCATGTGAAAATTGTTGTTGAATTGATTTTTTTTTTGTAGGTGCAAAATTGATGATACTTTAGTGGTCTACCCAAGCAACCAGACAGTTTATCGCTTTGGAATGAAAGCTTTCAGTTTCGTTGGGGAGTATAACCAGGTGAAACCTCAAGATTTACTGGGAGCGGGAATTTAAAATTGGATGCTAATCGCAGATGTGTGTAAATAAGATCCTTACCCCACCACCTGTTTTAAAGACTGTATGCATTTGCTACAAACTTTTTATAATTTAAAATCAAAAGTGTTGCTTCACTGTGAATGTTGTTTTTAGACTGCTGAGAATGCTTTTTCAAAAGAAATAGCCCATACAGTATGAAGTGAGAATGCCACATCTGTGACAACTGGCTTGTGCTACAGAGAGTATGATGAGCCACTGGGTCTCAAATGGGCATATCTTAGTTTGGGGGTTTTCAGAAAATGCTCTACTTTCTTTAATCATTTTAACTTTAATACATGCTAAATTCACTATGGATTTAGTTATACATCCCTGTTACAAGGTTGAAGAAATTCTGCTGTAAACTATTATTTAAATGTATTGAAATTCATTCACCAACAGACAACGGCTTTATTCCAGTATCATAGTGAGTCCATAAGTTATGTGGTCCCTGTGCCGCAGTGATTGTGCTCTAGATGCATATCGTTTCAGAGTGAATTCTCTTCTGCCTGCTGACTAATTGCCGCCATGTGTTGTTGCAGGTGTATATCAATTGTGTTGTTATCTTGTGCCGAGCTGGTAATCCCAACACTCGCTGTGCTCAAGGCTGTATAAATAGCACATCCTCCTCCCTTCAGCTTGGGCTAAGCCACCTGAACAGAAGATCCTTGGGCATACAAACGGAGAGGCACTACATTTCTCAGGGACCTGTGCAGATAAATAGGAATCTTACAGATAATTCAGGTAAAGACAGAGACCTGATGGCAAAAAAGTGCAGACGAAACTTTCAGGAACGCCAAATAATTGTCATGTGACAGATTCCTTAACTAAAAACCTCCTTGGATAACACTCAACCAGATGTTTACTTAATTTAGCAGAGTTTCCGTCTTAAATATAACCCAAATTACTCTGGCCTTTTTGCAGTTTTTTTTACATTCCGATATTTTAATAAGTCTGCTTTCAAAAATAATGCACAACCCGAGTTATTGGTGTCCAGCGAAAATTGTTGAAAACCAAAAAATGAGCTTGATGTACACTCTCTGTACTCCAAAAATGTATTAAATGCTGTCCACATTCAGTGGCCTTTGTCAAGACTTGCATACTTGGTTACACAAAGACATCCATTAGTTGTAAGCATTCCATATGGCAGGAAGCCTTCCTTTTAAAATCAATTAAGGAATTAATCCCTTAGGTTGTATGTTATCTGTCCAATCACTTACATGTATGCTGGGTCATTTATTTTCAAAATGAAAACAGTTGGGATGCAGCCTTCGGGCTTTGTACAAGGATATGACTGTCTTGCTGCTTAGAAAATATACTCTACTGGTGATTCCAAATGTATTTAATAGTAAGTGCATTTCTGAGAGTACATTTTCTTTTGTAGTGCAGTAGTAAACAGTTTTATTTTCCACTTTTTTAATGTCACTGCAGATCTCGCAGTGAATGTGAACGTCAACACCGTGGTCGTCGCTGGGGCTGTTCTTGGCACCACTGCTATGGTGTGTGGTGCAGTCATCTACAAAACCAGAAGGGCCGTTCGATACGAACTGCTGCAGTAACAGGAAACCAGTATGGACTGATGTTGGGTGCCACTTCTTTCACTCAGGTTACTGGCTGTGGAAGTCGTCCTTGCAGATTTTAAGGGCTTCTTTCTTCTTTTATGATAAAGTAAAAGATGGGAAGATGGTAAACATGGATTCTTTCAGCCTGCACATCTTTCTATGCTTCAAAATTCAATGCTTCCATTTAGCAGTGCCTTGTATGCTTGCAGATGTCTCCACACAAGACATTTTGTTTGGTTTTTGTAAAGAAAGTATGGGTAGAGCTTCTCCCCCACCACTGCTTTTCTTTCATACATTCTGGAGACATTTGGAACATAGGCAATCCAGGAACTTAGCCACCTAATACGAAGATGTGAATGATGCTGTTCAGCGCAACATCTTAATTTCATCTCTAGAATGTATTTAATACATGTAATTCATCATACACAAAACGGGGATGATCTGTATTTGCGTAATGGCTTGATAATGTCTTATGCACTGATTGCTCTATCTCAAAACTCAACATACAGTAGCTTATCTAAAATGCCATAATGAATTGTCATCTATCTGAAAACTAATGTTATATCACTGTGAATAAAGGGGTAGAATGAGTCAAATGGCAGTCACTTTGTAAGTGATGGAAACATGTAGTTAATTCTGTTTTGTCAAAACTTTTAAAATGCACTTAAGCTGTTAGCTGGTCTAGCAGGAACATGCCTGCTTTTGTCCATGATCAGCTTGTGACTCTTTGAAATTGCCACAGACTGAAATCTTTCAAGATTGGGGATTACCTTTTAAAGTTGGAGGCCAAGGTGTCAAAGATTCAGCTACCATATTGTCAGTTGGGACTTTTCCTGGCTTAGTATGCAATTCTACGGAATTGCCACCAAGGGGAAAAAAAAATTGCCCCCTTATCTTGGAATTACGAGATAGCATTGCTTACCTGTACGTCAGTGTATGTACAACCTATTATGTTGTGCACTGAATGCATGTAGAAGCTACCATGAACTTGGCTGGCACTTTCCATTTAATTTACTTTCGACTGGCGTTTAGTCATAATGAAATCTTGCAATTTTTAGCAAATATGAACAGAATCATTGCAAGCATGAGGACCAGTTTTGTGGGATTTAGAGATCAAAGCAATGGTGGTTCCGTTATGAACAGTTATACGTACAATCACTTAAAACTGTAACTCCGCACGTAGCAATATATGTATTAAAGGAATAAGTTAAAGGTTTATTCCATGCTGAAAAGAGAAGAAAAGAAACACAATGTTTTGGCTGTTTGGGCTTCACAGCTGAAACATTCTTTTTCTCCCCCCCTCTTCTCAGCAAGGAATAAACCTTTAACTTGTTCCTTTGCAGCCTATGCATACTGACGCAGGTACCTACTTGATAAAGGTAGTACTGTATATGACAATTGTGCTATCATGTGATCACATAAAGTACGTGAGAATTACTATCTCGTAATTCTGAGATAAGGGTGAGGATTTTTTTTTTTCTTGGGGGCAGTAATGCGCTTCTGTAAAATTCCACTATTTCCACTATTTTTTATGTATACAGTTCTATTGCATGCTTGCCTCTCTGTTCTTCTTCCTTAGAAAGTGGACCCCACAGGCTCATTTTATAAAGGGCTACTAATGTTAGTCAGACAAAGTTCTTTAGGCTTCTTTTGCAACAGTGACTCCCATGAATCCCAAGACACTAGACTCTGCAAAGCTTTTAGTATGACATGTTAGGAAAATACTCTCTACATGTGCAAAGACTAGTAGGAAAGTGTACATTTTTGCAGTGCGCTGGAGCTGTTCTACTGTAATCGTACTATTTCATTCAAAGAACCTAGATAAGCTTGTACCTGTTCGCTTTTGTCTGAAATGTTTAACGGGTTTCAAGTTGGGTAAGTTGGGCATCCACACCTTTGTCTTGCAAGCATGTTGTTATACAAGCAATATGAGGACATATGCACGTCAGGATGGGCCCACTGCAAGGATGTGATCTATCTGGCATGGTGCGGCCAGGTTGCTTTCAATCACTCCAGGTGGAGGTCTGGGGTGATTGGACAACAGGATTCAAAGTATCACAATTTGACTCCTATCGAGTGGTCTTCTGTACAAAAACAGACTCCCTGACAAACCCTTGAGTCATTACAAAGGAGGACTTTACTCTAGTGTATGCGAGTCCACCTGAGGTATTGTTCCATCATTCCCGTCACATGCAGATGTTCTCTTAAAAGGCAGGGCTAACATAGAAACAAGTATAGCAAAGGGGGGCTAAAACTACAAAAAAGTTTTAGACCTATGACAATTGCCCAAATCAAATGTTTGCATTATCAAAGTGATAACATTTTGGTTAAAATAAACAGTATTTGAATATAGGTCTTTTTTTCTGTCTTATAGAGCATGGGGAAAGCATTTGTTTCTTTGCTATGGTTTCATTATTTTTTCTTTAATGTGAAGTTTATTACACATTAAGCAAATACAAGATGGTATATTTTCAAAACACTGGTATTAGATTCCTTATAAAATGCAATACTCAGTGTCTTCCAGTTTCAGCAAGCCACATCACATCATGGCTGAAAAGTGTAAGAATTTTGATAGGTACTACAACCTCACTTATAACTAATAACATAATAATGATGATGAAAAATGCTGTTATCTGAGGAGGCATTTAATTGTCACTAGATGGAGCTGTGAATCTGAGATCTGGCTTCCATCTGCAATAAAAGCAAAGGGTTCAGTAAGTCCTTTCTCCTCATCTTCACCTGAGAGCAGCTGTGGTGAAAAACACAAAGCTATTGACAATAAACAGAAGTAAAGTTTTCTATATTGTTTGGACATATTTGACTACTTTTACATTTATACAGGACAGTAATTTTGTCATTGAGCCTATGCAATATTTATCTAAACAGGTAGGTAATTTACTCAAACAGAATTAAAACTTTTCTTTTTATCCACAGGCTAAAAAATTTGCTTTTAAATGCATTTGATTAATCAGAAAAAACAGGCATCCTTGAACTTTACTCCAGGTATGTATCTCCTTTGTAGCCTGCTGGTGTGCTGAGGGTGGAACTGAATGTCTGAGAAAAGGCAGACAAGGTACTTTCACACAACTTTATAGGTGACATCTATGTCTGTTTTATGGAAGAAGTAAAGGTTTATTCCATGCTGAAAATAGAAGAAAAGAAACGCAACGTTTTGGCTGTGGAGCTGTTTTCGGGTCTGAACTGTGTCTGTTTTATACTGTTTATTAATTAAGAAGTAAATCTCGTGTGAAAAATGCACTAGAAAACTGGAAGATAAAAGGAAGGAAACAGGGACAACTACAATTACAATTTTGATTATGAATGGCTTACATTTTAGGTATTAGAAAACACTTTCTGATCATTCAAAACAATGAGAAAACCATTGTAAAAGTTCATTACCTCTTTGTTTTAAAGAGCAGTGGGCGGCTGCTTTCTGAGTCAATGTCAAGGGTCATTGTCAGGTCTGACTTCAGCTCTGGCATCTGCTTTTGGTTTTGTTTCTGCATCAGCTGCCTTTTACACAGATGAGTTACCATAGGTGTTTGTGTATAGAACTTGACAGGTTTGTCAGCAGTTCAATCTTGCCATTGTTATTTCCCTACCCTTTTTAATTGTTCCTGGTTGTTCTGCAGCTTTTTGGACAAACTAAAATAATAAACTTAATAAACGAGTAGAGCATTGCAGTAGTCAATTCGAGAGAACACAAATGTGTTGATCAGCTTTTCAGCCACAGTTAGTGATAGCATAGGGCGTAGTCTAGTGATATTTCTGAGGTGAAAAAAGATGTTTTGACAGTATGCTGCACATGTGGGTCGAATGTTAAGCCAGAATCGAATATAACCCCAAGGTTTTTCAATTTTGATTGAAGCTCAAGTGCAGAACCATCTACAGATAGGGTTACAGGACTGGCTTTACGAAGTTGATGGGGGGTGCCAATAAGCATTACTTCAGTCTTGTCACAGTTAATGCACTCAGCATCGACCAGTCTGTGTTCATTTGACATTTCATCTGTTGAATACATTAAGAATTTATTAATTTGTTTCTGTCTCTCACAAATATCACTTTACAATTTGTCAATCAATGCATTTAGTGCATTTGTCTGGAAAGCATTCGGAAGTTACCTCTTTATAAACTACATTCTTAACTTTTGGAGACTTTCATTTCAATTTTAGAATTTCATTAAAAAATCATTAACAAAACTCTTTTAATAGGAACAATGAGTCCCTATGTGGTAAATTACAAGTTCAAAATTGAAATGAAAATGATCAGTCAGGAAAATGTTTGAAAAGCAGGAAGACGTTGCTGTGAATATTTATATAGCACGTGATATTTCTTTCTTTTGTTCTTACCTGTCAGCCCAGGGCATTTTACAATCAAAGCAAAGGACAAGATTTTTTATCTTTTCAGTTGCTGAAGGAGAGACATCAAGCAACAATGGCTCTTTACGAGTTATGGCTTTTTAGTTTCTTGATCTCTGTAAGCACTGCAGGACACATGCAAGGCGGGTTAATGACTTTTATGCCCATTAGAAAAAATCCAGATGGTTCTATTATGGTAAGTTAAATTCATAATGTGTACCATATATGGAGAAAGGGAAAGTTTCAATTCAACACGGGGAGGCAGAGAACGTGAGAAAGGTGAATAGTTTCTTGTTTATTTGATCAGTCATTTTGAATTGAATTTTAAAACTGATATAGGACAATGTAGAATTGTACTAAAAAATCATAAGCCCTTAAATTCAAATATTAAACACCTTTGCATTTTGTGAAAAGGCACTAATTGTCATCCACTCAAAATATGAAATTTATAACAGTGTTCTAAATACTTATTTCAATTTTAATAAAAAAAAGTAATATGTTGTGTACACAAGATTCTTTACTTTATGTTCTGAAAATACACATGTACAGTACAATGACCCCTATATTTCCTGATAACAAGAAAAAGGGAATGATGGGGATACTGTATGTATTTCACTGCTCATTTAACAAAATGTATTTCTGTTTTATGCCTTAACACTCCAAGATGGACTGCGTTACAGAGTTGATTCCAAATGCTTACAAACATTGTAGACATAAATAAATCACACTTTCTTTAAACAAAAAAACAACAATAATTATTGTTCCAAGACAACAGAATAATTAGACATAGAAACTGGAACAAAAACACAGATAATGGTCACCATTTTCATATTCACAGACAGTAACAGAAAAGATTGTTTTTATTTCTTAATTTTGGCTGGATCACTGGCATATTTGATGTATGGCTAAACATGGCTAAACAAAGAAAATTTAATACATGGAAAATACCATGCAAACGAACATATCAGTGGGGGAATACCGCATTTGCTTTCAGTTAAATACCCCAACATGCTTTGTAGGTGGACTTCCGTTACAAGGAGACCTTCAATGGATCCTGCAACCATGAGCACAGCTGGAACTGCCAGAGTGGAGACTGTGGGGAGGTTGTTGATGCTGGAGTTGTGGATGTAGCCAGGGACACTAATCTTGGGCAATGGTGCCAATCAGAAGGATACATATTAAGAAACCTCTCAAACGATAAGCCATTTGAATTGAGGTAAGCAGGTCCTGAAAATTAAAAAAAAAAGAACATTTTTTCATTATTATGGCGAACTAGTTGAAGGGCATTTTTATTTTTAACATACTAATTTACCAAACTCTAGAATCTGGTAACAAATCAATTATCATAGATAGCCTGTCTATTATGTCTATTAATGTCAATTACATTGATTCAAATGTTTGATAATGAACAGATTATATAGAATATTTCTAGGAACAAGCACTCGTATTACTGAATGCAGCATTATTTCTTTTCCGACTGAAATAGGGCCGCAGACTGCTGCTGGATCTCTAATGTTCTTGGAACATCAAACTGGCAGCTGCTGACTCATGTGGATATGGGAAATCGATCTGATTCAAGTCTACTCAATAGATCTCCAGTTACCACGATGCTATCAGCAATCAGGTCTGTGACATTTTTAAGGACCTTGTTGCCGGCTGTAGTGCCGGTAGGAATGCAGGTAGTCACTGAGGAAGAAACGTGGATAAATGTGCAGGCTCTGGCATAAATTAATGTAGGACCCACTACTCTATATTTCAGAAGTCAGGTGTATTGGAGTTTAATCTTCTTTGTGTTATGTTTATTAGGAATGCACGCCTTGATTAGTAAAGATCGGGCATCTACACTGTAGATTACAGTATATGGACAGAACATCCAATGCTTCTGGCATAAAAACCTTTTCATAGCAAATATACAAGTACCTGCAGATGCATTCTCATGACTATCTTCAATACAGTCAGCTCCTTGATTGTACTTGTAATTGCAATGAAACAACTACTTAACGACTTATTGGTGTCTGCGTTAAACAACTGGGCCTTGGACTGGTGACAATACATGGCAGCCTCTTTCCTAACTTTTTTCTTTGGGGGGGGAAATACATGTACCATTACGATTCTCATGTAAACCTCATAGTAAGAAGAAGCACAAAAATGTAACCAAAAAAAATACAGGGTGAAATAGCATGGACTTTAAAATAATTAAAATAATCGTGGCAGTGTAGGGAAGGAAACCAATCTGACCCCAGAATGGAAAAGAAACACTTGGAAAGTTTTATTGACCTTAAGGTGTACTGTCCAACCCCTTGTTTTCTGTTTAATACCAATATAATATTGATGAGAAACATCTTGAAAAATGGATATTTCTCACATTACACTCTATCATCAAGTTCCCTTTTAAAATCACTGACCAGTGTATCCTTAAGATTGACAATTAATGCACAAGTTGGGTGCTGTAGAATATTTAAATAAAATATTTTAAAAAGTACAGAAAGTATACCTCTACAGCTGCTGCAAAGTCATCAACAGTCAGTAACATCATGTTTCTTTGTGTGTTTTGAAGAGTACCCCAGAACTGTATGACAACTGTCAGGCTGCTGGCCCATGATCCCGATGGTGATCATGTCCATTGCAGGTTTGGGCAAGAGGCCAGCGGAGAGTGTGCATCATGTTCCCAAAACCCCGCCTTCCACCTGAGTGAGGTAATATCCACAGCTCGGACAGCTTCATGGGAAAACGCAATGTTGGTGCGATGGTGAATTCATACTGTTAGGGGTTTCATAATTAAATTGCTTACATCTATAGGACAGTGAACAGCGGCTGTTGGATGTTCTTGAATGTGTTGAAATGAGTAATACCCTGTAGCATAAAAGAGGCAGATTTTTTTTAAATAAAAGGATGGCGTATCATTGTTAGATTGATAATTGCCACCTCAATTAGATGTTTTTGGAAAATACTGTACCCACATGAAGACAGAGCTGATTAAGCCAGGTGTGAATGCTTGCTGTATATATTAATATATCAATATTAAAATAATTGTTTCCTACAAATAATCTCCTCCACAGCTGCCAATTAAAAATTCATTTAGTTTTCTAACTGATTTTCTTTTTCAGAATTTGTGTACTTTGCATATTATAAACACTACAAGCATTGGTGCTCATGTATTTGAGCTAGTAATTGAGGATTTCCCAAAGCAAATGATATCCCTAACATATGAAGATGGGACCTCATCTGTCAGGCTCCCCTTTTCGCAAAACACAGACAACAACACTGCTGCACTCAGTAAATTGCCCTTGCAATTTGCCATAGAGAGTAAGTGTTCTGTTTAAATTTAATTCACAACAGTTTAATACCTCAGAAAAAGGTATTCAAAGGCACTTACATGTACAGTCCTGAAATGCATGTAAAATCAACACACATTTAGCTGTGATAAACCATTTTATAGTGCTAGAAAGCAGAACTGTCTATAGTGACGTATTTTTTGTTAAACAGCCACAGATAACTGTATTACCCTTACAAGTACTCAATAATATTAATGTTTCCTATAATTCATGGCAACTCTTGCTTTCTTTTTGAAGTACCCTAACCCTAGCAGATACATTTACATTTATTATTCTTTACTGCACTGTATTGCAGTTCTTCCACCTCTGCCTACCTGTGACCCTGGGATTTTGATACCACAGTTTCTACCTCCAACACCATCTCATGGTGACATGTTTCATGTCACAGCTGGCCAGGAGTTTCAGTTTCATGTCAAAGCTCAAGCCACACAGGGAATGTAAGCCTATTTGATGTCTTAATGTTTGATGTCTAGCATAAGCCTTTGGTGTTTGGCAGAATAAAAATGATGTATGTATAGGTGATGTTATTCCTCTTTCCTTTAAGCCATTCATATAAAATGTTGTGGTATTATGATCATTATATTTCTTGTATATAGAAATGTTTAAGAATGCATCTGTCTATATTAGGGATGAATTAAATACTGTACATACCAGAATCTGTTTTCTGAGTGTGGTTTATTTTTCCTTTTTTGAAAAAAAAGGATCTATGACTTCCAGATCAGTGGCCCACCAAACCTAACAAAACACGTTTATAACAACACCAGTGGAATCCTACAGGCAAGGATAAGTTGGACGCCAGAGCAAAGAGAATTATATCACCGTGTGCCCATTTGCTATGCTGCGGAAACAACCGAGAGGTACAATATGTCTCCTGTAGATAAGCTTCTGTTGTTTTTATTTTTCTGTATACTGTGTTGTATTAAAAATGCCTAACGATTATTCACTTTGACATTTTGCAGTCAGTCTGAAATGAGATGCATAATAGTAGCTGTTGAAAGATTCCATTCACGTTCTGGTAAGATTATTAGTAGTTGTAGTCATGATAGTAGTATTATACAGTATGTTAAGGTAAAGGCTGTAGCTGGTTTAATGATGTTATAATTTTCATTAACATTATTTTAGCCTTAAGACAGCTCAGTTTAATGGAATTAACTGTACCTTACGTATCAATATTGTATAACAATTTGCATTACTGTATATTCAGTATTTGTCCTGTAATTGTGTTAATGAGTTAATATTACTACATTTAAACAGTATATAGTATTATTTAGTCATTAATGCCTTTTAACCTTAATAAATATTGATGTTTTTATTCATCAGGTGAAGCTGACGTTGTATGCACTGAGAACACTATGACCATTTCTCTGAACAAGTCGTCAATTAGAGGACTTCATGAAAGTCACTTACGTCTTAATGACCCATCGTGTACATTGACATCTAATGAATCTCATGTATTGGCAACTGTGTCACTAAACTCATGTGGAACACAGCTTGAGGTAGTATTTTAAAATGTATGATATAAATATCTTCACAATTTTCACTACATAGTGCATTGTTATATACATTTGTAGATATATTTACATTATATGTTTATACATGTATATATGAAGATCTTACCAGTGTTGGAGAATTAGGGTTTTTCTATTATATGCTCAGTTCATAATAATTCACAATATGCAGAACACTTGCTACACTATATTACAACTTTTCTGCCTTTTCTCGTTCTGCAGGAAACTGCAACTGATCTCACTTTCAAAAATGAAATAGTATCAGTTGACGATATCAGGGATGTGATAACCAGGAAACACCTAATTGCGATACCATTCACGTGTACCTACTCCAAGAAGGGTCAAATTACATCCAATTTCAAGAGCCACAAGTCCGCCTATGTGTTCACAGAGGCTGGCTTCGGCAGCTTTGGCTATGTGTTTGAGTTCTACACCAGCAGTAATTTCAGCGAAATGATCGACCCTAGCACTTACCCTCTGGAAGTGGAACTCCAAGAAATGCTCTACATGAGCATTCAGGCTCACTCTTCTCTTGCAAACACTGAGCTCTTTGTGGAGTCCTGCAGGGCATCCCCATATGATGACCCCAATGACTCGATATACTATGACATCATGAAAGATGGGTAAGGTGTTGGCTTGCTGTATTCTGGAAAGAGTTCAGAAGAGTTAGGACTTTTCAGCAAGAAACATAAGAAAAACTGAATCTGGCAATAAGCCGGTGCTTCTAGGAAGGGATACACACATACAGTATTTCCCTGAATATCTCAGTTTAGAAAAAGTGCCCCTTATAACATTTCAGTATTTTTCTACTGTATTTCTTTTCCTTCATGGATACAAGAATGTTTAAAACTGCCAGAAGGTTGCATTTTTCAATTACCACAACATAATGTTCAGCAATCTGTTAAATTATTGTTTTACAGGTGCATCAAGGATAACACAGTAGTTGTCTATTCACATGATGGAATTGAATTCAGGTTTGGAATGGAGGCTTTCAGATTCATTGGGGATTTTGACCAGGTAACATGAGGTTTTATTCAGGGAAATAGCCTCAATTCTCAATCAAACTGACTGCTTTAGTTACAACAGATTGAAGGTGTCTGTTTCAATGTGGAACAGGTAGGGCAGGTATTAAATTTAGTCTATATATATTCAATTTTTCACAAAATCTGAAGCCTACTGGTGTCCAATATAAGATAAAATTAATAGTGACCAATTTTCTGATACACAAAATATATTAAATAATATTAAACATTATTTTTCTGTGTTTTATTGCATTTCAACTCCCTTGCATATATTGTTATTTTAAGAAGATTTAATATTTAAATAACTGAACATAAGATTTAAAGGTGATTTAGCATTACTAAAATAATAAGGTACTTTTTAATAAGGTTGTTTTTTGTGCATTTTCCTGGCATTAGGTGTACATCAGCTGCACTGTGATTCTGTGTGATGCTGGAAATGCTGACAGCAGGTGTGCCCAGGGCTGCATTCAGAACTCTGCTCGTCGCAGGAGATCCCTGTCCTCAGAGACTGAAAGACACTATATATCCCAAGGACCTCTGTGTGCTGCCAAAGGGGCTCTGGGAAAAAGAGGTAAGTAGAAGACCATTCAAAGAAGAAGGTCTAAAGATTGTCCTAGATTAAGAATTTATATGTTTGTTTGCTTTGGCATTTCATTTTGGAATTTCAAGTACCATACCCACCAACATGAATTCTGAAAGGAATACCTTTGCTGATATGTGGATAAAAAAAAGACTATCAGTCAAACACAGTTGTGCTTTATCACTGGACAAAATAGGTGGTGTTTAATGTAAAGACTTTTGTGAAATGTAGGGTAGCATTATTGAAAGTGAAAATAGTTTTGAAGCATTTACGCATACACTGTAAAAATATGATTGTATTTTTAAGTTGATTATTCCCACCTAATTCAAGACATCAGTACAACTAAGAAGAAAGATAGAGAAATGTGTTTTCTTCAACTGATCTATAACAAAAGCTAAAAAAGTTAAAGATTAATGTCTGTAGCTACGCTTTTTTATCCAAAGTATTATGTCCTCTCCATTTTATTGTATATGTGTAATGTAATGTGTGATTATATTGTAATGTGTAGTGAAGCAAAACAAGGGTCTTTGTTTTGCTTTGTTTTAAAAGGATATTTAAACCAATTTTAATAGGTTTCTTAAAACTTCCTAATAAGCAGATAATTTTAAATATAATTAGAAAATGTGGCCCTCAAATAAAGTTTTAATGTGCGATGTTTGAGACTGAAAACTGGGTATGTTTTTATGCTGCGATTCCATTTATTAATGGCAATAAAATTGTCTGGTCTCTTCCAGCTTCGAATGTGGTTATGAATACAAGCACCAGAGTCTTTGCAGGAGCTTTTGCCGTTGCTGTCCTCCTGCTGTGTGGCGTATTGATCTACAATGTCAAGAGATCCAGGACCGTCAAACAGGAAACCCTTTTATCATTTTAGAGTTCATGTGCAAAAGCATGGGCAATGGGGACTTCCATTAAAATAGGCTATTAGATAAGACAAAAAAACATATAAAACTTTTATAAGTTTTAAACTTACATTATTTTTTAACACAAGTATCGGTTTCCTGGATCTCTTATTGGTTAATTAAAAGTAGCATCTTAATAAGCTTTCTTAGGGGAGATGTCATGATCAATAAAATGCAATTTAATAAACAAACATATCAGTTGTGTCAATACATCAGTGAATAACTTTTTTTTTTCAGATGCATAGTACTGATTCCTACATCTGGAAGTGTATGACAAAACTATTATGTACCTGCTAGGGAAACTCATTCATTTTCTTTTACTTCAATATATGGTGTGTGGCTTTGGCAAACTTTTATGAAATCATCATAAGATTAGGATCCTACAGCACTAACATGCAGCAACCCTTATCTCCATCAGTCTGGCTACACAGCAGATCAAGTGTGAGCAATAACTTCTCCAGTTAAATTAAGGGATAAAATTTAGGTAGACTAGATTGTGCAGGACATCCTTGCTCTTATCAATAGTGACCTTGGATCTTTAATAATCTCACTTATGTCATTTATAACACAAAATATAAAAGTGCTTTGGTGTTTTGTGATGTGATAACTGCATTTTTTAACATAACATTTCTAATTAAATGTGTGACAGTGCTGAAAATTAAGCTTGGGAAAAAAAAGTCAAGACAAGGAAACATATCACCACAATGATTTATTTGGATTGCTTGAAGAATGTACCATGACCATGCACTTCACATTGTTAACTTTACTTCTCTTTCTGTTTCATGTTAATCTCCCTTACATTATCTGTTTTGCCATATTTATCATCAAAAATAAAAAATCAAATGTATCAAATTGTTTGGGTTATATGGAAAGATTGTATACTGAAACTGCTGTTATTATTAGGTGATTTTACAATTGCAATACATATAAAACTGGTTTGTGTGCATTCTCCCATGCTGAGACTTATTCCTTTGGCATTTATCAAGGGGTGTAGTCTTCTGGTAAGTAAGGTGTGCTAACACAAAGGAGTCTATGTAAATAATAAATACAAAGTCAATTGTCGTAGGGGATGACTTGCACATTAAAAAATATGATAAAATAATACATCATTGGATTTCAATGTTCCTAAAAGAGTAAAAATTGTAATCCTTCAAAAGAAGCATCATAAGTAAAACTCGCAGAATGCATTTATTTAGACCTCTAGTCTTGCTCATTTATGTAATCAAATAGCTTAGCTTTCAATGAGCAAGACTTGAGACATAATGTATCCTTCACAGACCTAGAACTATACCCTGAAAGACATTCCCCTGTGAGTTTACTTACCATACCATCATAGTATGAAACATCATTAAAAATAATTGTATTATTGTTTGATTTACCTGCTTGTTCAGAATTACTAAAGTGAATTCATCAGTGGTATTTTAAAGACTCTCTTTAAAGACGTTTCTTGGAGAAAATGTGTACTATGCAAATAGGAAAATAGATGACATTCTAGGGCTTTTGACTGTTGCAAACTAGAAACCTTTACCTTTAAGGTGAGTTTCATTTTAAATTCTGACCATATTTTACATGTCAAATCAATGTGAAATTGTGCAATACATTTAAAAAAGGTTCATGCCAATTCACCTTTGTTCCATTTGTCAATGTTTAACTTTAATTTCATTAATTGTGAACATTTCTGCGTCTTCTCTACTGGTGTATATACTGGTATCTATTCGAATTTTGAATTAGGTTTTTATTGATGTGTAATGGATTTTTATGTCAGTCAGCATGGAGATTTTTGCCAGTGTTCATGAGGGTTTCATTTGGGTCCTCTGGTTTCCTCCCATATTCCAAAGGCATACTGAACTGGTAGGTTAATGGGCTTCTGGGAAAATTGGCCCCGATGTGAGTGTGTGTGATTGTGTCTGTGTGTACCCTGTGATGAACTGTTGTTTTGTTTCAACACATGAAAGTCATATTGAAACTGAAATGAGCATCAATACAAAGAATGACTGGTAAAACAAACACAAGCACATGAATGTACAGTATGCAATGTATAAGTAATAGGTTTATTCCATTCTGAAAAGAGAAGAACGAAAAGGCAACGTTTCGGCTGTGGAGCCTTCTTCGGGTGTAAGAAAGATAGGGCAGTCGGCAACGATAATATAGTTTGGGAGAACAAAAGCCAAGAGAGAGGAGGAGGCAGGAGCAGGGTAAAGGCAGAGTGGCCAATCAAGTGGTGCGAGGTCGAGAGAGGTGAGAAGAGGTGTGAAATGAAACCAACAAATAATAGAGAGAATTAGAAGAAAACAGGTTTGTCGTTTAGAGAAGGGGAAGGTGTGAACCAAGTTTCAGGATCATTTTAGTTTCAGATGTCTTTTTGCTATAGGAGTTAAGGAACCCAACTTTGAGAATGCAGATGGAGAGATCAGTGTGATCATGGCTGTTAGTGGTGAAATGAGAAACTATGGGCTTGGAGAAATCTTTAATCTTCACAGCCCTAACATGTTCTCTGAAGCGGTCTCCAAGTCTCCTTGCTGTTTCCCCAATGTAGATGGCTGGGCATTTACTGCAAGATATACAGTAAATAAGGTTGCTGGAGGTACAAGATGTCATCTGGGTGATCCAGAATTGTCCTGAGGGGCTTTGAATGACTGTGGTGTTAGATATGTACTTGCAGGTGATGAATTGAGCTCTGTTGCAGGGGAAAGTGCCTGGTGTGGATGATTGCTGAGGGCAGTCAAGGGAGCTGTGAACAAGAAGGTTACGCAGATTAGGTGGTCGGCGAAATGAGATGATGGGGCGGTCAGAAAAGAGGGCCCCAATGGAGGGATCATCCTGTAAGATAGGAAAGTTGTCGTTAATGGTTCTGGGTAGAGAGTGTGTTAGGGTGGTAGGGAAGCACCAAAGGAATGTGGTTGTTAGGCTGGGAGTTCCTGATCGAATTGATGGTCCGAGGGCTGTTATTGGGTCGGGTGAGGGCCCTGTCAATAACACGGGTGGGGTATCCTCTGTTGATGGGGAAAAAGTGTGCATTTTGAGTGCTTGGTTCTGGAAATCGATGTAATCACTGCAGAGTCATCGTAGCCGGAGACCGTAGCCGTCGCCGCCATAGCTGTATGTAATGTATGTCAGTGTTAACGATATTTTGCCTCTGCATGGAATAAACCTTTACTTGTTCTTTTGCAGCCTTTGCATGCTGACGCAACCACCTACTTGAACTACTGATAGACATTTCATGTCATCTAGGGCAGTTTTGGGGAACCCTTGAAAAGATGAAACCATACTTATAGCTACAAACTAAAATTGATACAAAACTTGCAGTTTGTAATATTGCAGTTGTCTTATTGCAGTTATCTAATATTGATTTGCAACAAAGCAACAGAATTATAGAAAGTGGAAAATGGGATAAATCTGTAAGGAACAGAGCACTGTAGATCAAAATCTTATCAAAATAATATTCAGTAACCCCCTTGTGGATGCAATTGAGACCATTTCAGATACCAATATCTAGATGACAGTTGCAGAGAAGAAACAGAAAAAAGTGTGATCAAACAAATCATTTAACTTACACCTTAGAAGAATAAGTGAATGGAAATCGCCTAGGAATTTTAAAAAGCTGGATCCATAATTGATGGTTTCACATTAACATACCTTTCAACAACAATTCTGTTTCCCCAAAGAATTATACAAAGCTTACTATCACGTTTCTGTTGTTTGTGATGTTATTGGACACCAGTATTATGTCCACATATGTACTGGCCATGTGATTTTAGAAACTAAGCAGAGCTGGGCCTGTGGTGTATGAGATATTGTCCTCCCAAAGAGTTATTAAAATTAGTTTAAGAGTACTTGCATGTTTACAAATTTATACAGCCCATCAAAAGTGTAGTGATTTTAACCCAGGTGATAGTGACATTGGGCCAATTTCAGAAACATTTCTTAAGCTTTAGCAATAATAGCATATTCCTTATGCATGGCAATATGCAATACATATACCATATTTACAATAAATAAATCACACGAACAAGATAATGACAATGAAAAATATGGCATAAGATATTTTTGAAAAGAGAAGACAAAAAAGAAAAGTAATGAGACAAAACATTCATGCCACATTCTTGCTTTTTATGAGATGGTCATACCTGTTTTCTATCCATGCATTACAGTTTACATTTTTCTTATGATTAAGAAGCTTTTGTGAATACATATCATTTCTTGGTATCACTATTGTAGATCACTATTTAGCCAATGCAAGGTGACTTTTTCAGGAAGACCGCCTGAGCATGCATTACCTTTTCTTAGTAAAAATAATTAATATATAACCTACACATTCCAGAAAAAAAGCGTGAAGAGTAATTTCACTTGCTGTGCTCCAGTAAGACAGCTGTGATGCATGGCTCATCTTAGAGTGACACCTGAAGGTCCCTGCCTTAGTGGTCTCTCTCCATGTCATTTGTTTATTTAGGACATGACAATGAACCCATTATCTTAGCTTTAAGACTAACTTTAATGTCCTGCCACTCATGCTTAAAAGTTAGATGGGTTAAAGTGGTCTTTGTAAGCAGTGTTACATACTGTAGCTTGTATTTAAACTTGGGCTAAGATGGTCCTTATCGGAAAGGAACTATTTGTGAATAAATCCTATGGATTAATCTTAACTTCCTCATTCCAAAGGGTGGCACTTATTATTTTTCCTTTCTTTTGTGTTCATCCAAAGATGGCTTCACTGGTGTGTGTTTCTGTGTCTATATGAGGCAACTCTCCCCTTGTCCTTGCATTTCTGTGCACCAGTGATATTCAGAAACAATGTCTCTGATTGCACTGGTGGTCTGCCTGAGCCTGGGCTCCAGTGCCTTTGCCTCCCATTTGCAAGGTGGGATCATGACCTTCAGTCCCAAAGGAAGAAACCCAGACGGGACTTTCAGGGTAAGAGTTGTGTTTTCAATATTACACTCTATGCATGCAGTAGAATAGCTTTTTATGAGGATCATGGGTGATTTTTATTAATATTCCATCTTTACTCAATACTCTTGCAAACAGAATGTCAGTCAGACAGCAATTATGGTTTGTATAAGAACACCATTTTATCATATTTTAATTGTATTATTACAAGCAGAGTATAGCATAAATACTTCATTCAAAAGTGGGAAGGAAAAGAAAATCCACATCTTAGAAGCCTACATTCCAGTTAGACATGGGTTGTTACTACCCAACCTGTTTTTTCTTTTGTATTGCATAAAACAATATGAATATTGTAATGTAACAATTATTGATCACATTTACTTAACACATTAAACAGAAAACATATTTAAATGAAGGTATGAATGATACTCACTGAACACTTCATTGCAGGTAGATTTTCGGTACAAAGAATCCTTTAGGACTGGCTGCCATCAGGAATTTTACTGGCCATGCCGTAGTGGGAACTGTGGACAAAACACCCATTTTCAATATGGGAAAATAGATGACGATCCCTTAGGAGGTGGCTGGTGTCAGGCAGAGGGAGTCATGACAAGAAGCATTGCCAGTGACAAACCTTTCGAACTGAGGTAAGGTAGTTTTCTCAATTTTAAAAATGACAGAGTAGTATGATGCTATATAATATGCTGAACTATCACATTTTTCAGTTTCACTGACATAATTCTTTTATGCATTTGTTTGTACCAATATTACAGTGAGTCAAGCTGTTGCTGGAACTCTGATTCATACAGTGCTCTCTCTTGGCAACTTTTGACATATGTCGATCTAGGAACAAGATCGGACACCAGACAACCAAACAGGTCTCCTGTAACTACCCTTCCACCAATAATCCGGTATGGCAATATAGATTTTTAAATCATGTGTTTAAATATTGCACTTTGCAAAAAAAAACCTATATAATGTGTATATCTTGATTTAGACACAAATGTTCCTATAATAGGCATCACTAGCTTTCAGCCAAATCAATCTTTAAATGAGATTACAGATTATAAATAATGGCATGCACTAGTGCATCTACTTCTGGAAATGCTGCTTAATATTTTTTTAAAACACCTGCAATCTTATTTTGTGTTTTCAAGAGTACCCCGAAACTGTCCAATAACATACAGATTACTGGCACATGACCCAGATGGAGATCGTGTCAGATGCAGATATGGATTTAAGGAAAACTTCGAATGCTATAACTGCAGTCTACATGTAGATTTCCACTTTGATGAGGTAAGTGTCTTGGAGAAAAATGATCAAATAATGTCTAGTATTTTTATCTGCTAGCCTCACACAGTTGTGAGCTGCTCAGGTTTAAAGTTGAGTATGTGAACATTTATTTTGATTTTCTGTCTTAAAATAATTGAATATTCTTTCATTTATTTCCTTTCTTCAGCACATGGTTTCATTAGCATACAGTATACTGTATAGAGTGCAGTGTAGCTTTGTGTTCCCTAATTAAAGGTAAAACCGGTTTATTCTTTAACAGTACCATAGTGCTGAAAAGTAATACTGTATATTCTCTATAATATCAAACTAATAATAACTAATAAACTAAACTAATAATAATAACAAAACTATAATATCAAAGATTGTTTCAAGAACATTCCAAGGATATTTAGGGAATCTAACAAAAGATGCAATTACTGTATTCTTCAAATACAAATATATAATTACATCCTATATAAAGTATGAAGGGTAAAATGTGATAAATTAGTGGGGTCAATAAGAACAATTGAATGGAGTCATGCACACTGACAAAATATCCTACAAAGTGTATAAAGTGAATCTGATGGGTAAGCAGGTTTTTTTTATTATTTTTTGTTCTAATTTTATGTAGCATGCAGGTAGAATCAGTGGCAACCGAAGATTATTGGAATTTTGTTTGTAACCTCTGTGTGAATTAGTTTCCATTTAGCATTTATGCAATTTTGAAATTATGGACACATGCATATTAATGTTTTTTGTTTTCGCTGCGGACAAGACGATCTGTCTTACTTTCCCCATGTTGTAAAGTTAATTATGAAACGCTGTACAATGGATACTTACAGTATTTATTATGTTATTTTGCTGCCCTGTCAATGTTTTGGGGGCTATTCTTGTGATCCTTTGGAAACTGTACATTTATAAGTAAGCACGCATTTTTTCTCCCTTCCAGAATACGTGTACCATTACATATGTTCACTCATTGACGAGGGTTCATATCTTTGAGATTGTTATGGAAGATTTTCCAAGACAGTACATCAGTGTAACCTACAGGGATAACACTTCATCAGTCCGATCCCCGTTGCCACTGTCCCGGCGCCGCCGTGGTGCCGCAACACCTTCACTTACGGATTACCAAACCATTTCCTCTACTAAGTACCCACCTACCAGTTCTACGTCTCCCTTGAGCAAAATCCCTTTGCAATTTATTATTCAAGGTATTAATTTTAAATATGTGTATTCTCGCTAACCCTTTCCTATACAAATACTCAGCCTGGAAAATAAATGAAAGATGTATAGTGGAATCATGCTGTTGTACTTTTGTTTCTTAAGGATTTGACAAACCTTTATAATCAGCAGATCATATACTTTACTTAAGTATATAAACGACGTAATGCCTCTCTTATAATTGTGGTGTACCAGAGAACAGAAACTGGCAATTCAGGCAATTCTCAGACAAATGAAAGCAATTTTAGTATTTGTTACTACACTGTACATTGCATTTTCTCTTCTGATCTTTGATTAATTGCTATGTGGGGTCCTGTTTGCAAAGTAGTGCATTAAAGATCTTGTTAATTAATACACTCATTGATGGCTTTATAATTTATTTTTCAAAATAAGTTGTACTTCCTCAAGAAACAGTGACCAAGGAAAAGAGCTTTAAATTTGAAGCACAACAATCAGGTGTCCGTACACTTCAAAACCTCAGCATTATGTTTGAACTCCTTAATCAACAAGTACACACTCAACATCGCTAGCCTTTGGGTTCCTGTAGATGCAGGAAGACTCCCCAAAGCTGAACTTGCACTTTTGAGCTTGAACATCCATATAAGTTAAGGATGCTAGTGCTCTAAATATTGTCTCATTCCATGTTTGGTCTTTGAGATGTAAACATCTACAGAAATCATTGGCAGGGAGAACAGTAGGACATAATTTTGCTGCTTAGTCAATTCATTGACTCAAAAATGGTCATTTGTGGTATTTGTACATTTTATTTGAGCAATCTGAAATGCTTGCACATTTCAGTTTTGAACAATACCATAACAATCACCTGACTTAATGCTGTCATGACAAAAATAATGCAAATACATACCTTGTGTGAAATGCATAAAAGCATTTTTCTTCTGGTTGTACTGCATATATTGGCAACAATTCAACCACAAATTTAAGTTGTGTGTTTTTCACATGAATGTGTTTTTTAAGTCTGGGCACAGAGCAAACATTTTTTTTTTTCAGTTTTCAAAATACTGAAATTAAACTCAATTTAACTATCTTGCTTTCCCATTGCTGTATTTCAGTTGATAACGATGTGCCTTCCTGCACATTTGGAGATTACAGACCCAAGCTCCTGCCTCCCACCCCAGCCCACGGTGCCTTTCTGAATGCTACAGTGGATCATGTATTTGAAATCAGCATTAGAGCACAAGCATTCTACTCCGTGTAAGGCATTAAATCTCATTTTTCAGAAAACAGTAATAAAAATTCATTTCAAATGAAAAAAAAACATAAAAACACAATCAGCTCATAATCTGATCTAACAGGAACTTTAATATATGTTCTTTACCACAGTTATTGACATGAGATTGGTTGCCCTACTACTCTAAATTAAATAAAATACAACCAAAACTAAATGCATTGCATATTTTTACTATGTATTTAAGATCTTTGCAATTTTCTCCTCTAAAGGATTTATGACATCAAGATCAGTGGACCTCTGAATATCACCAAGTCATTCCAATATGATGACATCAACAAAACTGGACAAGCGTTCATACGATGGACACCAAATGTGAATGACTTAGATGAGAATGTTCCTATTTGTTTTATTGCAGAGACCAGAGATGGGTGAGTATGAAATTACCAGTCTAATCTTACAGGGGAAACCTTTCAGGATATTGCTAAGAGCATGCTGTCACTATATGCTGTCATTCGCCTTATCACTGTGCTGGGAGGCAGGACAACCTAAGCAGACTTCTAATTTCTGTTTTTGCACATATAAATTCAAATTCAGCAAATAAGTAGTTAAGCAACCCAAGACATGTCATATTTATTACTATCTGAGCCACAAATAGCTTTTACAGGCTCCCTGCATTTGACATTCTGTTAAATTTAACTACCTATCTCAATCAACAAACTTCTATTGGAACAGCAACTGTCACTACCCTTCCTCCTTTTTACATACTTTACTATACTGCCACTTCCAGATGCTGAATACTAGGAGCCAGTTTAAGGGCTTATGTCTTTCCTCCAATAAATATCCTGTAGATATTATATATTTAAAGTTAATCACATTATAGTTTAAAAATGTGAATTAAAATTAATACTGTGTATCCCTGCTTATTCAAACTCTTTAGCATATGAACTTTCCCTTAAATACTTTGTTATTCTCTAGAAACAGGAATTCTTTGCAAAAAGTGGTGAGGCAGGTGGAAGCACAACACAGCAATCACTTATCTGTTGTATCTTATCAGACTTTGTATGTTAAAATTAAATGTGCCTGGCAAGTTGTAATGTGCCAAGATGTTAGGATTAGCAACACAAATGTATGCTGTTTACTACAGTATATTCTTATTTCTCATCCATGTCATTAACCACTATTACACAGGTACTGTATTTGTACAGTAGAATACATTTTTTACAAAAAGAGCGATTTTCTGTAGTATACAGGTCTGTGTTCCCTAGTAGCCATTACAGTGTCCAAGGTAACAGATGTATAATATAATACATATAACACCAGAAAGGATGTATAAGACAGTTTGGGATCTCTAATTTATGAGAGGTCTGATGTCACATGCATGGACTTCTCTTGATTTTTTCTGAATTACTCTTTTCAGGTATCAGTCAGAAGTGAGATGTGTTGTGGTAATTGTTGGAAGAAATTATATTCGCAGTGGTAAATATACAACTTAAAATTATAATTATTATTACATAAGGACTTTAACACCGAACATTACCTCCAACACTCCACAGAACATTTTTATAACAACATTTTGTTTATGCTCTTTTCTATCTTAATGTATGATCATTTTGATTTAAAACAATTTGATTTAGGAAATTTAAAACAATGTTAAATAACTGTAAGTAACAGCTGTGTAAAATTTAAAATATCATAAATGGCAGCATGCTTGACTATAGCAAGTTCATCTCTAATTTTAAAAATAACAATTTCAGCACATATATAAATATTTTAAAATTATTTTCTTTCCAATTTAAATCGAACAGGTGAAGCTGAAATTGAATGCACTGAGAACACCATGAGAATTACTGTGCTCAAGTCTTCAGTCAGAGGAATTCATGAAAGCCATCTGCGTCTCAATGACCCCTCATGTACGCTGACATCCAACGGTACTCATGTAGTTGCAATAATGTCACTTCACTCCTGTGGAACACAGCTTGAGGTGATGAGTGTTTCTGATTCTTTTTCCACATTGTCTTTAAGTTGAACTGAGAAGTTGAGATTTAAATATTTTCTTTCAGTTAGCTATGGACATGTGACCAGGGGAATTTTGAACTGAATTATTTTCTTTTTTATGACGCTTGCAGGAAGATCACAAATTTCTTATTTTCAAAAATGAGATTACATCATTTGATAACCCAAACGACATCATAACCAGGAAGCATCTGGTAGAGATTGGATTCTCTTGCTCCTACCCCAAGACGGGTAACGTGTCTTTCGAGTTCAAAGCACGCAGGATTCCCTACGTGTTCACGGAGTCTGGCTTCGGCAGGTTCACCTATCAGTTTGAGTTCTTCAGCTCCAATCTGTACAACAGAATGATCGACTCCAGCTCTTACCCAGTGACAACGGAGCTGCGGGACATGCTTTATATGGACATTGTGGCGACATCATCTCTTCCCAACACCCAGCTGTTTGTGGAGTCTTGCAGAGCGACTCCTCATGATGACCCCAATGACCCCGTATTCTATGACATCATCAGAAATGGGTAAGCAAATAAAATTGGAGGTTGAGAGGAACTGTGAGGAAAGACATCTGCCATCTTTCTTGTGTGAAACATTGCAGAAGTGTAGAGGAGAGGGTCTCAGTCTCAATGACATCATCAGGACCGGGTAACCAGAACAAAGGAACAAAAGAGATTGTCAGAAATCTCTGTCACTGTCTTGGTGTATGGTGTAATATAAAGTACCTTTACCTTTGTTCTTATTCAGAAAGAAACCTTTGTGGGTTGGTGATTTAAAACAAAACAAAACAAAACACATTACAGCAGATACTCAAAACCTTCCAGAAAAGAGAAGGAGGGCTAACCAGTCAAACTGTGGAGCAAGAAAAAACACTGCCACTGTTTCCCACTAGCAAAATGTCACCCAGTTGATTTCTTTCCAAAAGATAAATTTCTGCTAACAAACACGACCAAGTGCGAATTCATGGAGTCCCAAAATCCACCTAACCTAATCCACCTGGTTGGTTCTCATATAGTACATTTCTACTATACTTTTTATAACTGTTACTTTGTGTAATTTGGAAGCATTCGTAGCACCCATCATAGAATACACAAGAATTTTATAAACATAGTAGCCTCAAATGAAAACACTTTTATGCTCTAAAAATGGTCGAATGTGACCTCCCTCCAATTTTGAAAGTAATAGTAGCTTTGTTTTCTAGATGCCTTCTGGATAATACACTTCAGGTCTTTCCAAGCAACAGGACAGAGTACAGGTTTGGAATGGAAGCTTTTGCCTTCATCGGCCAGTATGAAGAGGTCAGAAAGACTATCTCATGAACTTTGTGTTTATACTACCACCATCATAAGTTCTCGTCTAAATTCAGAATTTTAAGAGGAAGTTAATCTTCTATTAGTCTATATTCTATTGTTTCTTTAATCCAATAGATAGGATTTAAAAGTACATTATTCAGTTTACAGAAATATATTTTTGTCTTTATGTTTAAAAAATGTTTTCAATAATGTTTTAAAGTTAAGTAATTTTCACTGTTGTTCAGTGCCGTCTGTGCCCTTGTGTGATTTAAGGTTTACATCAGCTGCATGGTCATCTTGTGCCAGGCTGGCAACCCCTACACCAGGTGTGCCCAGGGATGTACCAATGGCACTTCCATCTATGATGGGCATCACCTTCAAAAAAGAGCTTTGGTTTCACAGACTGCAAGACACTACATTTCCCAGGGGCCTGTGCGTCTAGCCAGGAGCTCAGGAAGTGCAGGTAAATTTGTATAAAGACTTTAAGAGCTTTGGTTATAAGTGAGTAGTGTTAAGAGTGAGTCGATTTTGTCTTTTTGATGCATAATGCATAATCAAAGATCAAGATATACAAGGAGAATTCACAGTATATCTACACTACAGTGGAAAAGCAAAATATCCGGTGCAAAATATAATGAGTGCAAATATGTGAAAGATCTATCAGAGAGTCCCAACTGTTGTAACAATGAAAATGTTTCCTTTTGAGAAGTAGTTTTGAAAATGTAGCTTTGATAAATAATTCAGCAAACCAATTCTTACCCATTTTTTTCAGTATCCCACGTGAATCTGAGCCCCAACATAGTTTTTGTTGCTGGGACTCTCCTGGCTGCCATTGGCCTGGTGTGTGGAGTGGTCATCTATAAAGCCAAGATCTCAAAGGTCCAATACAAAGCTCTTCCGACTGCAGACCTCTGAAGTGCTAATCATCAAAGCGACACTGCTAAATGAGGTGGAAAGGGTAAAACAAATTATTCAAGTGAAATCCTGTGAAACAATTATAATATACAGTACTTCAGTAAAATCATAGAATATCAGTTGAAAGGGAATTAACTGTCAAGCTTACAAACTAAGTAGATGTCTAAATCATGACAAAGCTATAATTATAATAAAAGCAATTCTTTTCCTCAGAGCTTTGTAAAACTCATGTACATCTTTTATTCTTTTGAATGTGATTGGACTTTTATTATTTTTAATGTGATTTTAATGTGATTGGACAAGAATGAAAATAAAATGATAACACTATATGTAACATGTTAATAAAAACTTGAGCATAAAAGTGTGTTCTGACTTGTTATACCAATTCTCACACGAAAGAAAGAATGCAATGGTGAACTGTGTCAAGTTAGCCCTCGAGGCTACATGTTGATTTTTCCAAGACTTGCATTAGTTGGAGCTAAAACTACAGTATGTGTACTCAGGGGTGATTTAAAAGGTGTTGTTGAATAACTTCCCAAAGGCACAGAAATATTTTTGTGCAGTTAATTGCAATCCATTACAGGATACAGTATATCAGTCCCGTCCCTGAAGACTCACATTTACTGTTTTTTTTTGTTCCAGCTTTGTTCTCAGTTGCATTAACTCAGATAACAAGTTGACTAGAATATTTTTCCCTACCAGAAAATAGTATATTGTAACTGTACAACAGTTAAAAGACAATCTCTAACATGCTTAAGAGGTGAAAACAATTCAAATTAATCATATTAGTGTAAATAAAGGTTCTGAGAACTCAGATGTAACAAAATAATTCAGGTGGGTAGCTGCATCAGCATGCATAGTCTGCAAAGGAACACGTAATAGGTTTATTCCATGCTGAAAAGAGAAGAGAGAAAACACAATTTTTTGTCTGTGGAGCCTTCTTCGGGTGTCAGCCTAAAGGTCCCACACCTGAAGAGGGCTTCACAGCCGAAACGTATTAAACGTATAAACCTATTACTTGTTCCTTTGTAACAAAATAAGTTAGTTGCCATAGAAGGTCAAGGCTATAAATAGTTGGTACAATATAAAAAAAAGACATGTAACAAGTGAAATTGAAGACAAGCTGTTCTTTTTTTTTTGCTATTCAGTATGTTTCCTGTCTCAGTCTCACCTAATTAAAGGAAATGCTAAACAGGTGCTAAACAGGTGTGGTTTGAAGAATACAATGAGGAAATCAGTCAGAAGAATGATCAAGGTACAGTATGTTATCGACAGACAAAAGAAAAACCACAAAATAAAGGTGCTGAGATAGGATTTTAAAACTGATCTCACCTGACAAGTGTAAGCACATGTGTTTTCATTTTTTTGTTTCTCACCATTAAATTTAATTTCAATTTACATTACAATTATGTAGTACCTTTTATTTGTTATTGCAGAAATGGTCCTCGCATTACAGAAATTTGCCTTCTTTACTTTCGCTTTCTCTTTCACCTCAGGTCTTGGAGGCCTTGGAAGCATTCCTTCTCATATTTCTTGAAAGGCAGTGGAGTCACAGCTTGGAGGTCTTGCTTGCACCTGGAATCACTTCCACTCCTTGTTAGGATGACTCAGTGTTCCACAATGTCTGGAAAGATATAAATGATTAAAAGAAACTAAAAAATATAATGGCCACATCCCAATTCTATCAGCGCAATGGCTCCCAAAAAGAAATTTTTGAAAGGTGGCATCTGTTCCTCCATATTGAAATCAAGTATTATAACAACACCTGCCTTTGCCATTCTGAACCTGGTGTGAGTTTTTCTCATGTTTGTCATGTTTTGAATCAGTTGGTTTACTGCTTCTGGGAAAGAAGATCTTAAAAGGTTTTTTTATAACACTTGATTCAAGCCACTGTCTTGGCAGACTCGGCAGTAATGTTATAATATTAATTCGCAAGTGCCAGGCATGATACCTGCCAGTTTTGATGTTGATTCACTACAGAGTGTTCAACTGAGATCAGTTTAGATGTTTATAATTCAATGACATAAAAGAGTAATGGTGATCAGAACACCATATTGATTCACACAGTAATATAATTTTATAATGTTGGGAAAGCTTTTTCTCTAGGACAATACCTGTCATATTTGGACTTAACATGCTAAATACCTAAACCCTTGTTTAACAATGTACAGCATTTTGAAAACAGAATGTTGGTCAGAAAGCTGTCTTGGTCTGCACAGGTGCGGCATTCAGCATGACTTTATTTGTATAAGCTTGACAGCTCCACAGTCAAAACGTTGTGTTTTTTTCTCTCTCCTCTTTTCAGAATGGAATAAAAATATTACTTGTTCCTTTGCAGACTACACATGCTGACACAGCTACCCACCTGAACTATCTTTTTAGGTTTCCATGTTTGCGTAAAAAATAAATAAAACACAAATTTATGCTTTATTAGTGCAGCCTTTGTTGTTCCTGTTCTTGGTGTTATAAAACCCAGGTGCCCGAGCCTGTCAGGATAACACTTGGAAGCCAATTAAACTAAAAAAAATAGTGGGTTTACTTCAAACGAATGGTATCAGTGCTTACTATATGTGTGTCAAATTAGCTTTTCATTTTATGATGAAACACATTCAATGCCATTTTAATAAATAATATGAAATAAAGTTTAGTTCACTACAGTTTAAAGTTCAGATCAGGCCAGGGCCTTTCTTCAAAATTGGTGTTGTAGACTTATGGGTCATTAGTACTTGGGTTGCTGTCATTAACAGTAGCATATGCTCAGATACACTGGGTGTGTTTGTGTATTCCAGTCCTAGCCCTGAACTCTAGCCTACCTCATCATTACACACTGTGGAACATAGCAATAGTTGACTAGCCAACAATAATAACATAAACCCAACAAACGTTTTTTTTTTATGTAGCATCTTTCTGACATCTTTTTTCACTCCTGCTACATAACAACTTTGACATAAATGAAACAAAAACTCATCAATTTTTTGCTGTATATCATGTTTGATTAACTTCCTCATTTTTCCTTTTTAACTCCTATTGTGTTAGTGACAGGTGACTTCACTGGTATTTGTTTCCATCGTCTATATAAGACACTGTCCCTGTCTTTGCATTTATGTTCACTGCGGTGAAATAACTACAGTGTTACAATGTCTGCCTTTGCACTGGTGGTCTGCCTGAGCCTGGGCTCCAGTGCCTTTGCCTCCCATTTGCAAGGTGGGATCATGACCTTCAGTCCCAAAGGAAGAAACCCAGACGGGACTTTCAGGGTAAGAGTTGTGTTTTCAATATTGGACTGTATAGCGGTTATTGAAAATACTTTTATAGTGAAAATATCTAATATTTTAATTGTATTTCTTCATCCTGTTTAATCTGTACTTTAATCTTTACTTAATGCTCAACTGACTTGCACAATGTGTCCTTTCCATTCCATTTTGGCAGGAAGAAAAACCAAAAAGATAAATTACTTGTATCCTTATTAAAATACACTGTAAAAGTGCTGACCACAACAATGTCTGATTCATGTGAACTAAAGAAAACACTGAGTCAATAATGATCTAAAGGTGTAAAATTGTTTTTGCAAGTACCTGCATTACTGGTCTGAATAAAGCTATTTTAAAAATGCAAAAGGAATTGTTTGTTTATATGGATATATAGCAAATCATTTCTGAAATAAGTAAAGGGAAAAAATCCTTATTATTATAATAGGCTTTCACTACTGGGAAGTGTTAATACAAGACAGAAACAAAAAAGTGCTGATCCTGTCTTGTTTTTGAATTTTATTAAACCATAATGAATATCTTGATGCGGTAATTATAACTTTATAATTATTAACAAATTAGCAAAATTGAATTACAGGTAGACATTCGGTACAAGGAATCCTTTAGAACTGGCTGCCATCAGGAATTTTACTGGCCATGCCGTAGTGGGAACTGTGGACAAAACACCCATTTTCAATATGGGAAAATAGATGATGATCCATTAGGAGCTGGCTGGTGTCAGGCAGAGGGAGTCATGACCAGAAGCATTGCCAGTGACAAACCTTTTGAACTGAGGTAAGGTAGTTTTCTCAGTTTTACATGTGACAGAGTAGTGTAATAGGCTGAATGCATTTTTTCAGTTACACATTGAAATATTTCTTTTTTGCATTTTTTTGTACCAATATTACAGTGAGTCAAGCTGTTGCTGGATCTATGATTCATACGATACTCCCTCTTGGCAACTTTTGACATATATTGATTTAGGAACAAGATCGGACACCAGGCAACCAAACAGGTCTCCAGTAACTACCCTTCCACCAGTAATCCGGTATGACAATATAGATTGTTTAAATATTGTAATCCCGTGTCTTGAGAAGCATTTTGAGATTAGAGATAAATCATGCCTTGTACTAATGCATTGTCGCTTATGAAAATGTTGTTTAACTTGCTTTAAAATTACCTGGTGTCTTATTTTGTGTTTATCAGAGTCCCTCGAAACTGTCCAATAACATACAGATTACTGGCACATGACCCAGATGGAGATCATGTCAGATGCAGATATGGATTGAGGTCAAACTCGGAATGCTATTCCTGCAACACACATCCAGATTTCAACCTTGATGAAGTAAGGTTAAAAGAACCATAGAGTAATGAATCATGACAGTCATATACAGCAAAGGCAGAAAATCATAAACTGTAATGAAAATACAGTTTGTATCAATGGGTTCTAGAAACAACATATACTTAGGGAATAAACAAAAAGCTCTACATACCACTTAACATACTCCCCCAAAGAGCACGACTTCATGACTTCGGTCACAAAACAGACAATGGGTGAAACTCAAAAATCATTTACCTTCATTTTAATGAAAATATTGCTCAACATCCCTGTTTCTATACTGTATTTGTGAAGAACTTAAGCTTATTTGTATGTTTAATTTTCTTATTCTAATTTAGAAATTATCTGATAGTATCCACTAACAACAAATGCTTTTGCAATTGCTAATATAATAAATTATATTGCAATAATATTTTTTTCATATTAAAGTTATTTACTTAGAAACTCAACTTTCATGCAAAAGTCCCAGTTGTTTGTAATATTTATCAATATACTGAATTAGTATATATTTACCATATATGCATATTTTTTATCATGTAAATCTATGGGTCAAAAACAGGTTAATTTTTCCAGTGTTTTGAACTTGCTGTATATGTGTATGTAACCACATTTTCTGCTTTTTCCAGAATACATGTACCTTATCGTACCAATACTCGTTAAAGACGAATCATCTGTTTGAAATCGTGCTGGAGGATTTTCCAAGGCAGTATGTTAGTTTAACATACACAGATGGCACATCGTCCGGCAGATCACCCTTGGTCCCACAACGAAACCGCCGTTCTATCACTGCGTTCGGGGGAGGTTCTATGTCACCCTCTCTGCCTACCACAGCAGCCTCAAACTGGTGGTGGTGGTTTCCAACAACAGCACAAGCACCTACTACTACCACTGAACCTACTACCACAGCAGCCTCAAACTGGGGGTGGTGGTTTCCAGTGGCAACACCTGCACCTACTACTACCACTGAACCTACTACCACAGCAGCCTCAAACTGGGGGTGGTGGTTTCCAGTGGCAACACCTGCACCTACTACTACCACTGAACCTACTACCACAGCAGCCTCAAACTGGTGGTGGTGGCCTACAACAACCACAACATCCCCAACTACTACAACCACACCATACTCCCGTTCCCTTCTCAGTCCGCCCCTGAGTAAGATTCCTTTGCAATTTGTTGTTCAAGGTATGTATTTCCAAACCCTTTCCTTAAATTAGAACAAATAAATTAGAATTAAGACAAATAGTCCATTATTTTCTATGGAAATATTTCATGTAGAGTAGTGGGTTCATTCTCTTTTTTTTTACTTCAGTCTGAATGCAAGGAGAAACAAAGACTTCATATTTGGCCAATGACAATGGCAGGGGGGACCTGTAGTCATCAGCCATTGTGTTCATTGAAACACAACAAAAACCTCTGAAAAGAATTTGTTGTTGTCAGACGTACAGACATGTTCTTTGTTCTGTAATCACGGTTTACTTATTTTCAGCGTAAGGGGTCAATACACAACTCTTTTGTTTTGAAAAATAATGCAATTGTTTTTTGAGCTCAATGTATTTTCATTTAGATCTAACTTTGAAGTTGAGGTTAATTTTAGATTTCTTGTTTTCCGTTGTTTTCAGTTGATAACGATGTGCCTTCCTGCACATTTGGAGATTACAGACCCGAGCTCCTGTCTCCCACCCCAGTCAACGGTGCCTTTCTGAATGCCTCTGTGGATCATGAGTTTGAAATCAGCATTAGAGCACAAGCAAGCTACACAACGTAAGACATCATGTCTATTTTGTTTATAAAACAGGAAGGCAGTTCAAATTTGCGAAACAATACCCTTGAGTTGTCTCACGCCCCAGCACCTCTGCTCTGTTAAGTACTAAATGCCCTTTAACCTTTACAGAGCTTGGGGTATGTCAAAAGGGAAAAGGATTGAGGCTCAGTGGAACCTATTTGCTCATCCTCATTCCCACTGTTGGTAGAGAAGCCAGTGGTTTGAACCACTATGTAAGAAACAATTGGCAGTTCTAGATTGCAATTGTCAATTGTAGATATTTGTGTTCATCAACACCACAGGATATCAATCTTTTAACTAAGCGAACTGAGAGACTCGTTCATGATTCTTTTGTCACCCCATAAAATCAATTATTCCAAATCATGGTTTCTGTGGCTGTTCAGAACACCTTGCAAACAATGTGGAATTTAAAAGGGGACTGTAATAGCAACTTTTGAACATTTATGAATGTCTGGTAGGACGCTTAAAATAAAAAAATAAATAATATCAAAGCTCTTTATTTACATATTTATTTAATCTTCCAAAGGATTTATGACATCAAGATCAGTGGGCCTCTGAATATAACAAAGTCATTCCAATATGACCAAAGATCCAGAATCGGACAAGCATTCATAAGATGGACTCCAACTGAAAATGACTTAAATGATCATGTGCCCATTTGTTTCACTGCAGAGACCACAGATGGGTGAGTAAGAGATTAACTATCACTACGTACAGTACATACGTTTGCCATGTTATTATTATTATCGCTGTTATTATTATATTGTATTATTATTCAACATAATCGGTTATTGAAGGTAATTTAAAAAGTGCTAAGGTTAATGTTAATTTTAAATGCTAATTTTAAATTAATTTCATGAACTGATCTCTTTAGATACCAGTCTGAACTGAGATGTGTTGTTGTCTTTGTTGGAAGAAATCATATAAGTGCTGGTGAGTACTGTTATTGGAGAAAGTAAAAGGATTTGTGGCAATACATATAGTACCATAGCCGAAGTGAGGGCATACTTTCAAGTGGTACTTTTAAATTTCTTTTCTTTTATGTCAGAAAAAATGGTTGTATATATTAATTTTAAAATACATCGTATTGTAAATATCAAACTAACAAAAAATAGTTCAAGCAACACAAAGTTTAAGGTATTTGCAATTATTTTTTTATTCAATGTGTTTGATGGAAGATAATGAATATCTTGTTTTCCAAAGTGAAATTACATCATTTGATACTGCAGGGTGGTGTTTACAAATAAAATTTGCATTGAACAGGTGAAGCTGAAATTGAATGCACTGAGAACACCATGAAAATTGCTGTGCTCAAGTCTTCAGTCAGAGGAATTCATGAAAGCCATTTACGTCTCAATGACCCCTCATGTACACTGACATCCAACGACACTCATGTAGTTGCAATAATGTCACTACACTCCTGTGGAACACAGCTTGAGGTAATTACTGTTTCTGATTTTTTTTCCCAAATACAGTGTCTCTCAGTTGGCCTAAAAAAAGTATAATTTTGAAACAGAATATAAATTATTTCACATCATCTAAAATGTTTCCAACTTTTATTGCAGCACCTTTATTTCAAGCACCTTATTGCTTAAGGTTTCAGAAACGTTTGAGCCGAATTATTTTTTTATTCATTATATTTGCAGGAAGATTCCGAATATCTTGTTTTCAAAAATGAGATTACATCATTTGATAACCTAAACGACATCATAACCAGGAAGCATCTGGTAGAGATTGGATTCTCTTGCTCCTACCCCAAGACGGGCAACGTGTCTTTCGGGTTCAAAGCGCACAAGATTCCCTACGTGTTCACGGAGTCTGGCTTCGGCAGGTTTACCTATCAGTTTGAGTTCTTCAGCTCCAATCTGTACAACAGAATGATCGACTCCAGGTCTTACCCAGTGACAGTCGAACTGCAGCAGATGATTTATATGGACATTGTGGCGACATCATCTCTTCCCAACACCCAGCTGTTTGTGGAGTCTTGCAGAGCAACTCCTCATGATGACCCCAATGACCCCGTATTCTATGACATCATCAGAAATGGGTAAGCAAATAAAATTGGAGGTTGAGAGGAACTGTTAGGAAAGACGTCTGCAATCTTTCCTGTGTGAAACATTGCAGAAGTGTAGAGGAGTGAGTCTCAGGGATGTTCCTGGGAGCCCCATGCCTTTCTGTTTCTTCGCTGTAGCCGAGTCTTTAATCACGGGCTTCTAGATTCACCTTTTTATGTTGAGCCTTCTTTAAATTGGAGGTCATGGTTCTTCCCAAACAGAATAGTTGCTCTCTTCAGATAAGGGGTAAGCAGCTGCTCTTGGAGGAGGAGTTTAATTGCCTCAGGAAGTTGAAAGGGCTGGTAGAGTGGAGCACGATATCATCAGCAGAATAGCTCTGCATCGGCTGTGTTGCCAGTCCCTTGTTGTGAAGCAAGAGCTGAGCTCTATGTCAAAACTCTCGAGTTACTGGATAATCATTCAGCACATTCCTCACCTATGGTCATTCACTATGGGTAATGCCCAAAAGAACGAGTTCACTGGAAGAAGAAGTAGCTGAGGGTGCTAGACATGTTTGCTGGGCCCACCCTTATGGATGGGATAGAGGTCCATGATCCAGGAGTGTCATAAGTGAGCTTCTGGTCCTCAGCATTGAGAAGAAGAAGCCAAGGTGCATACGAGGTTCCCTTTGGATCCACTGTGAGCATGATGGAAATCCCGAGGTTGGGGTAGCCTCAGGATACACCAGAGGGATTGCATCTTCCAGACGGCTTGGGAATCCCCCAGAATAAGCTGCTATGCATAGCTGGGGAAGTGTCCAATCGTTGAACCAACACCTGTGTGAGCAGATTCTGTAATGGAACAATTTGTAAATTTCATCCCAAAAAATTCTGCTGCCATTTTGTTTTATTATATGTTCAGGCTGGTTAAGCAAATCACATCTTGTTTCTCCTTTTTATTTATTTGTAGATTGTGTGGTATAAAAAATATTTGTAAATAATAATATTAATATAATAATATTTAAATAATCTAATATTAAAACATATTTGCTTTGTATTTTTAGGTGTGTTCAAGATAACACAGTTCAGGTCTTCCAGAGTAACCAGACAGAGTACAGGTTTGGAATGGAAGCTTTTGCCTTCATTGGCCAATATGAAGAGGTAAGAAAGACAATCAAATTGATTGCACAACAGTATATTGAATTGAACCTACAGTGTTGTAGATCATTGGTTGATAACTATTTTCAGAATAAAGTAGTGAAATATATAGATTGAGATGAAAAGATCTTACCTTGATGCCAATGTAATTTAAAAAGCTAATGGAAGACAAGAAAAATAATGACTATTAAGCTTCCAAAAATCTTTTGAATGAAAACAGATGTTACCATATCTAAAAATGTCTTCCCACTGTATGTTGTTAATGTACATGTTTAAGTGATTTTCATACTTAATTATACAATGAAAGAAAGGTTAAGTAAAATACAATAAATTTTCATAAGTTGAAAATACCTCGTAAAGAAAATAGCACATGATGTAAATGCACCTTTTGTAACTTTTTTCAACTGAGTTTTTCAGGTATTCTTTTTGATATTTCACTGTTGTTCAGTACCGACTCTGCCCTTGTGTGATTTAAGGTTTACATCAGCTGCACGGTCATCTTGTGCCAGGCTGGCAACCCCTACACCAGGTGTGCCCAGGGCTGTACCAATGGCACTTTCAATTCTCATGGGCATCACCTTCACAGGAGAGCAGTGCCTTCACAGACTGCGAGACACTACATTTCCCAGGGGCCTGTGCGCCTAGCCAGGAGTGCCGGCAGTGCAGGTAACTTTGGACAAGAACTAAAAGAATCAGTTAAAAAGTCGCTCAGTGAGACTGAAAAGACATCTGAACTTCATTATTTTGTGAAAAAAAGAGTGCAAAACATGGGTTGAAAGTATGGTTAGATTCAACCTCACAGTATTCATAAACTACTGTACAAACAAAATCTTGTGAGGGAATTTTTCTGTTTGAAATATACTGATAATAAAGATCTGGAGGTGTTGCAGCTTTTGCTGTAAAGGCTGTTTCCCATTCAGCATTGACAAATGCTTACAGTATCTATAATGCATAGGTGTGTCTAATTTTGTGTCTGGAGAGCCAGTTTATCTACAGGATTTCTGTGTTTCTTTAAAGTACTAGCATGGGACAAGGTCTTGAGACCAGTAATAAGCTGATCTGCTAATAATCCAGCTATTAGGACTGGACTGGAATAAAGTTGCAACAAGACCAGGACTGCATATTTCTGACATACAGATTCAAATTTAAAGCACCTTTTATCCCCCTTTTTGCAGCCTCCAGTTTGAACCTGAACCTGAACCTGAATGTTGTGTTCATCACGGGGACTCTCCTGATTGCCATTGTCCTTGTGTGTGGAACAGTTGTCTACAAAGCCAGGGTGTCAAGGGTCAGATATGAAGTCCTGCCCACATCCGACTTCTAATGTTCTTTTAAAGTTCTGAACAGCAGTCTGAGAGAAAATTGAAATGTAGTAAAAGCTACATGCAGCTTTGTAATATTGAAAATATACTTTAGTATAATCATACAATAATTGATCAAAGGCAATTTACTGTCAATCTTAAAATAGGCAAAATTAAACTTTGTGGTTTCATATTAACATAATTGCTGTACTGTACATATATGCATTTCTATTTCCTCATTGGTTTAAATATCCTATAGAATGCTCTGAATAGATTTTGATAAATGGGTTGTTTTTGAAGACTATCATTAGTGTTCTCAATTTGCTTCTTAGCGTGACAGTATTTCCCACACCAGGAAGTAGTTTACTGGTATTTCTAAACAATAAAAGTTAATCTCTAAATACAATGAATGTCTTAAATTAAGGTCCCTATATAACATACAATTCCCATGAGAATGTGTTCTAAGATGTTGCTCTTTTTGGTCTTATTAGATTCTTTTGAGAATGGTAATATTTTATTTATAGCCTATATGCTTTATCTAGTATAATGGAGAGCCCCTGAAGAGTTGTATTTTTAATCATTCTAAGCATATATTGTTTTGCAGTTTGCATGTGAGTCTTAATAGTTCCACTGCAGTATAAAGTGATTTTTAAAAATATTTTTATTGCATGTTTTGATCCCACACGTGGCACAGATGGCAGTTTGTTTTATTGTATTACATACTGATTGTGAAGTTTCTGTAGCACATATGCCAATGATTTTTCTTCAGATTTATTACTGAGAGCTAAAACAAATAAGTAAAAGTGCTATAAGCTTAATAAATTTTTTATTTCTCACTCCTTTATACAGGTATGTACTGTGTTTCTGGAGTTACTATACTTTCTTTGTGATTAATGGAATTAAAATGTTAAATAAAATCTTCTTCTTCCATTTGTTCTCCTTGCTAGATGTTTTTATTGCACAGGCAAACACTTCATGTGTAATATTAAGATAAAATCACTTTATTAGACATATACAATTTCTTGCATTAGGAATTTGTCTTTTTCGCATACCCCAGCTTGCTCTCCATGAGACACAGACACACAAACAGAAAGAAGCTTGAGGTCAGAGCGCAGGGTCAACCAATGTACAGTGCCCCTGGAGCACAAATCTAAACTTTTCTGCACTTCTCCCATTGTTAACTTGTTTTGATTTTCTAATATAGTGATTATATTTTTGCCTATTATATGTTTTACTGTCTCATGAATACAAAATTGATCACCTTTCTGATCATATTTCTGCAAATCTAATTGCATAATTGTAGATATAAGGGTGTTTTATGTATATTATAATGTTTGGTTATGTTCTGAAGTATACAAATATGACTATACCAACATATTGAACATAAATGATAATGATTTGGCTAACATTTGGTGCTGTAAACAGAATGCTACAATCTCTATTCTAAATTAAGTCCAATTACTGCAATTTTTTTCTAATAACTATTTTTTTATTTTACATATTTTATTACATATCTTTACACATTCTATACAATATTATAGCATTTTTTAAAGCGATTTACAGTGTAGAAAATTGGTGCTTAGTATTTCAAGTTCTGAATTATTATTATTATTATGATATAAAACTTACTTACTGTATAAATCTCTCCTATAAATCACACTGAATTAGAATTCTACATTAGGACAAATGAAAGTTCAACTGCTGACATGACTAAAAGAAAATGTTTGTCCTATCATAATGAAACTTAAAATTGTTTGGGCTTTGCATACAAAGGGGTGTTTAGAACCTGTTCGAAATGTTTTGCATCATTTGCATTCTCAAGTAGGCAAGTGTGGCGAAATAATTTTCCATAACTAAACCATACCTTAAATAACACGGCCACATTTTAACAACATGTTCCTTTATTAATTACTAGAACATTTTGTCACGATTATAGTCCCTCCTCCTTAAGGGTGATCCGGCCCTTTCACTTCAGACTTGATTATGGGCACCTGACCCCTGTTCCCAGTCCACCTTAAAAACCAGGCGCTGACGTTCATCTGGGCTCTGCATCTGATTTCTGTATCGTGCGAGTCCTGGACCTGGAAGCGCCCGGTCCCGGTCTTTAATTCCTTGTTGGGTGGATCACCTGGCTATGGATTTATTCTTGTGTTTTTGGATTACCCTCTGGATTACTTTTGGATTGTTTGCCTCGGCCACACCTCCCCCGTGCACCACCGCACTTCGGACACGCCCCCCTGTTTTCATCCCCGTGTTCCTGCATGATCCTTTTCCTAGTGTTTCCTTACGATTCTGGATTGTGTCGTCCACATAAGGTCCGGAAAGAACTGAGCGTTACACATTTTTGCTGCACGATTTGCCTTACCCTCTTCAGCTTTGCATCTCAGTCCGTTTGTGTGGATACAGAACATAATAAATATAGAACATGAAGATAACGAAAAAACTGCGAGTGTTTTTGCTTAGTTTAGTAGCTCAAGTGTGTAACATAAAAATACAATTGTCCTTTTTTCCTTCCATTGTACTGTGTGTTTAGGGAACGGGTTTTTATGTTTCATGTGGTATTTCCCGTATTCCAAAATGTAACAAAGTTAACGAAAGATAACAGGGTACTCTTTGTTTTGGGAGTCTGGAACAAGCTATCCAGCCATGTTGTTAAAGCTGGTATGCTTTGAAAAAGAGACGGGTGAGACCCTTGGCTCAGTTAGCTACTAGCAACTGACTACAGTATGTTTATATGGGCTAGATGGTCACTTTTCATTTGTATCTTTTCTTATGCTGTTGTGTTTTATGGCTGCAATTTGTATGGAAGTGAATCGCTCAAACTAAAGTGATTACAAAAAATATCCAAGGCATTAAAGAGTTTAGGACACTTTTCCATTAGACATTTATTTTCATGGATGCAATAGTGGTTTCTACATAGAAAATTGAAGCAATAACAATGCAATTTGTTAATAGTAAAACTATGATCAGTAGAGGTACATATCAAGATATTAGCAATGGGGTGATAAACTGCAAAGGATTCTAGAGGACAACACATGATTGATGATTTTTTAGAAGTTAGAGTTCTAAGTACCGTCAGTTTAGAATGTTTCCACTAAAAAACGCTTTCTTTAATGACTGTTAATGATTGATTTGAACATTTCTTAAGATATGGTAGTTACACTGTTTCATAAGGAATGCTTTTGATTTTTGTTATTGTTATACATAATATATTTGTACATCCGTTTTCTAACTGCATTATCCAATGGTCATGGTCATGGGTCATGGGGGAGCTAGAGCCTATCCTGGAAAGCAATGGGCACAAGGCAGGATACTCCCTGGATGGGACATTGCAGCGACAATTATGCACAAACTCACACCAGGGTCAATTTTCCCAGAAGCTAATTGATGTACTCAGAGGAAACCCACACACACAAAGAGAGAAATACAAACTCCATGCAGACAGCACCCCAGGAGCTGAATCCAAGACCCCAGCACTGAGAAGCAGCAAAGCTAACCACTGTGCCACCCATACTTTATTATATAAATAATAGTATTTTGTAACCTCATGTTCTGAGACTATGCCTTTCCTTTTTTTGGTGGTTAGTTTTATATTAAAAAATGCCTTGTGGGACTAGAGAATGTGAGTGAATTTTCTAAGTTTCTAAGTACAGTATATATGTGAGTGTCCTGTTCACGAGCAGGTTCTGTTTCCCTTGCCTTCCCGACACTCTGCAGGAGTGCGGACAGGGCCCTTTGAAGCAATGAGAACTGCGAAACATGCAGAATTGACTTGCTAAGAAGCCTCTTTCTTGGTTACTGGTACAGTATGTGAGGATACTAGGTGAGCATATTGACAGCTGCATGTGAGGGAGAGTGGATAATGAGAAGGACAAAAGACATCCCCTCCTGTGACTTCAGGTTGTGTTCTATAGAATTCCCTGAGTTGCAGCTGGATGAACACGGTCCGTTGAAAAGAGGAAAGAATCATCAATGTTCCAAACCTTTTGCCAGGATGGCGTTCTGGGATGGGAAAATCACTGGGCAACTTCTTTGAAGTAGGTAAGGAGAATTTATCATTTATGTTCAGTGTGATTTACAACAGCCTCTTAACTACAAATGAAATTCCCCTGAAGAGATTTCACTACCTGTCAAGCTTAATAGTAGTTTATTGTAGTTATGCCCCAGGCCAGATTAAGACGTAAAACTGAACATTAGGCAAGTCGTGGCATGAAAAAGGTTAGGAGCCAAACAATGTGAAGTACTTTTTGTCACTTTCTGGAGACACCATTGCTCCTTTGAGCAATTCATTTGTCACGCAAACAACAAACACAACACAATCAAACATTTTAAACACAGAAAACATTAATGATGAAAGAATCATCATAAGTTTAGGATACAAAACCAAAGCATTATGAAGATAAACATCTAAACCTAATCAGCCTGTGCCCCTTTTTGCTCCTATCTGCAGATGTTTTTCCCATTCTACTGCCACTGTAGTCCAAAAACAGGGATCAGGGGAGTATGTGTAGTGATGATCTGCCTTTCAGGACATGGTCTGCCCATCACAAACTCAGTTTCCTGGTTTCTCTGAACTAATCTCCTGTTTGTTGAATTGTATCCACTCATTGCTCAGATGATGTTATCTCAGGGAGCAAGTCACACTCTCTTTAATCATGCTGACCAGCAGTTTTCATAATCTCAGGAACCATGGTGGTGTCTTATCCTACTCTTGTGTGATTTAAAATGATGTCTTATTGAATTACTATTTACTAAATGCATCAACTCATTTTGATTATTTCAATTAATCTCCAACAGCAAACACTGAGTGCTTGGCATTTTCTATGAAATCACATGACTTGAGCATTCTCCTCTGCCAAGGAACAATGGTACTCAATCAGCAAACCTGTCTGCTCACTATTTAAAATGTAAATAGCAATGCGCATGAGCCCAATCAGCTACTGTATTGATGTAAATGTAGATTCGTGAGTGTTCATTATGCATCAGTTTATTGCTGACTTAGTTTTATATTATATGACCACAGCTTTTTAACTATCCTGGCAATCAACCTTGAAAACACTGTTCAGGACACGTTTTTGTTATAATTTTCACAAACATGGCAGGAATTGTCACACAAGATTGTGAACTTTCAGCATTGTGTTTCTCGTCTTTTCTCCTTGCTCAGCCTCAGGTTTCCAAGTTACCCATGACTTACCCTTTGCTTAGGAAATACAAACACAATTATCTTTTCAATGGAAATTATAAGGACATGAGCATAGTATATTTAAGTTATTTATAAAGTTCTTCATACAGTCCTTTCAGGAATTAAGCAATGTCTGTTTTGGATACGTTTCTTTCCGATAATCCCATGCAGTGAAACTAAATGGCCTTCCAGTAAATGCTGCCACACCTTTTCAGAAAACAAAAGAACAAATAACAATAGACTTCCAAAATGCAGAAAAAACATGAAGCATAAGAGATGTGTAATCTTTTCATCCTTTTTCGAGTCTTAAGCACAGTCATAGCTACAGGACTGTTATTTTGAATTTGAGTCACACTTTACAAGTGTTCGAGCTATTTTATTTTGTGGACACTTTTAGTAAGTTAGACATACTGTATTATACACCTGCATGTCTAACTTTCTCCTGAATAGAAAGTTAATGATGTTTTCCCCCAGTTCATCCTGTGAATGACACCTGTTAACAAACTATCCTGTTCACCAGGTTAATGATAACCAGATATTATCTTTGAAAATGTTTTGTCACAATACAGCACTTTGAGTGGAGTTATAAGTGTAAGGAATTATTAATTATTATGAATAATATATTTGGACATGTTCGTTCATTTATATTCTAAAAATATGTAGTCTAAAAAGTATTATAGGTACTGTAATACACATTTCTATGCATTCTAATAGAATACACTGAAAATATATAGGAAATACTGTATATATACTGTAGGATTGAGGTTAGACAAGGCTTTTCTGGATTCAAGCATGCAGAGAAAATGTCATTCCCTTGGTAAACCTTATTTTCTCATTACATGCTGATGCTTTATTTTTTATGTTTATGTGGTACATGAAAACCAATTGCAACTTTTTTGTGTAAATATCAAAAGTTGTTATTTGCTTTAAAATATTATTGTGTATTCAGTTTTAAATGGTGACTTATATGACTTAACTTCCATCCAAAATATGACCTTCAGTTGTACTTCAAGACTTTTGTACAAAACAATCTAATTACCCTACCCAAAAAAAATAAATGTTGGAAAATATTGATTATGATAATCAATATCAGACTTAGGAAAATCACTGTAATTTATACATTGCTCAGGTCAGAATATCTTCATAATTTTTCTTATTATTGTTGTTATTACTAATAATGAAACTCCAAAAATCATCAGCAAAAAAATATCTTAGTCCATCACATCTTTATGGCATATATTAGTTAGGTTTGTGGACATTTGATAAAACATTGATAAAGATAGATACTTAATTGTTCCCGTGAGGGAAAGTGCAGAATTAAGTAAAAAGTAATCAGTCTAGGTAAATATCCATGTTACAGGCACATACATGTAAATGAACCATATTTAAAGATATTCAAGTATGTAGCTGTGTCAGTATGTGTAGACTACAAAGGAACAAGTTAAGGTTTATTCTATGCTGAAAAGGGAAGAAAGGAAACTTGAACTTTATTGCCATATGTAAGCAGTACATGTACTGGTACAATAGAATTCTCACTTACAGAAAGTCTCTTGATTGTTAAAAAGTGTAAAAACACAAAGTGCAGACAGTGCATCAAGACAATATACAAACAAACAGTAGACAATGTACAAGTAAACTAGTAAACAGTTTTAATGTAAACAACGCAGACATGTAAACAATGACTGCAGATGTGAATAAATAAGAAATTATAATGAGGTAGATGGTGTAGGTGTGGTCCAATGGACATGGCCAAATGTATTCGCCAATAGCACTGCTTGTGGGTAGATGCTATTGAAGAATCTAGTGGTAAGTGTCCATATGCTCTTATATCTCGTGCCTGAGGGCAGTGGGGTGAAGAGCTCATGCCCGGGGTGGTGACTGTCCTCTGTGATGGCCAGAATTCTACCACGGCAGCGGTCCTCATAGAGCTGTTTAATCTCGGTGAGACTACAGCTGATGATCTTCTGGGCCACATTCACCATTCTCTGCAGTGCCTTTCTCTCTCGAGAAGAGGTGTGGCCGTACCACACGGTGATCCCATTGGTGAGGACACTCTCGATGATGCAGCGGTAGAAGTTCGCCAACACAGGTACTGGCATCCCCCAGCGCTTGAGGCACCTCAGGAAATAGAGGAACTGCTGAGCCTTCACAACATTTCGGCCCTCACACCCAAAGAAGGCTCCACAGTTGAAACGTTGTGTTTCCTTTCTTCTCTTTTCAGCATAAAATAAACCTTTACTTGTTCCATATTTAAAGATGCAACTCACTTTTTGGTGAGGGAAGGTGGGAGGTGGCATAAAGGATTTTAATAGTTTAAGAGCTCCATCTAGTGTAGTAAAGATGGATTACAATGAAGAATATTATTTGGGGGACAAGCAACAAATTTTCTACTGTTACTAATAATATTTCTTTACACTTATATAGCAGCTTTTCTGGACACTCTACTCAAAGCGCTTTACATGAAATGGGGACTCCCCTCCACCACCACCAATGTGCAGCCCCACCTGGATGATGCTGCAGCAGCCATAGTGCGCCAGAACACTCCCCAAACACCAGCTCTTAGTGGGGAGGAGAACAGATAGATGAAGCCAGTTCAAAGACGGGAATTATTAGGAGGGCATGATTGTTAAAGTTCAGGGGGAAATTTGTCCAGGACATGGGGGTAACACCCCTACTCTCTTTGAGAAATACTCTGGGATTTTTAATGACCGCAGAGAATCAGGACCTCAGTTTTATGTCTCATTCAAAGAACTGTGCCTTTTTACAATATAGTTTCACTACACTGGGGCATTAGGACCCACAAAGGCAACAAGGTCAACACCCCCTAATGGCCCCCTACTAACACCTCTTCCAGCAGCAACCTCAGTTTTTCCCAGCATTCTCCCATCCAGGTACTGACTAGGCTCACACCCGCTGAGCTTCAGTGGGTTGCCAGTTGTGAATTGCAGGGTGATATGGCTGCCGGCCACTGTTATTGTTATACTTCAGATTACTGTTATTGTTAGAGTACAGTGCAACAAATGTGCTTAAAGAAACCTATTGTTACTGTCTGGGCTATTATTAAAAGACTTAGCAACACTGTTGGAAGCCTGTTATCTGTTACTGTTGTTCGGGTTGTTTCAAGTTCCAGTTCCAGTAGGACGATGCACTAAGTGATTAAAGCCCTGTGGAGTTTGGAGCCAGTTAACAACAGTGGCTATCATTCTTCCCTTGTCCACAGCAACATATGCCCAGGTCCAGTTGCCCACAGACAGTCCAGTTCCCCTTAGGCCATTCCTAGTCACGGTCCAAGCACCTGTGAGGTGGTGAATCTGGCAGCTGTGTCTATGTCCTGTGACTCCTTCTGGCCCCAGGCACTGCATCTGTCCCCAGCACAGGACCTCTGGGACAGCACATCTTTATTCTTCCATTACCATAATCCACCCAGTCAGCTCACCCTTCAGCTAGTTGACGCTCAGCAGAGAGACAGAAGGAGAGCTCAGAGCAAGAAGCCTTGCCCTTACAGACGTGCCCAGTTATTTTTGATTAGCCCCGCAAATGCTAACAACTTCTTACAAGCGACACTGTATGTTTTCTCTAGTTTACTGGGTGCCTCTGCAACAAGAAACCGCCCGTACCAGATGCTTGTTTTGAGTGTTGGAAGTTTCAGGAGGATGGATCAGTGCTACTTTTATCCCCTAAAATATGATGCAAGCAGTCAGTGGAATAGAAGAGCACTCTGTGCATCAGATTCTCCGAATCAGAGGAAATGCGTGAGTGTCCTTGATCTGCCTGGGCTAGCTTCCCTGGATCTCCCATCTGCCCACACAGCTAGGGGGTGATCTCAGTCCCCTGGCCACTGTCCAGTCATGTAAACACCACACTGGAGGCACCACATTCATTAGAAAGTCGTGATGGAGTTTAAAGTCAATAATTTTTTTAATCCTCGTGAGAACAGCCAGATGGGATATTCCAGAAATCTTAAGGTACATTTAAAAAGAGCTTTAACTTCAAAAAAGATTTACTTGTATGATTCCTTCTTGGGGTATGATTGACTTACATTAACATCTTCCAACAGTACTAAAAGAAACACAGCAAAAGGTCCTTTTCAGCATGATCAAGAGATACAGTAGGCATGCTTACTGTTTTACAAATCAGCCATCTGTTACATCACAAAACACCTTAGTATGGTGAGCACTACCACACATTGGCTAGCAATTCATTTTAGAGTTTTTAAGGCATAATATACAACTAGGCTCCTGTTACAACCTAAAACCTCCGAAGATGGTTCAGAGTTGCAGGTTCGCTTTTAGCAAAGCATTGAGATTTTGATTTTCTTTGGGAAAGGAGGGGAATCTAAAACTAAGGTGTTTTGTGATGTAACATATGGCTGATTGGAATACCAGAAATCTATAACTAGAATCATATTATTTCAAGGTATGGATTTTGCTTTGTCTTTCACACCTGTGTGAAGTGTAAGTGTATAAAGCACATGTAAAAAAACATAAACATACAAAGCAGCAATACATATATTTTAAAACATAACATTCAATGAAGGAATAACAATATGAAAACAGAATTAAAAACATGATAATCAAACTAGAAAACCAACAGCTAAATTGAAGCCGTAAATGTGAGGTATACAGTTGTGGTAACGAATGAGTCTCACAGCTTTGTGCATGGTCACTATAAGGACAATGTACATCTGTTAGGCACGATTGAAATATCTTTTTCTAACGCCTTCCTAAGCTGGTTTTCACGTTGCGGGTGCACCTACTGTGCTAAGTTGACCGATATTCCCGTGAATCCTCCTGCGTGTTTAGGAAATGACGTTTGGAGTCCCTCTGAAATCTCGCGAAACTGAAGGACAGCCATTTTTCCCCATTGATTGCTGTCTGTGCTGTAGGTGGTGTAACAGAAAAGAAAAGTAACTGCGCTCACTCTGGTTATTTGTTTTGGTCTTTTTAATCTTGGCCCCGAAACAACACACGACATAATGATCTCGTACGCCGGGTTGAAGCCTTCCTGTTGACTTCCGAGGTCGGGTAACTGTCTGTTTAAACTGTCTGACAAATGGAAATGGTGCCCAGCGAAGAAAACCAGCTCGTACCCAAAGAGGTGAGATAATCACACACAACACGGGGAAAGAAATTGGCAACGGCAGGCCCTGGGTGTCTTGCCTGTGTTAAGGCAAAATAGACAACTAGGCTCCCGTTACAGCTTTAAACTTCAGACGTCGGTTAAGAATTGCCCCTGCTGGTTCGCTTTTAGCAAAGCGTTGAGCTTTTATTTTCCTGGAGGGAGGAGGAGGAGGAGGAGGAGGAGGGGGGGGGGGAATCTAAATAAATTTGGCTAAACGAAGTTAACCATAAACTGCCCGAAATATTTTGTGTTGAAGGACTGGATAGTAAGCCGAGTTTCGGACTGCCGATGGTGTCACTACACAATCGCCGGCATGACAGCATTGCGTTTGTGGGTGCCGTGTTAACGCTGCGGCCTTTTGTGAGTCCTCATGCAAATCCGTATCGGGTTCCCAGCAAACAAGAGGAGGCCTGTTTGTGTGTGGAGTTCGTGAAGTCAGTGGTTCACACATTCTTTCACACGGCTCCTTAGGCTGCGACTGTAAGGATAAATTAAACGTCTTGCTTCTTAATTATCCAGGACAGCCGACTGTGCAGAATCGTGTTTACACGTAAGCTAAATACACCGTAGCGATCCGTAGTGGTGTCACTGGCGAGTTGTAGCTGCGAGCGATCGCCCAGTCCTGCTTTCGCCTCGTCTTTTGTTCTTCAAATAGAAAGTATCTCATCTGCGAGAGTTTAAAGGAGAAAAATAAACCTGAAGCTCAGAAAGTAAAACACGGTCACCTCGTGTTCACGGGAAATAATCCGAGTTGAAACAATTCTCCCGGCAGTTTCCTTTTAATTGTAAAAAAAAAAAAACAGACACGGCAGATTTTAGTACTGTTTAAAGGGTTCTCAATAGGTATGTATTTAAAAAAAAATTGCTTGTTGGTTATTTATAGGTAAAGGAAACCGTTTTGTCTTTCAAGGCCATTCCCGTGCGATGGTTATTCTGCGTTAACTGGTTTGATTGCTGTTTTAACAATCTTGGGAGATAGTTTTCCGTAGCAGAAACTTGACAGGCGCACTTCAGTTTAATCGTCGATCATGAAATTTAATAAAACGTAGCTACTTTTGACCTGACTGTATTCAGAGAGGGTTGGGAAGAGTCCATCTAGAAAGGCAGAAATGCTTAAGCTTTGCGTGCGTGGGACCAAAATTGACCTTTAATTTCTTGTGAAAGTGTGAGTAGTTGTGTTAATCAAAAAATATTCACTATTTCAGCTGATACAACCTGCTGTGTAGTTTACAGATTAGACCGCATTGATACTATAGCCCTATCAATTCTAAAACAAAGCAGTTTTTTAGAAATGAATTTAACAGGTAAAGGAGGAGGTACGATTTGAAGTGAGTACACGGGTGTCTCAATTTCTTTTCTAATAGAGCAACCTGAGGGATTGTGAAATGGGTTAACAGATGTGATTATAGGTAAGATTTTAGATTTACTGAATACAAGGTCACCCAAGATTACTACAGTAGTTTAAACAATGATACACTTACATTGTATACTTTTTAAAATTAAACATGAGTTTATTAATTTTTATAGTTCAGTTTTAGGGAACTAAAATCAAATTATAACATAACAGGCTGTATTTTGGAGATGAGAAATATAGGTGATGCATAAATGTTATACAAATTTAGTAATATGGTGTGCCTGCCATATTCCATTTAAGTGCCTTGCATTTAAGTTTTGTAGGATTTGTTGTTATGATTAGCATTATGCAATTTCTTACGTTGAAATAATATAAGAATAAACTAATGGTTCTTCATTTTCTTCTTTTCCAGTACAAGTGTTTTTAAGTACTGTAAGTGCTTTTCACCTGCGTTGAGATGTCTCAGTTGAGATAGCATTAAGTGTTTTTTGTGCTACAGGGTGTCACTGTTTTTATTGGAAAGTTATATCATTTTCACAACTTGTACAGCCTGACTCAGCAGATGGAGTCTGTAGTTGTTTTTCTTTATACTAGCAACTAAAGGTTTAAAATGTAACCTGTTTATAAAACAAAAAAACAAGTACAAAAACAGTACACCATGTTCCACTTCTGCTTTTGAAGGCACACCAAACAAGCAATACCTGTAGTAGTGTATCTCACATACATTTCATTGTATGTGAGATATACTTTATGAAGCAACTTTTCTGTCTTACAGAGTATTAGTTGAATGCAATGAAATGAGGGCTAAGATGTAACCCATTAGAAATAACTGAATTTTAAGAATTCAAAATATAAGCTTTCACTGTAATAGTTATGATGTGTTTGTAAATCATAGGAACCATTATTCAATGTTTGCTGTCTTTAGAACATTACCTTCCGCAGAAGAATAGAATATGGAATATTCTGTACTGTATTTCAGATACTTTTATTTACAAAGTAATAGAATGCAGTGTGACCATATTAATTGTAATTTATTCCTGTGCAACTGTATAAGCCAACTGTTTATGATCCTCATAAAATAGTTAATTAATGTAGTGCTGTGTAGTATAATTAAAGTATGCTAAAAGATACACAGCAGTAATTATAACACAAACTGGTCACCTGAAATGTGTAATCAAAAGATGTAAAAGCATTTCAAACGAATAAATAAGTACAATGTATTTGTAGTAGATTGCTGAAAATATTGCAAAAGGTGAATCTAAAACCACCATACATAGTGAGGTAGGCTACAGGACTATAGAACAGAATCTGTAGAAACTGTCCCAAGTTTTTGGTGAACAAAATTATTGTTTTGTTTTTGTTCACCATAAATCATGCTGACCTTGTATTGGTGTAAATTTTTCTTAGTTTTAAATTGGTCGCCTTATGTTATTAAATGCAATATAAATATAAATGCTTCTTTTTCAGTTTTACAGATTTAAAAATAAAAACTCTTATCATGTTTGGTAAATTGCATTTGACTGGACAAGACACAGTTCAGAATGTGGGTATGCAGTGCTCTAAGGTATAATATTTAAAAGATGCTTTTATCCTAGTTGGCTTACCTTACATTTTATACACTGAACTGTCACAGTTTAAGATTGAATTGTTACTAAGTTAATTATGGCACTAAGTGGAGTGATTATTCATCTTAATCTATTGAAATACAATTTATTTCTTATTTTAAAATGTAATTTTTTTATAGAAGTTGGAAAGGAGCTTGGGGAAAGACAATGATTAGCATAATGTAAGGCAAATGGAGATGCTTTCTCAGTTATTCTCAGTGACATGTTTTTAAGATGATATTAAGTCCTATAATCTGCTTGGTACTGTAATCAAGTCAGCCCAATAGTGAGCAAAGACCTAGAGTGACTCATTGTTCTGTCTTTTGTAATCACTTTGCTAGACCATATTATAACCCCTCTCTTGGTATTCAATGTCTGTTTCTGAAAATTAAGTAGTTGTTATAACTTTGACAAATTGATCTTACGTAAATGGGGAACAAGATAAATTGCTATGTTTGGAATTATTAATGACATTTCCAAGAATACTGCTTTCCATGCAATTGCTAGAATTCCTTTGCAAGAAAGGTACAAATTCTGGACTGATATGTTATGCTTTTTTCCCTTAAACACTAAGGAATGATTTTATAAGTTGATTTCAAAACAGAATATGAAATTATAGCCTTCTTAGATTCCAGCTACTTGAGCAATCCTGAAACTTTGAGGTTAAAATCTTTGTGGTCTTAGCCTTCAGGGTTTCTTTTTTAATACAAAACACGACTATTATTATTTACACAGTACTTTCAATACAATGCTGTCTGTGTTTCGATAGTACATAGTTACAGAAAGTCTGTTTATTTTCTTGTCATCACTCATGACCATGAGGGACACTAAGATGGATATTTATGATATTTTTTTTCAGACAGCTAACAGTAGAAGAGAAAGTATAGGGGATGGGTCTTCAAGGCTTAGAAATAGGCAGGTTAAGATGTATTACTGTTAAAATTTGGAGAGGAAATTAGTTATTACTAGCATTATGCAATCTGGACACTACATTAAAACTTGCAGACTAGACCATAGTGACAGCAGTGCTAAACAGTGCTAATTAATTTTTGGGAACTTCAGCGTTTCTGGACTTTTCAGCAAAACAGTCTTTGGGCCTTCATGTCGTCAGTGTTTAGAACAATATTAACTACTTAGTAGTTCTCTTCTAATAAATTCTCCAGATGAAAATAAGTATTTGTTTAAATTAAATTCCCAGAACCTGATTTCTTGCAAGGTCCCTGTAACTGGTGTTACCTGATACTGACATTGGATTTTTCTTTATTTTCCATAATTTTATTTAATAGTTCAATTTATTAATCTCTAAATTTAAATTTTAAACTTGCAAAAGAACACTTTTAAATATAACTAATGCATATGACAAGTGGTAAATGCTTGTCCTTCCTGTTTAGAGTGGACGTTTAGGTATTCATACATTGTAGTATTGGCTTTGAATGTTCAACCTCTCAGCTTTTTCTGTAAGATATAGACTAAACTTTGGGTAGAAAAAATATTTACAAATATAGACCAAATATAGGGGCAATATGGTATTATGTGGTTCCACTTATTGCTCCTCTAGATTGGTTGAATGACCTTCTCTCATTTGTATAATTTTCTGGGTAAACTGTAGACAAAGTTAATGTAAGGAAGATATTGTTGGAGATGATCTAGTTGTCAACTGCGAGCATACACAAGCCCCAATTCTTTATTTTTATCAGAACACTGCTGGGCACTCTTACACTAGTAAGTGTTTAAAATAAAAATCTGAGAATGGCCACCTGCTACCACAAATTAAAATGTTTGACAGAAGTCTTATACTCAAGGGTGAGTCAGCTGGGCAGTATGGATATTTTTGTCAGTTCTGTAATTAGTCCTAGAAAGCAGTCCTGGTCGATACAACAGTTCACATGAAACACAATCCTGATTGAAATATTTGTAGAAATTAATGTTGCAGGCTAATTACTTTTTCACTTTTATTAGTGAGACTTTATTGTACTGGAATGTCTTACTTCTAAAATAAATGCATTGTTTACTGATAAAAATCCGTTTTATATCTGTTACCTAACTTTATCTGCACATACGAGAATAGTAGACTTACTTTACAGTAGATCACGGGTTTGCAGTGTTGCTAAACCCATGGCACACTGTGTCCTGTTGGCACTTGCAATGCTGTTTTCCTGAGACAAGTTAGGAGCATTGCTTCAGTCTCTACCCTTCTGAAGCCCATGCACACAGGGTTTTTTAGCTTTACAATGAATGCAAAACAAATCCATGCTGTGCTGTGATTTTTAGTTTATGATCGTGGTGACATTTTGGCTAATTGGGCTTGTGACAAGATCTATGTGATTTTTAAGAATTTTAAAAGATGAAAACAGTGAAGATTTCAAAATTATTAGTTTTAATGTTGTTCTTACTGAAATTTAAGTTAATTTTATATTCTTGATTTTGTAAGGTTTTTTTCTTAGGCTGGTATTTTTTTGTGCAAAAATGTGTGTTACCTGGAAGTATCAGGAAGTAATGTTTTTTTTGATAAGCAGCTTTTGGCACTCCTTTTCTAGAGACATAATATTAATCTGAGTGCTGACAGGCTCTCCTCTGAGTGTTTCTGATTGGCAGAAATGGTAGTAAGTCAGTCTGGATTGGCTTTTTGGCAGGAAGTGCTTCACAGTAGTACAGATACGGTAAAACAAGGAAGTGATAAACTTTCATTTTCTTGTTTTAAGGTGAAAAGGGTAAAACACCAAATAATTGTTATATTTTGTCATTTAAAAAGTGTCACAGTTTGATTTGTTGTCTCATTAGATTGATATTCTCTATGTAGGCATTAATATGAACAGTTAAGATGAATTATTTTGATGTTTTAAACATATTTTGCAAACTACAAGCAAAACACTGATATTATCAGCAGGCCTATGCACTAGCCTGTCCAAGATTCTGCCTTCCCAGAACTGCTTAATTATAAACTTGTTGAGCAGTGGGAGTCTGGAAAAAGATAATTCACCAGATTGCTAATGTTGAAAGTTTTACAAAATTTGATGTCAGGTTTAAAGCGAAAGAAGAGTTTCCAGCTAATATCTCCAAGCCAGGTAGTGTACTGTTTTTATTCCTGTGGGGTGAATGCAGAAGTTGATTAACCTGTTAATGACATTTCTTTGTTTTTTAAAAAAGGCATATCTCAATCTTATTTTATTGTTTGCGCTTTAGATATTTTACTGTTTGCTTAATATTTAATGCTGCTGAAAGCTGAGATCCTGAAACTACTCGAATTATTGTTAATTTTATTTTTCAGGTGGACTGCATTTCACACATTTATTACTTTAATGTAACTGATACATTTTTAAGATTAGTTTACACAACTATGATGGAGATTTTTTTATTATTGTTCTTAATTTCACTACTTAACCTTCTTTATCACCCCTTTGAAGTTTCTGTGATGTCATCTGCTGTGGGAAAATATTTCAGTTGGGTAGATGCAGAAATACTGCATTGCTGTGGAATACTACCTTTGTTTATTGTTTGGAAACTTTAATTTTAATTGGGGATTGTTTTGATGTATTTAAATATATTATAAAAACATTCTTTACTATAAGGGAGTCTGAGCACTTGAAGAATACATGAAGATGCATGAATGCTTACCTCACAAATATAACTTATTTTTTATTTCAAGATTAAATTTGTAATTCAATGTATAAATGATCAAATATAACCACTGGATTAATTATAGGTTTTAGATGCTTTTTAAATACAATTTTTCTAACTGTACTGTAAACCTCAGGTTTAATAGATGTTGGATTTAATGGACAAAATCTGCTAAAGGGGAATTTTGTCTGTAAAATCAGAAATGTTGGTCTTTCCACACAATTAAGGGGAATTGCACAACTAGTAAAACAATGTATAAAGGGTAACATAGGTTTAAAATTCAGGAATATCCTTGTAGGTCAGTTGCTTATGATGTGTTTGTATGCTTTAGTGAATTGTATAAAGTATATTTATGACACATGAAGTAAAGAACTTCTATATTTAAGAAAAGACACGTGAATGATTTTCATTGACTGCAATCATTTTAATTGTTAAAAAATGGTGAAAGTTCAAGAAAATGTATATATAGTATGTATTTCACATAGTATTTTTGAGCTGAAAAATATTATTTGATAAATTAACAGACATTTTGCAATAATGGACACTCCTTCTCCTTGTTAATCCAACTGGGTTTTTACTGTATAAACCTATGAATATTTTACCTGCTGTTAGTCTTTTTAAACTGAAACATGACTTTTTCCTTCTTTAGAGAGAAGGTTGCAGGGTGGGATGTTCCAGACCTTTTCATATTTTGTGAAAATGTACATGTTCTTTACAATTATAAAATGAGGAGACTTGAAAGAAAAATTCCTTTTTCAAGTTCATTTTCCATGGTGAACCAGTGAGTGTCAGAAGCTTTGAATCAGCACGCAGTGTTATTATCTGTTGTTAAAAATACCTCTAATCCGATAATACTCTTTGATGTGTTGACAAGTCGGGCTTTTTAGAGCCTCTAACTATAGTTTTGGAAAGTTATCTTATGTCTGCTAGCTCGTGATGAATAAATCATATAGGCTGTTCGATGGAACGAAGGAGACTTTTTTAAAACAATCTGCTGAATCTTAAAGTAAAACTGAGAAGTGACGTCAGGACTGGAAATAAGATAACAAAAATAACTGTTATGCATACATAATGTTTTGGTAGACAGTTTCTTTAGAATTTGGATATCTCCTGTGAAGTAGTGTGAAATTATTCTTGAGAGTGATTCTGAAAATTTGTCTGAATCGGTTTATGCGAATATAAAAGCTTGGTTTGAGGGAAACTGCAGTTATTCTGGCCCCCTGTCCAGCTGAGTCTGCTGTAGCCCCTTCCTTGAAATAACCATTAGGAACAACAAGTGAACACAGGTCCAGACCGGAATATGAACTGGACAACCAATTGGCTCCATAACAACAGAGTGTTTTGTTTTTCTTTCCACTTGCCACAGGGTAAGTTTTGGAGTTGCAGACAGAGTATTTTTGATGAGATGAAGAAGAAATTCTCTCAGGTAGATCTTTGGTGAAGCCAAAGCATGAGATAGCAGCATGGTGCACTGCTGTAAGTTGTTCAGCTCACTGCTGTCAAGTAGCATGGCGTTTTTAATGTTTACCCACGTTATACTATGAGTGTTAGGCACAGCTGCAGTACCAATAACCTGTGGTGGTGTTACCTGTGAAGATGTTGCATAATCAACAAATTTAACTAACACTTAAAAACGCAATACAGTTTAGGAAACATTGTATGTTTTTTTTTGCATCTCTTGCCACTACTCAGAAAGTAATCTAAGGAACATTTCTAAATCTAAAAACTTTAAAAAATCTAAAAACTTCCAGTCCATATGTACAGGTTCTGTACATTGGACAGAACCAGGTTCTGTACATTGCAGGAAATAATTGCTGCAGCAGTTACAATATAACCAAAATAATAGCATACCATTAAGGATGAAACTGTGTAGTTCTGGATATCAGACAACTGGAAGAGAAATTAAAAATGTCCTAAAGTAGACACTGTAAGAGACCATTGCAGATCATGGCATGGGATGTGATTATTATGGAACTTAAGGACAGTATGGAGATTAGCATACTGTGCACATGGTTAGTTAAGAAGAAAAGTCACAAAAAGCCTTACATTTGCAATTACAATGTTTTTCAGAGATTGAAACTAATCCAAAACATGGCCTAAAGAGCATTTGCCTAAGACCACGTCATTTATCTGTATATCATCACTAACGTGCATGCAAGTGTTTGAATTAAAACAAGTGCTAGCCATTCACAGATGTGCTCAAAGCAGCCTATTATTACATTACTGCAGGACACTAGATACTGTATGTTCAGCTATGTGGCACACCTATAGCTCAGTGGTTTTATAATGCATCAGATGAGTTTTTCCAGTCGCTGTTCATACGCTTTGAGGCTTACCATTTTAAGCAGCCTTCTGAGAGCTTAATGAAACAAGGTGTACAGTGGGTCAGATTAATACTGTATGCCATGAAGCCTTGAACCCTAGGAAACTGGAGCTGTGTGCTGTATGTTTGATTGATGAAATGAACTTTCATGCAAACAGATTTGCGTAATTGGTTAACTCTAAGTGTACTTCACCCATTTAAAGTCACTTGGGGGGGAGATTTGATGTGTGGAGGCTAATGCATTTTAATCAGACCAGGCAGTGTAATAGTGCATAATTAAAAGCTTTGTTGTTATGTTTGATGTATATCATTTCTCTTTTTAGGAAATACTGTTAGATATTTGAGTTACATATAGCGACATATATAGTGAATAGTAGCAGTGAAAGTGTTTTTTTATGTCAAAATATTCAGAAAAAGAAGGGACCATTAACAACTTAAATGTGGACCACATCAGAATATATAATATGTCTTTCCTTTATTCCTAGTATTTACAGGATTTACTCTGTCCTTTTAGATAGAAAATGCTGCAGATGAGCCACGAGTGCTGTGCATCATTCAGGATACCACCAGTGCAAAGTCTGTAAATGAGAAACTCACTTTCAACCTCCCTGCTTCAACGCCCCTTAGAAAACTTTTTGAAGATGTTGCCTCGAAAGCTGGCTATGTGAATGGCACTTTTGATTTAACATGGGGAAGTGGTACAGACATGGTAAGCCTCTTATGCTGAATGCTTACTTCTGTAGTTTGTACACAGCATTATTCTGCTAAAAACAAAATTCAAAACATAATGTTTTTCAACTACCATTGTTAACAGCAGGGCTTATTCTATACTGTGCTGCATAAGTACAGGAGAAGGCAATAGAAACTGAAGTTTATTTCTGACTGCCAATATGTGCAGATGGATTTGAATTTGACCATATCTCCTCCAAAGCGGTGTGCAGATGCTGAGGCTGTTAGAATTCAGGTTTTTACTCTAGGTCTCAGCAGCCAGTGGCAGCAACAAGAATTATTCTGGAGTCCAATCCTTTTGTGGAGTTTGAAAAATGTTTTGTAGTCTCATATGTATATAGATGCTGTCTCTCCACTGAGCAGCACCATAGGCTAAGGCTAAGATAGTAATTTACGAAAATACAAAATATGTGACCAGCTGAAAGATTCAGTATGTTGTGTTCTTGAAGTTTTTTTTATCCCATCTATTGATAATCTTGAAAAGGCCACTGTACAATGATTTCTAGACATTGCCAAGAATCAGCTTATTTACACTGATGAATCTTACAGATAGACCTCTACCGTTGGTATTAAGGAATTGATATTCTATCATAAGTCAACATGAAAAACAAATCTGTTTAAGTCAACAAAGGGCAAGTCAGTTTTTCTTCAGTCAGACCATGATGTATTGTTAATGCATTATTTTTACTTTTGATTGTGTAGGCACCATTGGACCATAGCAGTGACTCATCTCTGGCAGAGTCTGGGTTTGAACCAGGAAAGAAAAACTTTCTCCATCTCACAGATAAAGATGGTGAACAACCTCAGATAGCATCAGTAAGTGGAAAAGTGACAGAAAAACAGATGGAACATTTTAGCCACACTGTTAAGACTGTTTAAAAACAACATCCTGCTTTTCTCTTAGCTAATATACTAAATGAAAAAGTACATTTTTTATCACAATAAATTATTTAGCCCTTTCTATAGCACTTCCCTTATACAAACCATATTACTATTGAGTGGATTAGCCTTACAGTAAGTTTGTGCACCCTTACAGTCAGCTTATAGTCATTTTTTCAAATACAAAATGTGCAATTCATGGAATTGCATAGAAAGCCTTTGCTTGCAACATTTGTTGGATTTAACAATAACCTTTCTTTTTAGGATGAATCAGGTACAGCAGACAGCAGCGGTCTAGATGACAGCTCCCAGGACAGGTTCATTGGTCCCCTGCCCAGAGACTGCACAGTTGGCTGCAGTAGTGACTATAGCAGTCCCAGCTATTCTTACTCCTCCATATTAAGCAAATCTGAAACAGGTTAGGCACTTGGAAATTTTGTTGAAATACTGAGCCTAGCTGTTGACAGTGTTTTCAGCAGTGTACTGTGACACTCATTCTGTTCTGTTTATTCTTGTAGGATATGTGGGTTTAGTGAACCAAGCCATGACCTGTTATCTAAACAGCCTGCTGCAGACACTCTTCATGACGCCTGAATTCCGAAATGCTCTGTACAAGTGAGAGCAATGCTATAGTTTTGCAACAATGAAATAATAAAATAATTTTGTTTATGAGGAACCATGGTAACCAGCCTTTTCCCTTCTCATCAGCTGGGAGTTTGAGGAGTCAGAAGAGGACCCTATAACAAGTATTCCTTACCAGCTCCAAAGGCTGTTTGTACTGCTGCAGACGAGTAAGAAAAGAGCCATTGAGACAACGGATGTGACTCGCAGCTTTGGCTGGGACAGCAGTGAAGGTGCAAAAAGAATTCTCCCAACTTAGTGTTAACTGCTGCAGTGAATAACTGGTTTTATATCTTTATATCTCTTTCCTGTGATTCATGCTTGATTTTGTCCAGATCTCTGTAAGGTTATGAAATTAAAAATATGCTGATTTTACAACCTGCATAGAATATTGTAACAGTATAGCTTCCTTTTAGAGCCTGAGAGAGTCTGTAGTCTCGCCCTATTTGTTTCTGGTGAATTACATTAAAAAGTCCTTGACCAGTCATGAAATAGATTATGAAGTAGACGTTGTGTATTTTTTTTAAGTGCAAAAAACTGCTTTCTAAAGTTGTGTTAAGGTGTTTAAAATGTAACAATGATTTGCTTATGCATTTCATGCAGCCTGGCAGCAGCATGATGTACAGGAGTTATGCAGAGTTATGTTTGATGCACTGGAGCAAAAATGGAAGCAGACAGAGCAGGTACCTTTTAAGTTTCTAAAATTGTAAGAAATAAAGCACTTGGTTTATGAATCAGATGGCAATTAGGAAGGAAGGACACATTTTTGTTTTCACATTCAACACTTTGTTATATCCACTTACAAGTACCTGAAGATTGAAATGTGAAAGGGCAGCAAGAGTTGTATAGTATCTCAAGTTGTTCAGTTAACTCAAATTACGTATCAGGAGGGCTGATTAGAATGTGTGCTGTTGGAAACAGGACAGTATTAAATAGCATTCCTGTTTTTGTTGGTGCGTTGTTTAATAGGACACTGCCTTTGAGCTGTGGCACTAAGGTCACAAAAGGAGGTTTGGTATTTTTGGATAGATACATTTGCTTAAGGAAAAATTTAAAATCCCTATTTCTAATAAGCACTCTTTTTTATCTTCCAGGCTGACCTAATAAATCAGCTTTATCAGGGCAAGCTGAAGGATTATGTAAGGTGTCTGGAGTGTGGGTACGAGAGCTGGAGAATTGACACATACCTTGACATCCCACTTGTGATCAGGCCTTATGGTTCAAACCAGGCTTTTGGCAGTGTGGTGGGTGTTCAGCTATTTTTGCAATGTTCTTTGTATAATAATGTATTGAAAGAAAAAATGAGTAGTGGTGTTTGAAAAAGACTTGTCCAGTCGTTCATCCAGTTTGGGGAATGACCAAATGTCATGTAATTGCCGTGTAATTCAAAGACACCATTCCAGGCTATACATCTATTATATTGTTAACAGTTTTAGGGTGGATGTATTACCAGCTCATTCACGTTTATTTATTTTATAGTGACAATTTAGTAAAGAAGAATTTTAGAGCATCTTTTTGCTGTAAGCACTAATGATGTAAAACTTAAAACAGGAAGAAGCCCTTCAAGCATTTATCCAGCCCGAGACTCTTGATGGCCCTAATCAATACTTCTGTGAGCGGTGTAAAAAGAAATGTGATGCCCGAAAGGTAAGACTAGAACTGATTAACAGGTTTTTGGGTCATGAGTAGTTTGGGATGGAATAATGTAGTAGGCCAGCTGGATTTATATTACTTTCCAGCACAGTACTGTCTTTTAATTCTGTAAACACAAGGTTCAGAAGCTGTTTTCTCTCTTTCTAAATTTGGAATTTGTCCTAGGCATAGTCTATCTTGGTATTAACCAAATGTCACAGGACTAAAAAAATATGTGGAAAAATGTTGTAAACATGGCCCTAGAAAACATGACATTTGAAATATCACACATTTCACCTTTGCATTCATTATTTTCATTATTGATTTAATATAGTATCTTCTAATTTGTATTGAGACCCAACATTGCTGTTATGTGTAAAAATTGCTACTAATGGTATAGTGTAGTCATTGCACTTAGACATTCTTCTATTCTTCCATTAGTTCTGAAAAGCAACTTCCAGTTAAGCAGTGATATTTGCCATTGGCTGTCACTGACATACACTTGTATTGTGTTTATTCGAACACATAAAATAATAGGTGCACAATTCAGTAACACAGTGGACGTGACATTAATTCCAGAGGGATGTAGAAAGTCTTATGTGACTCTCCACACATCTAGATGAACTTTATCATAATGAAAAATTAAGGAAATATATTGACAATATAATGCAGTGAGGCTGCTATTAACGAAATCAGCTGTCTCTGTAATCTGGTACTGGGGACATTTCACATTATTCTTCCAGTACCAAAATATTTTTTTCCATTAGCCCCAAGCCATGTACTCTCAATTTGCCAAATAATGCACAGATCCATAAATCTTTAGCAAGAATAAATTGACAATAATGAATTGTAATTCAGTACTCAAGGTACATACAGTATCTTAGCTGTATCAGATGCCCGGTTTAGATAACTTTTGTAATACTACTGGAATACTAATACTGCTGGAATGCTTACTATTTCTGCTTTACATAAATAAGGGTTAAGGGTGAATATTTCTCAAGAGTTTCTGTGTATATAATCTCATCCAAATAGTCTGTAGGTCTCCCATCACCATATGTCATCATCAAAGGATATTTCTTTGGACTTGAATATATGCCATGTGTGTGTTCTAGGGCCTGAGGTTTCTGCATTTTCCATACCTCCTGACTCTGCAGTTGAAGCGCTTTGACTTTGACTACACAACCATGCACCGAATAAAGCTGAATGATCGTATGACGTTCCCTGAAGAGCTGGATATGAGTCCATTTATTGATGTGGAAGATGAGGTAACATTAGATATGATCAGGGGATGTATCTGTGGCTACATGGAATTTATGAGTTGCTAATTCTGTGTATCCATGAGAGTATTTACATAAAAGACCTATCAGGCAACAAGTGCCTTATAGTTACAGATACATGCCTTACAGTTTTTGGATCCTGTGTTTGATTGCAGGTTGTGGTGTCTTCTGTATGGGAGCATGTTACACTTGTTTCTGCACAAGTTAATTCCAGGATTTTCCAGTTTTCTCTCCGATACATACTGGCTAGTTTGCTACATCTCTCACCAGGACAAGTTGCTCTCTAATAGATGGATGAACCTATCAAGATGATTTCTTATTTGTATTATTATTATTGTATTATTGTAATGTAATTAATTATGTAAACTAATTAATAGGGTATAATTAATCTTTTTCTATTATTTGTCTTAAAGAAATCTCCTCAGACTGAAAGCTGCACTGACAGTGGGGCTGAGAATGAAGGCAGCTGTCACAGTGATCAGATGAGTAATGATTTCTCCAATGACGATGGAGTTGATGAAGGCATTTGTCTAGAGAACACCAGCAGTACAGAAAGATCTTTGAAGTCTAAAGTAAGCCAGTCTTAGCAGTAACCCTATGTTTGTAAGGCAGTGAAGATGAATCTGGTCGTGTGGTGCAAGCAGTGAAATGCTACGTTCCTTACTGTGCATACGTGTTTTATTTATTCTGCCACCTTTAACATGAAAAAGCTGCTGACATTTCACTTGTATCAAATTAAATAGAGTCAGCACTGTACAACATTTCACTGCTTGTGGTTTTTTGAATTAGTAAAAAGAAAGTAGAATTCTGTTCCACAGCTGAAACGAAATTTTCTTTTTCACTATATAATTTCCCCATCAAGCATCAGCACATTATATAAAACACTTTCAAAACAATTTGAATATACATAAGTGCACATTGTTACAGTGTGTGTCCTTTTCCTCTATTAGATTATAATAAGAAGGTTAGCCTGTCCTGTATGATTTGTCTTTAATGTTTGAAAAGTATGTCTCCAGCATTTTAAATGAGCTGCTAACTGTGTAAACATAGTGACTAATTATAAATACCCACCAGAATCAGAACCATGAACTGAATGTAGTGTCATCATCCTTGAATAGAGGATTACACAAGATGACAGACTGGCCCTGCCTTACCAACCTGTTCAAACTATTTTTTGTTTGCTTTTAAGATTTTAAAACATGTTGTTTACTTTTTTTTCCTAAAAAGATACAGAATCTGTGATCTCCTTATGCATAGATCAGTTGCAACCGATTTCACATATTCTTGGGTACGAATGCTAATAATTTTTTTTATTTGTCCTCTTGCACCAGAGTTCCTTAACGTTTGAGCTCTTCTCCGTCATGGTCCACTCAGGAAGTGCAGCTGGTGGCCACTACTACGCCTGCATCAAGTCCTTCAGTGATGGACAGTGGTACAGTTTTAATGACCAACATGTCAGCAAGGTAACTGCACACAACAAAGCAGCCAGCCAATAGCCCATGAAATTGTAAAAGAAATTGCTATTCCATGTAAGACTGCTCAGTTTTCTATCCTTTATTTAATCAGTCTTTTAGGTCAGTGTTTCTAAATCTTTTCCTCCCCACAGTAGACACATTTGCACCATGCACCCTCCTCACAAACCATACACATTTATATATCACCGGCCTGACATTAACACATAACAAAAATTTATTTCAGCATTTAGTCATTTTTCATGAAGTGTGTAGTCATCTTACCCTGGCAGGAGTTGATGATCATGAAGCACTGAGCACTTGTTCAACCAGTCTCCAACGTTCTCTTCTTTGTTTTTTTATGCCAAACTTAAAAAACCTGACCTCACACCACACGCAATTCCCACATGAAAAGTTATAGAGCGTGGCCTCTTTATCACATTTATACAACATGAAACACGACACGTCACACAATTAATGTTTTAACTAATTAATTATTTTGTCTTTTCTCATATGTAGCTGTTCCAAAATTCTGTAGCACTCCCATTAAGGTCAGAAGGCCCAAAGGGGAAAAAATGCTAGGGTAAATAGCTGATTGAAAACTGCTTGCTCCTTAAAGTTACTTACCAGCACATTTGAAATTGGCTTTAAAGATATATCTTTAGTGGTCTAGTTTAGATTTTGGGGTTATCAATTGAAATGTGGTTTGTTCTGAATTGCAGATTACTCAAGATGACATTAGGAAAACATATGGTGGAACCTCAGGAACCAGAGGTTATTATTCTAGTGCCTTTGCCAGGTTAGTTGTAAATGCCTTTTCTATATGACAGGTTTATGGACTCCTGGAAAGCTGTGTTGAAATGCTTTTGACACTTCAGTTTTGTTTTCTTATTAATACATTATTATTCTATGAATCCCATATACTGTTTATTTGGTAGAGGGATTAACCTTGAATTAAACATCAACATCAGTAGCTGAAGCTATTTTTTTAACAGTATCGCCAAACTTTTACTGAATAGTTGTTTCTTCAGACTGAATAATCAACCTTTTTTCCAATTTCAATAGTTCTACAAATGCATATATGCTGATCTACAGACTAAAGGATCCTTCAAGGAATGCAAGTAAGTTATTAAAAAAAGAGCCACTTTCGATATTTGTGGTGTTATACCACTGATTTGTATAATTGTAGCATCACATTTTTCTCTCAAATGAAGAGGAGGCTACTGCAAAAAAAAAAGCTATCGTATGTTTCAAGTCATGTTTAGCTAACAAAATGGTTGGATCAGTACTGCTTCTTGTAATCTGTTTTCACGTTAACATTTTATTATTGATGATGTTTGACTGCATAGAGTATTTGGAGGTTCAAGACTTCCCTGCCCATATAACGCGTCTAGTCCAGAAGGAGAAGGATCTGGAGGAGCAGGAAAAGAAGCAACGTGAAATAGAACGCAACACTTGCAAGGTATGAGGCCCTTGCTAGACGTGGCTGGCTGCCATGTTTTTACCCGTGTCAAGTAAGACTACTGTTATAATAAAATAGGAATAAGAATAGAAATACCTTCTTTTGCACTCATATTTTCATAACTTTGTTTTTTTTCCCCACATAGATTAAGCTGTTTTGCATGCACCCAGTGAAGATGCTTATGATGGAAAACAGACTCGAGGTTCACAAGGATAAGACACTGAAGGAAGCTGTTGAAATTGCATACAAGGTACAGAAAGTATCTAGAACTACATAAGTCTTAAATGATAGTATTTCATGCAATTGTTTGGTGGTATTCTAAAGTGAAATATGGATTAATGTTTTTATTTTTACCATTTGATGCAGAAGATGCACATTTCTGTAGTATCAATTGCAACTTTCATTTTTTTTCTTTAAAAATATGTAGTACGTAATAATGGGTGTTTTGCCGCACACATGTGAAATAGCAAGACCTAAGTAACATTTTCCATAATTTGTAGCAATGCACACTTTAAAAATACACCGTAAACCAGGGAACCTCCTCGAAAGATGCATATATACATCACTTTCTCTGGTCACAGTGAGTTATACGAAGTTAATGTGCCCTGAAACAACAGTCCATGGCTTCTAGTCTTAATGGTGTGTTTGCAAAAGGCAAAATTAAAAGTCTCTTTAGAGACACTTCGCCTCCCAGCATAGTGAACCAGAAAGAGCTGATGTTAATACCCATAAGTCATAGGTGTTAATATGCATTGATATGTTTCAACACAATATCATGTCGTGGATTTCTAGTCAAAGTGGGTATTTAACAATAAAATCTTCTCTTTAATATTGTCTTCAGAATGTTCACAGATTGCACGTTTGTGTTCCTTTGTTGTTTTAATTTTGTCCTTTTTCTTATGTGAAGCTCATGGACCTGGATGGGATAGTTCCCCTGAACTGCTGCCGCCTTGTTAAATACGATGAATTCCATGAGTATCTGGAGAGGTCATATGAAGGAGAGGAGGATACTCCAATGGGCCTTCTCCTGGGTGGAGTGAAGTCATCCTACATGTTTGACTTATTACTGGAAACCAGGAGGCCAGAACAAGTCTTCCAGCCATACAAACCAGGAGGTGAAAATTAGTCTCAAACACTGCTTTGCTTGCTTCCAGTTAGAAAATCAAGCTGCGGTTTTTCTGGCCTGCAATACGTACCTTGACCACAAGATGTCATATTGGGTTTAGAACTGAATTATACCAATTTGCTCCATCAGCATTTCAGAAATAGACTTGCTGGTTGATATTTCTCTCATAATTCTATAGCTTTCTACAAATATCCTTGATTGCACCTGATAATATTTTTAGGAGCAAGCCAAATCTGTGTCAAGCTGTTTACAGCAGATTACATATTGAAGATGTCTGAATGGTTTGGTTAAATCAGTGACTCATAGCCTCTTGCACACAACAGGCCTGTTTAGCTTAGTCAGAATGCTGTAATGCACATATTGCCCATACATAGGTGCACAGTCAAGCTATGGTGTTAAAGAAGTTCTGCACCCATTAATCCATTTCTTCTTGATTGTGGATCCTCATTGAAATTGGCTGCTTTGGGTCTTGTATTCCTCGCAGAGGTGATGGTGAAAGTGCATGTTGTTGATCTGAAGACTGAGGTGATAGCCTCTCCTGTCAGTGTCAGAGCTTACCTGAACCAGACCGTCACAGAGTTCAAACAGCTAATATCACAGGTAGGAGATTCATTGATATGATGTCCAATCTTTTGTCTTGCATAAAAACAAACGGTTTAATGTATTTTTTTTATTTTTAATGTATTGATGATGATGATATACCTCTCATGAGTAATGTGTGTGACGTGAATTCACACGTTGTACAAGCTATAAAACGTAATGGAGCTATTTCTCTCTTCAGAAACTTCTTATAGGGTATTTGTACAAACTGTGATAGAGTTTAAGGGTGATCTTGTAGGGTAGGCAAAATGTTAAATTGTAAATAATGCTGAATACGTTAACCATTATGTCATTCAAATGCAAATACTGTTTCTGTTTGATAGGCAACTGGGCTCTCAGCTGAAACTATGCGTATAGTTCTGGAGCGTTGCTATAATGACTTAAGGCTCCTCTATGTACCTAACAAGACACTGAAAGCAGAGGGGTTCTTCAGGAGTAACAAGGTCAGTCCATTTGTTTACATTATAGTGTAGCACAGTAAGTGGTGAAATATTTCCATATTAAATTTAGGGACCAGAATTTTTTTGTTGAAAATACCTATGTACTTTTGCTCTTACAACAAATTTTTGTTGTCCATCTGGGCTAATGCATTAGATTTTGCTGCCTTAAGTGTTTGAAGATGCTGTCTTCTGAGTGCATCATTAGATCATCAATCTCTCTATTCTGGCTCAGCTGCTGTTTTGGTATTGTTTTTATGTAGAAGATGTTGAAGTGTCAGTGACCTTAGGAAATAGTTGCTTATCAGGTGGTGAAAGCATATATACATAGTTACAGATGTGATTCAATGTCATAATTTCTCATTTGAATAAATGGTTAAATTTTGCTAGTAAAGCTATTAATAGTTTTTAGCTATAAAGCCAGCAGTGTAATGAAAAGTGATTAAAAGAATCAGCAAATATATTTAGCAGAATGAAGTTCTGGAAAGTAACATTTTGTTTGTTAATTTCAGGTTTTTGTCGAAAGCTCTGATTCAACAGATCATCAAGTCACTTTCACGGATTCACTTTTATGGAAGCTGCTTGACCGCCATGGAAACACTATTAGACTGTTTGTCTCATTGCCTGAGCAATCTCCAGGTTCCCATGCAAGCAGAACTCTTTGCCAAAAAGTTGGTGGAGATTCAGGCCATTTGGAAGACAACTTTGAAATAGTAAAGGGCAACAGAAAATCAGTAGAGGCCATTTTGGAGGAAAGCACAGAGAAACTGAAAAACTTGTCCCTCCAACAGCAGCAGGGAGGAGGAAACGGAGACAGCCTCAAAAGCTCAGATGCTAGTGACTTTGAACACATTGAGTCACCCTCCCAGGAGGCCGACTCTTCAATGTCAGTAGACAACAGAGAGCTGGAGAACCGGATTCAGACCTCGGATCCAGAGAACAACTTTCAGTCAGAAGAGCGTTCCGACTCGGATATAAACAATGATCGCAGTACCAGCTCGGTGGACAGCGATATCCTCAGCTCCAGCCACAGCAGTGACACGTTGTGCAATGCTGACAATGCCCCCATCCCCTTAGCCAATGGCCTTGACTCTCACAGCATCACCTGCAGTCGGAGGTCAAAAGCGAATGAGGGAAAAAAAGAGACGTGGGACACAGCAGAGGAGGATTCTGGGACAGACAGCGAGTATGATGAGAATGGCAAGAATAAAGGAGAGACCCAGTACATGTACTTCAGAGCAGAGCCATATTCTGCAGATGAAAGCTCTGGAGAAAGACAAAAATGTATGTCTCTCCATATAATCTTCAGGGCTGAAAAGAGGTTATTCTTATGGGTTGTTTTGTATTCCTGGGGTAGAGCTGCTAATATTCTAGGGGAATAAAATGTTGAGATATTGCAATACTGTTCTGTAGAGTTCTTTTTCCACTCAGCATTTAAGCATTTAAGTTTAAGCACAGTTAATGAAGTCATGAAAAAAGCTGATAAAGGAAAGGTAAATTTTAAAGATAAATTATAAGGAAAAATACATAATTTGGTTGGTTTTTCAAATTCCGTTGTTGCAGTACGGTGTAATTAGCCGTATTAATAGATTTATGAATGTCATTTTAAGAAATTGTTCTGAATACTTTATGAGCCTTTAATCAAAACCTGATTTCAATACAATATGACTTTGTATTTTGTATGTTATAAATGTTTATTCATAGTGATGGTATTAGTTAAATGGCATGTGAATACTGTTTAAGTTTAGTCTGATTTAGCTTTTTTAAATACTTCAGAGTACACAGTGGTGCTGGGATCATTGTTTATATCCTTGTCGGAGTTCTCTTCTAACGGATCAGTCTTTAAATATGTGATGAAATGTCTTGTAGGTCTGTTGGTCCATGTTGATAAAAGAATCACACTTGCGGCATTTAAACAAAATTTGGAGCCATTTGTGGGAGTCCCATCCTCTCAATTCAAGGTCTTCCGGGTCTATGCCAACAACCAGGAGTTTGAGAGTGTGCGGCTCAATGAAACACTTTCTTCATTTTCAGATGATAATAAGGTTAGTGACTTCGAAAGTTGTCGGTTTTGAGTGTGACGTCTCAGCGTTTTGTGTTTCAGCAAAAATGCCTCATAAACGACCCTGTTTTCTTTTGACACAGATAACAATAAGGTTAGGAAGAGCACTGAAAAAGGGGGAGTATCGAGTTAAAGTTTACCAGCTTCTGGTGAATGATCCAGAGGTAAGCGCTGAACAGAAAAGGATTCCTTTTTTGATGACGTATCACTACAGCATTGAAAATGTGTGCCAGCTGTTTTTTTAGTCGGGACAAGTGACTAAAATATTTTTAGCTCTCCTGGCACTTTACACTGATTACTAGTAATGTTTTGTACTAAGGGAAATTTACCTTATGAAGTTGAATACTTCATTTTTTTAATGTGCCACATGTATTGTTTTCCACACCTGAATTCAGCCTTGCAAGTTTTTAGTGGATGCAGTATTTGCTAAAGGAATGACAGTCCGGCAGTCTAAAGAGGAGCTTTTGCCTCAGCTCAGGGACCTTTGCAGACTGGATCTCAGCATTGACAGGTGAGTAACATTGCACAGAAATAGAAAAACATTTAGGAAAGACGGGGGAAAAAATAATTTATACAGCAGATTTGTTTTCAGTAAGTAGTCTGCAATCTTGTTTTAGGGATATTTTTAAGTGGCAGATGACTTAAGGAATAAACTTCTTTTAATATATCGGTTTGTCTTTTGCCACAGGAAAAGATTTTTCCGTAACTGCTGCCCTGTCTAATGCCAGTACAGATGAAAGCATATTTGCTTCTTGCACACAGTGACACTGGCTGCATAAAAAACTTGCCTTAGTCTAAGACAAAAGCACTTTTTTTTAACCAGTCCAGCAAGAATTGACTAATTGATTTTGCTATTATGTTGGTTATTATTTAAAATGTCATTTTTAAACTAAATAACTTTCATGTTAAATGCTAATTGCATTGTTTTACATTTTATTCATGTTAGATATGTAAAAAGTGTCGTTATGTACAGTTACTATGAGTCACACCTGTGACCTTTTTAAAAATAATGAGACCCCTCAATATGGAACAACAACAATAAAAAATGTATCATCTACATCCTTTTATTATAATTTCTCTGATATATAAATAAAAAGTCTTAAAGGAATGTGTTATATACCTGTAACATAATTTTTCCACAGGTTTCGTCTGAGGAAGAAAACCTGGAAGAATCCTGGAACAGTATTTCTGGACTATCATGTTTATGAGGAAGACATAAACATCTCTAGTAACTGGGAAGTCTTCCTTGAAGTTCTTGATGGTAATTGTTTCTGTTAGTGCATGAGTAAAATTTCAAACTGCATTTACAGTTTATAACTCTAAAATATTTGCTGTTGTTCTGTGTAACTGGGGGGGTTAGTCTAGCCAACAAGTTGTTATAATTGTGTATAATTATGAAAAGGGTAATTTATACAGTGTATTTATTAGACGTTATATTCAGTTGCATTTAGCTACTTGAAAGATATTGATATAGTAGAGCCAATACAAAGCTCAATCTTTTTAGTCTGGAACAGAGAAAGTTACATGATTAAAGCATTCAAATCATGAGAGGCCATTCATCTACACAGCTTAATGGATTTTTTCCAAAGTAAGTAGTAACACTAGGAACTGGCCATTCATAACGGAAGACACACAGGTTATGTAGTTGAAGCTGACTTCAGCTGTTATGAAATGGAAAAATCTAATTGTATAATTAAGATACTTGCAGCCAAACAAGCAAGAGATGTTGAATTTTTAACCTTGTGTTCTGACTTCTGACTCATGAGAATGTTTTTGTTGATCCTGTAGGCTCTGTGAGCTCTCTGTCGGCTGCCTGTTTGGGTGATCGCATAATAAAGAGTTTGAAATTCACCTCCCCAGTGCTTCTTGTCACACCAAGGTGCCTTCTCCGCGCTGTGTTGCACACCTACAGTAGCTGTTGCTCTGTCCTTTCACACTCCCTGCAGAACCGGAGAGGATGAAATCGATGTCTCAGCTCGCAGTGCTGACGCGGCGATGGAGTCCTGCACAGATGAAGCTAGAGCCGTTCCACGAGGTGGTTCTGGAAAGCAGCAGTGTTGATGAACTGAAAGAAAAAGTGAGCTGCCACATTTTAGAATTTCAGTCCCCTTTCCCTTCAGATTATTGCCTTAAGACTGAATTTATATAAGGAATGTATAAATATATTTTGCATTTGTGGTAGATACTCTGTTGCCGTTTGAATTTGCATCCACACTTTTTAGATTGTTGACTTCAGACTAAATTAAAATTTTATCACTGATAATGGAATCCTTACACCTTCTCATACAGGCAAACACTGTTAAACTGTCTTAAGTAACAACTCAGTAGTTGCATAATAATTTTTATGCTGTTTATTCCTGTATTTCCACCACTTGTGGTGGTGGTTTAGTGAACTTGCAATGTCTTGTTTTTCAGCTCAGTGAAATAAGTGGAATTCCTCTAGAAAATGTAGAATTTGCAAAGGTAATATATATTTTTTAAAATTTTAAAATGTTACTTTGTGTTTGTTGATGTAAAAGAGTAGAATTCTATGAATATTGTTTTTTATCTGTTATTTAAAAAAAAGAAAAAATGCTTTGGTTAAACAGCTCTATTTTGTTTTTCTGCTTATTTCTTGTATTTCTGTATTAAAGGGCAGAGGAACATTTCCATGTGACATCTCAGTACTGGAGATTCATCAGGATTTGGATTGGAATCCTAAAGTTTCAACTTTGAATGTCTGGCCTCTCTACATCTGTGATGATGGTGCCGTTGTCTTTTACAGGTAAAACACTGCTATAGATATAGTGCAAAACATATGACTTCATGTAGAGTTCAGAATTTACATTGTTAGCTTAAGCTCCAGTCTCATGTCCGTAATACAACCAATAATTTCTTACAGCCTTTAACTTAATTGAAATGCATATACACACATACATAGAGTAGCAGATTTATGTATTGATACCCTTCATCTCCAACAATGTTGTTTGCTAATTTATTAAGCTTAATACAGTATAATTTTAGACTAAAAACTATACTTATATTTTAAACCAATGTCTCTTCCATGTTTGTGGAAAACGCATTTAGGAAGTGGTAGTTCATTTCCTGTGCATATGCAATTTAAATTACAGGGTGTGAAAATATATTTCTATAACATCCTACATTTATTACCTTACATTTTCAGTCAAAAGCTAAATTATGCTTTGACCATTTATAAATGTATGCTGAACCTTTAAGGTAAATCCTTTATGTTCATGCAAATATATGTTTTTAAAACATAAGTATGCTTACAGAAAAGGAGGGAATTTAGTCTTTATTTGGCTGTCAGACAACCATTTGTGTAAAGAGACACCCACTCTGGAGTAGCTCATTCTGGCTTACCTAAAGATCCCCCTTAATTCATTTGGTGAAGCATTTGTGGTGCCATGAATCAACCAGATAGCTCCTATACTGTACATAAAATGCTTTGGAATGGAAAGCCATTTAAAATGCATTTTGCATGCCAAAAACCTAGGAAGAACAGTCATCCTCAAACAGACCCCTGTGGTACTCATTACATTGCTCCATTTTGAGCATTTAAGCCTTATTTAATAAACCCTTATGTTTAAAGTTGATCTTATAAATTAGCTTTAATTAGCATTTCCCTAGCCTTACATGTAATAAGATTTTTTTGGTTTATAATTAGTCTAGTTTTCTGCCCTTTGTATGGATGAGTGCTGCATTACCCTATCTTACTATTACCCTGTTTTGCTTCTTTAAGTACAATTGTTAGAGTACCATCAGGATCTGGAGATTTATCTTAAATGCTTCTAATAGCTTGTGAAATTTGTCTCTATTGTGCTGAAGTGATGTATTGCTAATCTCTTTCCTCCTACTACAGTTTCATTGTTTAAATTTAGTGGTTGTCACTAATTCATGTTAATCAAGTCTCATTTTCGTATCTTTCCTTTGGAAGTATAAATTTATGATGTCTCATGCATTATTAGGTATTAATACAAAATATGATTCCTGTAATCATAAGGATCATTATCTGTATTTTGAGATTTTCTGTCATATCACCTATAGTGTTTACTCTTGAAAAATGTAAAGTGGTGTTTGAATATGTAAAGTTATCATGTTGTTTTGTAATTCTTTAATACATCTGTAACTCATTCAGAAGGTCATCCTACTGCATTCGGTCTTGCATTTAGAATCTGTCCTGTGAGGTTGTATGTTGTAGTCAGAGCAATGCAGTTAAGTCTAGAGATACTCATAGCTCTCATTTTTTAAATTTAGAGACAAGTCAGAGGAACTCATGGAGCTATCAGATGAAGAGAGAAATGAGCTCATGAAAAAGGAAAGCAGCCGTCTGCTGAAGACAGGTCACCGAGTAAACTACTCACCTCGCAAAGAGAAAGCACTGAAGATCTATTTGGATGGTGCACCAAATAAAGACTCAGGCCAAGACTGAAGCTGGCTCTGTACTCTGGAGTAGAACTCTATAGCTGGCTGCCTGTGGCTATGTAGCATCACCATAGCAGGAATCTTGTTTTGGTGTTAAAACAATACCACCAGTGCTGTATGGCTGATTGCCCACTACTCAGAGCCCTCGTGGTGTAATATGGCTCAGAATAAAGTTGTGCACTATAGTTAATTGTACTGTAAAGTTTAAAGGGAAGAGCAAAAGATAAATCAGATAACCTAAAAGAAAACTACATTGAGGATAAAGTAAACAGATGGGTGCACATACTGAGTAGAACAGCTAGGCCTGAACTGGTATTGCTTAGCTTAGTCAGAGCTCTGCAGAGGCCTGAGAAAGAGCCATTCTTTCACAATTGTGCACATTTACCTCATTTAATTATATAAAAAACAATTGTATCATAACTTAGTTGAAACTAACCCCAATGATGTCAAAGATAAATCAAAAGGAAATGCTGAGAACAGTCATCTTCCACTCAATATTATTTTAATACAAATTATGGGTTGTACCATTCTGGAAAATCAGAAATGTTAAGTGTTCACATACATGATTTCCAATCTCCCTTATTTTGATCAAATTTTGATTCTGGAAATTGAGAAGTATGGGTGTTCATATCCAAAATTTCCAATTTTACTTATTTTGATCAAATTTTCATTCTGTAAAATGAGAAGTGTAGGTGTTCAGATCCAAGATTTCCAATCTTCCTTACTTTGATCAAACATTAATTGTTGGATGATTTTCAGACTTGGAGTTGAGCAATCTAGTGCTTTCCATCAGCCTTTCTGAGATTGACAGTGTGTATATGTCTGTATGTAAATATATTTCCATTTGTTGCAGTCCTACTAAATCTGACTTCTCTACCCATCAGTCTCCTAAATTCTGAACGATACTGTGTACTTTTAAATCTATTTGTTTATTTCATACATTTTCTTTTGGTTGGTACATATTAGTTCTCATACTCCCAAGGCTGCTTAGCTTTTTGTAAATTATTTTGTCTAAGACTTAATGAATGTTAGGTCTGAATTATATGGCACAGGTTTTAATTTTTGTCTGTATTTAACCATCTTTTGTGTATGTAGATAAGTTTTTTTTCCCTCTGCACAACAACATAGTATACACATCCCTTGAGGTGAAAAATGTTTCATGGTGTGCGTTTGGAAAGCCCGCTTGAAATGCCCTAATTACAGATAGAGTGCATTGAAAAGCAGGTTTGGCTTTGCTGCACAGTTTTACACTGATAGAGCAGGTGTGCATAGTGTGAAAGCACTGCCTAATTTATTAAACGCAACAAATCACAAAAGAGAAGTGTGGTTTTTGGAAGGTGTCTCATGCTGTTGCAAGCTGTTTACAGTAGACATGCCAATAAAAAGTTTATTATGTTTTATTGTTTTGAGTTTTAAATCGTGTGAACATAGAAGATATGATTTTAGAATGGAATTAAAAGGCTTTTTTTCATAATTGCAGCATTTTGTCATAAATTAAAATATTTACATCTTCGTTTGCCAGATTTGTATTCATGTATTACCAGTAAAGTCTTTTGTCAGAACAGTAGGAAATAATATTTGAAATTCAAAAGAATCTTGAGTTTAGACTATTAGATCTATTTATATGATCCCAGCTCATTCCAGATATTATTCCTTATTATGGAAACCTTGAAACACATGCAGCAGACAAGAGTATATTATTGCAACAGAAATAAGAGAAAAATGTATTGATCTTTCATGTTTTTAATTTCAATCAAGGTACAGTATATCACTGCAAAATGGAACTGAAGTGATGCAGGCAACAATATTCTCACTGATTTAACGATCAACTTTAAAACACTTAATATTTTGGTGGGTTTTAATTCTTTCAGATTTTGTGTAAGTGTCCAATTGGATAGTACAGAAACACTGGTGATGTTTACTTTCCTTATTACATTTTTTTTAAAGTAATTCTTTTCTGGTTCCCTCAAAAAATGATTTCTTTGATAGAATGTATCCCTTTTTTCCCCCAGAGTAAACAAATGTAACAGCAGTTTGTTTCCATCGGTCTGTCACCAGCACACAGTAACCACAATTGAAATGTGTATTTATAATATGCACTAATACATTTGTAAGTAATAAGTGTGGACGGATTAAAGAAAAGCAACACAGAGAAGTGGATGGTCCTGAACTTGTATCTTAGAGTATATTTTACAAAGAATAATTTAAGATCACATTTTTCCACAATTTAGCAGAACCCCCGAACTAGGCTAAGGATATAACCACAACTGATATGAGGATAGTTGGTCTTATAAGTTGGAACAACTGAATAAAAGATGAAGCACATGTATATGTTTTATTAACCAGAATCACTTCTTACTAGACTGTAAAGAGTATTTTTACGCAGGATTCTGAAGCCTGTTCCAGCACTTCTGGTTAATTTAAATGATGTCTATCTCTGATTTATCTTTCTTCGTTTGAAGAGTTTCTGCGTCTTTCACAAAGGGAGCCCCGTCTGCCAAGAAAAAATAACAACCATGATTGACTAAAGTGAGCAATAGGCTGGTCACTAATGCGCTTGTATTTGAACTGCATGCTTATTAAAAAAAACACCTGTCACTCTTGTAAAATATGTCACTTGATTGCTTGGACAGCTTAATGAAATGTGATGCAGATGCTAATTTTAGATGCCACATCACAATGTCATACTCATGTAATTGCAGAATTATCTTACTGTAGATGTAATTACAATGAAACAATAAGCATTGGTGCTGCATATACTCTCTAGAGTTGAATACACAAATTTAAACTTAAATTACAGAATTTTAAACTGTGTAATTATTTTCTTCTGCTCTGAATACAATTAAACAATAAGTACTTGTATTTACCCACAAAATGAATAAACTACTTAGTTGTACTACTGTGAAATAGTTACAGGGTTTTGATCAATGTAGTGCATCTCAAATTAATGAATGGCAACATCTCCATCTCAGGCCTAATGTGCTTACCGTATAAATGCTTCAGATTTCATTATATTAATGACAAGTTTAAAAAGAGCAGCTGCTTTTCTGTAGTTACAGTAACAGCATGATAATTCTGCCAAGTATAACGATAGAAAATATTGACCCATGCTCTTGCTTAGTTCTGTGTAGTCACATACAAATCAGCATCACAGTCAGGATTTCTAATGACATTTTCATGTGGAGCAGCCTCAGGAGCAGGGTAGACTTTTCCAACATTACGGTTTAAACCCACTGTCTTCACAACAATGCAGAGAGTGTTTTCACTGCCAAATCTGCAGCTATTGAAGCAATGGAAAATGCTGTCCCATCACAAACTTCTAAGCTGTATGCTGACATTTCATGTATTTTAACACATGAGCCAGGCTCGGTCAAGATGAGGTATAACCCCGGTGTTTGTTTTTATATGCTGGATTCAAATGAATGAGAAACCTTCTCCAACCTGCAAATTGTAAAACATGTTTTACAACAGACACTCTTCTGAATCTGCTGGGTTTTAAGCTTTTCTCCTTTTTTTTTTTACTATTGACTACCCAAGCTAAGGAGTTTCACGTGCTTGTTCTTAACTTTTGACAATTTTCCACTCTGAAAAAATTAAATCTTTACAATTGCAAAAGGTAATGTTCCATTTGCAATGATCAATCAGTTTCATAGATATATTGTGAATTGGCTGACATTTATTCTTCCCCATGCAATCAATAAAAAGATTGTTTTAGAAGAGCTGGTATTTAAAAGGAGCAATTGTATGATGACTGTACATTCTTCTCACTTAAAAGTGATGAAGTTGAACAATTAAGACTAATGAATTTCACAGCCCACTGGGGCTTGTTATCTTGTCAACAATACCAGTCATTAGTCATCATCAGCACTCAAGTCATAACAAAAGGAGCAAATTAAATTGATGCATCACCTTCCTGATTGATGCACACCTTAATTAATGTCCGACTCCAGAATTAACAATTTGCTTACCCATGAGGCTGGCATCTGAGTGCCCCGATACATGGGCACGTCTCTCTAGGCCCTTCAGCCTCTATATCCCAGGACAGCAAGTCTAGCAGGCTATTGGCATGGCTGTGGCATCGCTCCCCCTCACCGGGTTTTGGGGTACAAATGGGGAACAACAGGGCTACAGACAAAGTAGTACATGTAAAGCGATAAACATGCAACCAACAAAGCACAAGTGCAGCAATAATTATAATAGTAATGCATTTCTAAAAATGTAAACATTCAAAGTAATGTAAAACAACCAGTCATAGAGCATTTTTAAATCTTTTTTAGCATATCTGATGTTAGATATGGGATGCACTCACTGCGATTATGGATGTTACTGTAGAAAACAATTTAAATGATGATTTAATTTGAAGAGTAAGATTCGCAGGTGTCCTTACTTTTGTGGAAAGCACAGCACAGGCCAGCGCTGCAGTCCGTCTGGTACTGACAGATGCTGCCTGCCTCTCCTTTGGCTACGCTGTTTGAGCACTGTCCCAGAACGCAGAGCTGGTCGTTGCAGCATTCTTCGTCTTTGGTGCATTTCTCCATTTCAAAAAGACGAATGAAGCATAGCCTTTTTTATTATTTGAAAGGGGAGCATTTCAGTTCTACAATCACTAAATCTAATTATGCAGAGGTTTTTTTAAACATTTTCTAAATTAGATTTCAGCATGTGTGCAGCTACTGTAGATTAAATATCTATTGGAAAATACTGTGTACTCGTACAGTTAATAATAAACATTATTTACATAATTACAGGCTTCCACTCCTTGTAAAATATTATTTTGATAAAAGTTATACATTACAAAATATGAAACAAATAACACTTCAAATATGAACCACAATTACATACATAGCCTGTATCTATTGCCAGAGAGCCATCTGTTCATGGTAAGAGTCATGGTAACCCAGAATCCACCCTGGTATGTAGACTACAATTGTTATTTCAGGCAAAATTATTTCTTCCTGGATGTCAGTCATAATGTACTGTCTACTGTGCAAATTTACTTGCACATAATTTCCAGTGAAACCCTGCCAAAAAGATCCTAACAAAGCTTTTGATGTCTCTGCTCGCACATCCTGTTTTTTTTTAGTTGCAATTTTACTGGAGAGTTGAGGACTTGTTTAAAATCAATTTACAATTGGAAAAAAAATAACCTTACATGTTTTGGATTTAACCTCAGGTGGCAGGACGTTTGAATTCAACACTGATCTGGTTCTGTTATGGCTCCAGTCCTAACCCTACCCTTATCTTTGTTACTACTCTATAGTAAAGAACGGTTGATTAAGCTTGTGAAGAAAATAACACGAAGGAATAAAGAAACAGACTACGAATCTTCTCAGAACATTCAAAATCTATACAAAATAATGTAAATGAGAAGATTATAGCTTTCCAATCTCTTGAAAATGGCAAGACACACAAGTTTGTCAGAAAAGCAGTAATGATTTGTGGCTAAAAGCAAGACACCAAATGTGTACTTTGCAGCCAAACGTGAAGTGATTTACTTCATGGTAAAGAACTATGTCACAATACATACCGAATCCTGTGTCTTACAGGGTAAGCACTTGGACTGTAGCAGCTCATAGGAGCAGTACTTCCCACTACCACAATCTTCATTAATGATGCACTCCTACAGGAAGAAAGAAAAGCCATCTACTATTAATCAGTACCCTTTCCTGGAACAACAGACGTGCTCACAGTAAAATATTAAAGGGCTGCCTGAGCCTTCTAGGTTGAGAGGTTATTACACAGCTTCTCTGCATTACACCCTTCTGCTACCTTTTAGATCCTCACTAAACTCAAATAAAAACAGGGTCTTGATCTGCAGTGTAAGCAAAATCTCTTTTGTTTTCTGCCTTCTACCCTTAAAAGCACACTCTTCTAAAACCATAATCTATCCGCCATGCAAAAGCACTCACTCCTTGTAACAGCTGAATTACAAATTCAACATTCATTTTTCTCCCCCCCCCCCCCCCCCAAAGTGAATATTTCTGACCAGAACTCGAATTTGCAAACTGAACTTTTACAAAACTAAAAATTTAAAACATGTTGACTTCACGAATATTTGCCCCCAACCCCCTGAATTAAGAAAAAAACAGTTACAACTGCATGTCCGGCATACAAAACCACAAAGCTTACATGCTTTGTTGCAAACTGTATGAGGGATTTCATGTGGTTTCCAGAGTCACTCTTGGCCTCACAGTGGCAATGCTAACCAGTTTCCTTCTTGCCTGGATACTCAATTTGGAGGAAAAACCTGATCTGCAGTGTCTGCATGGTATATCTTCCACTCCTTAATGATCAACGTCACTGTACTCACAGGGATATGAAGGGTATTTGAGTTTATTTCTACCCATGTCCTGATCAATGCCTTTCTACATCTCTATCCCCAAGATTTTTTTTAAAACGTCTTGATCTTCACAGTTGAATCTTTGGAATTTGCTCCCTGGCGAAGGGGCCTTACAGAGACAGGACTATTCTGAAATGATATAAACCACTATTACACAAAGACCAAGGCTGTTCAACTAATAGCGTGACCTATTAAAATCTTTTGGTGCACCTGCCACAGCAAAGAAGGTGAATAAATATGCAATCATCACATTTTAGTTTAGGATTTTTCTTTGCAGTATTTGCCAACATTTAATTTTGTTCACCCATAAAAGTGATTAGTTTGAACATTCAAGCTTTGATTAAAAAATGTTCCTTTTCAAAACGTGTATAATGTACATCATTCGTAATTCACCAAAATGGGACAAGATTGGAAAGGAGTGAATACCTATACTGTATAGTATACTGTAGGTACCTCAGTCAGGAACTCACAAAGCCAATTTAATTTTAACGACACCATCTGGAAACTGTCTGTAATTATGACACTGCAGACTATTCTTTTTGGGTTTTCAATTTAAGTTAAGAAGAGGTTTGGCAGTTCCACACCACTCGGAGTTTAAGCCAAGGTTTTCCAATGTGAATGACAGCCAACATCCCTATCATTCCTTGAGTGCTTGAAAAAATCACATTTTAGTCCAAAACCTTTAAAGCAAATATTAGACCAGATTTGCATCTTCCAAATAATTCCAACAATCAGTCATACAATTTATGCAATTTTAGTGAAGCCATCTGCATAAAGTGCACAGCAATGTAAAAAGTTTAGATAAAACTACTCTACCGTTATTAAATTTGTTTAAACTAAACAGGGTTATGAATTATATAAAGAAATAACAGAGACTTTAACTTAGGCTTCCATTTATCAAGAACATGCTAATGGATACATCCTAGACAGCAAGCTAACTTTTTAAAAAGTGCCTAGTTTCTAATTACATGGATAACGGCTAGTACTCCTATATACTGTAACAATATAAATCATACAGTACTACAGTACAGTATTCCTGCTGTGAACATATTAATACAGTAATATACCAGCAGCCCTAGATCTTTGAAAATGGCAAAACTACCATGGACATTAGTCCATTTCTTTCAAACTCCACATATTTATCACCAAAGAGCTGGCATCCAGCATTTTGACGTCGGTCTACCCTGGCGTTTTTTAACACTAAGTCTAGACTATTTCGGCTATTTGTGGCTTTTATAAGCTTCAACTGACTCATACCTTGTTGATTCACAAAGCTACTGTTCCTTTAACCCCTAGTTCACATGCATGCCTTCTACCCCACCCTGAAAGGATGAAAGAAACATTCTTCACCAAAAAAAAACCCCAAAAAAGCCAGAAACAAATGCTCAGCGTCAAAGTGAAATTCCCATTTCTCATCAGTTAAACATTTAGCTCAAGTTTCATAGTAGGAAAGAAATATGAGACCTGAAATGCGTACGATAGGTTTTTGACCATGGAAAAAAGTGGGATTTTCATTTATCCCTATGCATTTGGTACATATGTACAGTACACTATGCTTTATTCCTGTAATTTTCCAAATGAAACATAATACTCTTTCTTACTTGGCTAGAAAAATCTGGTTTTAATAAGCAAAGCACTCTACAAAAAAGTACTTGAGAACAAAGTACTTTACTCAAAATTCTCCAGTAAATGCAGTAGTGTACGAATGAGAAATCAGTGGGTCAACACTGTAAATGAAAAGTACAATGACAATTGACTTAAGGAGTAATTAAAGGCATTCTTTTATTAAACATTTTTTATGCTCTTATTTTTCTATAGTATTTTTAATTTAAGACATCAGACATTTTCTCAAATAAAAGGGAATTAAATACTTTTTTGAGTTTTTGTCCTGCATTTTCTATAATTTTGACAGTCTGATTATAGCCATGTTTCTGTTATATGATATTAGCTGTTTTGCAACAACAGATAATCAGCTCTTCAATTTCACATATTATATATCTTGTGTTCTACAAATATCTTATTGTAATTCTAGTCATCCTTTTTGGCACTATGTAGACAATAAAAGCAAACATGTTTATAACAAAAGCAAAAGTATAATTAATTTTTCTTCTGGAACAACAAAGATTAATTTACTGTTTCCTTCTATAGCCAATTTGAGTTGTATTAAGTATTAAGGCAACTCAAAAGAAATATGCTTTCTGTGTTGCAAAGTCTGATCTTGCAGTGACCTAGATTTTAACAGAAAATTGAATCAAAGAGAAGCAGTCCCTTGTTTTTTCAGTTATGTGGTTTTACTCTTGGCAGACTCCCTTTGAAGAAAGGGTGACTCATGATAGTAATAAGAAAACAGACCATCTGCCAGTGCTGTGACGCCAAGAGTTGCAAACCCAAGTATGGCCTGGCTTGGCCGAGAAGGACACACAAATGCTAAAATGAAGATTTTCTAGGTACTGTAGAACCGGCAAATGAAAATTTCAGTAATAAACAGGCTATGACCTTCTGTTAATCTAAGGATTAAGAGAGTTGAAGAGTCACTGTCCCACCCCACCTTCAATCACTCCAGAAATTACCGCAGGGGTATCCAATCGAGGAACACTCTTATAATATTCCTCCTGAGCTCCTGATTGTTGCAACTAATCATAAGAAGGCGGTCCAGCCCATTATATGAATGCAGTTCTGTCTAAGACATCTAAACAGCAGTGGTCATACTGAGAACAAATCCTCACCTGAATTTATCTGGGACGTGGGAGGAAGTCACAGCACCCTATGCGAACCCACACAAACACATGCAAACACAGACAGACACCCATCGACAGTGTCAATCAAACCCAGAGCCCCAGAGGTTCAGGCACAAAGTGCCACGCCATTGTGCCACCCATTTGAACATTTTATCAGGTCAAAAGATGTGTCATATGGAAAAAAAAAGAAAACCTAATAATTTGGTGCCCTCTAGAATAAGGTTACATGCCATTTGATAGGTAAGGTTTTACAACTGTAATTCTTAACATGTTCTTAAGTTGAGATTTTTACTCACAGCACTATCAAAATTAAAAATCACAAATTACTTTTTTAAAGTCTTTTTCTGATTTGTAAGTTTATGCATGCAGTCGATCGCATTCAGGAACCTTCTTTAAAATGTGTGGGTATAGGTAGGCAGCAATACTAACAATATAATAATTGGTTTGGAAAACAAATTCTAGGCTCTCTCCACAAAAATACAAATACAGTATGTTACAGATTTTCTGCACAACAGTATAACTGTCTAAGCCTAAATTCAATTTTTGCTTTGTCTTTAGCCACAGGTGCTTTAAACACCAAAAAAATAAAGTAATGCAATGCTGCACAGAATCGCATGTAGAAAGAAAAGAATATGCAAAAATATAAAAGTATTTTCAGTATTTGCAGAACATAGTTTGCATTGTGATTAATTTCCTGCTGTGCCTATACAGCAATATCTTACTATACTGCAAGTTTCACTGGACATTAAGTCCACACTATAGCTCATTCAGCCCCTATTAAATCTAACAACCTGTCTGTTCTTTCTGCTATCAGGTTGTCAAAGTAACTGTCTGACAGAGTTTGGCCAATTTGTATGTTTGACACTGGCACAGTCACAGCCACCTATATAAGACAATATAAAAGTCAATAAAAGTCACCACCTCACCACCTCCAAAGTGGATTTCACAATCCGAGTAAACATGGTTACCGGATGAAACATCTAACATATTTTTAACACTTCACTTCCTTATGTGGAAAAGGAAATATTATTTACTCTTTTTGACTAGTTGATTTACCACTTTAGAATGTGGAAAAACCACCCTGCTTCAAACAAATAAAATGGAGAGGATATTAAATGAATAAAAAGGATATTTAAAAAGATAAGGAATGCAATTAAGCTGTAAACATACCATGTGTGTTTTGCGACACAAAAAAGAGCTGTCTGTATTCTCTGCCGTTACAGAAACTGACCTTTCATTGTTTACAAAAATGATGTAATATTAATGCTGATATTAACAAAAATGACAATTGACAATGACAAAAAAGATATTATTGGGGACGGTTAAAGTGGAAATCCAAGAAAGCTTAGCTACAGAACCTGACATGTTAAATGGGATGCCAACATCAACAAAAAGCAGAAAAACAAACTCTGGCAGCATAAAATCAAACCACTTCAATGCTCCATTGCTCTGATGACCAGAGTTCATTACTTTTGTTTTTCTAATTCATTGATGATGATATTCTTGCCTTTTGCTTTTTTAATCACAAATTGTTCATCAACTCAGTTTTAGAGTTTTAGAGTTTTTAGAGTGTGTGGACTCTGTTCTAATGTCAGAGCTGTCAGCCCCCTGCCCCGAGTCCCACAGTCTCTACAGGTGACAGAGCGCCAGCTGGGAACACCACATCCTCAGCATGCTGTTCCAGGGACTGCGTGACCTCATCCAGCTCTGGCGCAGAACTGCGCATTGGATCCTGCTTGACCAAGGACCCGACCCAGACTCAAACCAGCAATGTCTGCACCTCAGTCTATCTGCCGGTTCAGGCAACGTGGAAAGTGGACTTCACTGTCAAGACTAATATGGATTGTGTGGTTAGAAAAATAAACCCAGCATTTCTAAAATCAAGTAAGGCAATCAAGTAATCAAAACTCAATAAGGTTATAATTAGAGACTAACACAGATAACAGAGATGCCACTCTTAATAATTTGAGGTGCTCATGGCCTTCCACAGTCTGCTCTAGGGAGAGATATTAATATTGTTCTGCTTAAAGTTAGGATTTTTGGCAACATAATGCAAGATGAAGGGACTGGCAACATTACTGAAGAGCTTTTGTCAGGTTTTGTCAAGTGTTTTACCACAATGCAATAACACAAATCTAATCTGCAATAACTACAAATGCACAAATGATAATACAGTATCTCTCACCAGCTACAGTATCTTTGAATTTAAACACAATTAATTTATCCGAAAACTAACATTGGCGTGGTGATGTTTCAAAAGCAGTGGAACCACACAATATATATCTTATATCTTTTTCAGAGAACATGACACTTATTTTCAGACTGAAACATAATATCAAAAAACATTAATCGAATTAGCATTACCATCTGAGAAATGTTTAGTTCATTATACGCTAACACAGTGAGGCACAATTCATTTAAATTTTGGTACAGAGGCCTACTGTATATTGTTTGTTTTTTTACTTTTTAGACTGATAGACACAGGAAAACAGGTCTACCCAACTCCAACAGGTTTAACCACTCTCAGAAAAACAGTCAAATTTATTCTGCAATAGTCCTGCAATTAAATATGTAAACTGGAAATCTGAAGCAAACGTTGTTTCCAGAATATTCGAGAAGGCAGATAGTGACTTAAATGCATTAATGGCAAAGAATCTTGTTTATCTGCTCTAGCTAGCTCTTCCTGTTGTCATTTAACAAGAACATATGCTACAGACACTCAAAGCACATTCAGCTTTTACAGGGTAAAAATAAGCCTGAAACACCATTTTTTAAAATGATTATTTGATTTAGTAATGGTAATGTAACAACTAATCCATGATACAAAATGTAGGTTATACTTCAACTATTTTAAAGAATCAGAATTAGAATTACAGTAGAACCTAATTCTGAAATATTTTTATTATGTGACATTTAAGAATATGAAGTCACTCACACGATCAATTTGATTTTCCTTGCTGCTTGACTTTATCACAGTTTTCGAGAAGAAAGTAGCTCCAGTTTTATTGTCCGTTACCTGTAACGGAAAAGTGTGCTAGTTATTATGATAAAACCAGGCTTAGGGGGAAAAAAGGTTAGGGAGCTTGGATAATAATAGAATCCTATCATTCACTGTAATCCTCACTTTGTCCAAACAGACTCCAGCAAGTCTCAAATACATGAGAACTAAAGGAGTAAGGAGTAAGCATGAGTGCTTCTAGAAGCTAAAAAAATAAAATGACTGCTAGCACTGTGCTCCAACAGAGGATACATTTCTACTGAGAAGCAACTCTGTGGTGACACAGAAAAAAAATCTATGAATTCTTACAGTCTCCTCTTTGGCTTTGTTACATTTGCAATGCATTCAATCAAGTGCAATAATGAGAGATTCAAACTAAATTGCATCACAATATAAAGAAAACACTAAATCAGAATATTTTTTTTGATGGCCAATCACAGATGCAAGGATTCTCAAAGATTAATCTAATAAAGGCAAACAGCACTCGGCAGTACCTTATCAATCTTCTGAAACGTGTGCACAGATGTATTTCCAACTTTCTTCTCTGTTTTGCTTTCATCATGGTAATTTAGAGGCAGGTCGTCCATATTAATTAATGATTTAGCAGTCTCATTATCCACCTACAAAAACAGAGCCATCCTTAGTCTTTGGTGGTATTGTTGTTAGATAAATTAATGACATACTTATTCTGCCATGTCTCGGGGTATTGTTATGTAGTAAACCACATTTAAAAAAAAAAATTAGGATAAATATTACTAAAACCATTCTGATTTAACAAAGAAAATATTCCAAATGGTTGAAGTGCGTCTCGCCTGCTTGGAAGGAAAGTTTGTTTGTTGTTACCTAATGCAAGTCATACGTCTTCATAAATTTCAGACCAGTTCTGAAGTTTTCTGATGTACTGTAGATGAATATAACTGGACTATACGTAAGAAAAGCAACCAGAGCACCGTACGATAAAAATGGCCGTAAAAATATGAAACAGGTATGTGAACGGTTTTTAATCACTTTCAATTTTCATTTAACTCTACAATACCACCATCAAAATTGATTTACGTGTTTTAGAACCCCTTAGTGGGGTTCATATCTATATTATAAACAATATCTATATTATATCATTAATTGTAACTTGTCGCCTGACATACAGGGAAACGTTAGTAGCAATCCAATATACCCTTAATCATCAAGTAAAATAGGACCCTTTGATTGATATAAAGAATGCAGTAATTTTTACTCCTGAGCTCCTGAGTGCCTTTTACTTATTTCGATGTGTGAATTTAAGAAGTCGTGCATATAAATCTTAGTACTCTAGTCGTTTAAAATGTATTTTTGGCACTCGTGTCATGACAATAGTAGCTGAAATTAACGTTGAGAAAAAAAAGTGAATATAACGAGCTTGTTGTCACAAGGGGCAATGTGGTATTCAAACACCGCACTAGAATTATTTTCGACCGCACCTGGTACACCGCCTCTTCCAGTTTGTGCTGCGTGTCCTCCATCAGTTCTTCCACCTCTCTGAACATGTCGTTCAGACTCGCGTGTCCCTGCGCCAGACCCGCCTGCAGGGCCGGCGTGATGTCCGAATTGAAGGTGGTGGACAACGCACTGCCATTGATAAGAGCTACGCAGAGAATGAACGCCGCAAACTGCATCATTCTGCTTCTTGAACCAGACGTGTCAGCGAGGCAAGCTCCTCTGATTCTCATGAATGTTGCGGTTCGCCCCCCCCAAACAATTGCTCTGCCTGATGAAACCCGGAAACAAAATATCCCTTTAACTCTTCTAACGTCCACTGTACCGTTAAGACAATAAACTTAATCAATATAGCCCTATAGTTCTTTCAAATCCAATTTAGTTCTCTTTTCTAAGTTCTTGCATATAAAATCAATGGAATATACACCCATAGATAACTGCATTAAAAAGGAAATTTACTGATATATGTACTATTATAATTATTCGAACAAACAGAAAAAGCACATGTCCCTTTTCTAACTTTATTTTCAATTTATCACATTTATCTAGAGATAAACTATCTAGAGTAGCAATAATATGCCATACCTGTCCGGGAGTAGATTCTGCACAAGGTGAACTGGTTTACCTGAGTTTTTCCTGTAGATTACCTGGTGTGTATTCACAACGGTCTTCGCTTACCACATCTAACTTATTCTACAACGAAAGCCCGTCGTTACTGGAACCAGATACTGCGATTCCCCGAGTTGACTGGCTGGTACACTGTGGTGGGCAGGCGGTCCTGCGCGTTGAGGTAATGTGGGATCGCTACGTAATTTTAATTGGTTATCAGCTCTGCTATTCTGCAGTTTTCTGTTCTGCTGAAATGTACAGTACATTATAAATACAGATGTTCGCTTTATGTGAACATAGATGTGTGAAAACTGAAACATTTTAAATCCAAACTTTAAAATGATGTTTGATTCAGGTAATTAACCTGATCATACCCGAGTAAAATTATGGATGTGTACTAATGCACTTCAGAAATAAACACAGCTTTGTAAAGTTATGCTATACAAAGAATTTATATTACAAAAAGTAAATAGTTGTGAACCCAGAGCCCCTCACCATTACTTCTGACTCAGTGTGTTATTCATGTGACTCATGAGGATTATTATTGAAAACGTATCTTAACATTTTGTAATTAAACAATGATGTGAAAACGCCAAATCAAAATATTTAATATTTTTTTCGGTTTTGTATTTTCAAAGTGCATTACTAAGTAACTTATTCCTTCCTGTATTGAAGGAGTTTTCGATTTGATGTTTGTTGTGTTGATATTCTAATTTGTATTTATGATCCTAACAGTATCCAAATATGTGTTTGAAAAACAATGTTTGAAATAATGTTTGAAAACATAGTTATATTATTTATATAATATAAAGCATGTGCTAACAAACTTAAAAACAGTTAAAGGGAGCAGATTTCTGGGTTTTGGCCCTTAAATGGTAATTTGATATGAGGATTATTAGATTGGGATTTTTGCTGCCACATCCTGATTATGACCGACCTAGTTGAGTACAATATTGGATATCTCTAGTGTCACTGGAATATATAATCATTATTACTTTAAATCTAAATTATATATATATATTAAATTAGGTGCTATAACAAATGATGCCACATCCAATATTTCAAGTAATTTTGACTGATTAAGCAAACAACTGAAGGAGGTCCCTGACAGAGTGGAGGCCCGCTGTGGATCTGGGCTGGAGCTGTACGTTACTGTTAAAACTGATGCCTACGTTTTCAGTGCTGCCATCTAGTAATTCAAAATATGCAAGACAGCATCTGTGGAAAAAGCTGTGCCCAAGCTGATGAGCGATGAGTAAGGCACAGTGAGTGATGACCCTTTAGCACTGAAAATGCTAATCTCTATTAATGACTGCAGACCGTAACAAGACATTAACATTACAGATTACTAGCAGTAAGTAATGACAGTGTGGCCAAACTGATTTAAAACACTTATTGACTACAGAGTCAATCGAATGTACAGGTTTGATAGTTTTATGTGGAACTACAGTGCCCTGCCATCTTTCCCTTTATGGGATGAGACACAGCTTGAGTTGGCTATTAGCTCAATAAAACTGTAACCTCAGAAGGAGATACAAGACTGAGTCCTTGTGTTTTCATCTGTAAAGAGAAACTGTTACATGAATCTTAAAAAATAAAAAAATCTTTAAATATGTTTTGCCATATTTAATATTTTTTTTATTATTGAGAGGGCAGTTTGTCCACAATGAAAAATCAAGACCTTTGTCTTAAATATTTTTTTCCATTTGTTTTTTATGGCTTTCTGATATTTATTTTTTACTTTTAAAGTACAAACAATACATACAAAATCACATGCTTGCTCTTTATACCATGAGTCTTTATCAAACAATTCTAAATAAGATGGTGATATGTATACAAAATAATAATGAAATAATAGTGTTTTCTTGTTGGATTATTAAAGTACATTAAGTTTGGGAAAATATTTTCTTACTACATTTCCCCTGTTGATGGTGCTAGAGAACCGTGATTATTTCATATTCCTCTACAACTCCTAAATTAAATGTATGTTCTATTTATTATTTTTAAAATGGGCAATAGGAGCATTTTGATATTTGCTATGGGATTAAGCGATTGAACAGACATGGAATGTGATTTTTTTAGAGACAAAAAATACAGTTAATAATGGATGTGCATATCATATAAAATAGACAATACAAATTGTGTGAGCATCATAATGGGCGTCAAAATCCATTTCCTGCTGTAAAAAATGACATCAGTTATTTTACATATTTAGATATAACTTACCAAGTAGAACATGGGGCCTATGAGGAGTGCAAATGAAATGATTTCCATCTTTTCACTGTACAAATTTTTAAGAATGGTTGCCGTGTTATGTGTATTCATGTTTTAACTAATTCTGACCTTATAACTATGTGGAGACCTGCAGTTTAAAAATGTGGCATTGTAAATGAAGTTGTGTTTTATTTTTGTTGCTTTCATGATACCACATCTTTTTAAATTATGCAGGCTAGCACAAAACATTCAACTGTCTTTAGCTACAAACTAGGGCACCCTTCTGTTACTTAAACCAGATGAAACCCTGAATGCTCACCTTACAAACATGAACTGTTTTCTTTGTTTCAGCCTGATTTGAAATATAATAAACTGCAGATGTGCTTTCGTGCTCTCGAGATAACATAAAATAGTAACCTAAGTATAAAAAGGACGGCAATTTTCAAAACCCACACAAGAGTATCATGTATAGACTTTGGTTGCCCTCTCAGCCGTCTCCACTTCTCAAAAATAGCAGCAATTTTGCACAGCTACACAAATACTGAATACTTTCAGTCATGCAGTTTAAAAAACAAAAATGGGGTGGGAGCCTTTCATCCAAACCTCAGAAATAACAAACCATCCCAAAGCCTTCCTTGTAACCCTTTGCAATATTATCTTTAAAGACTTGCTTTAATCTAGCAGCGCATGGTTATTACATAAACTTTACATAAAACATATTACATATTACATAAAAACAATGTTTGAAATGCACAGAAGTCAATCTTGTGCAGATTTTGCGAGACAACTTCCAAAAATTAGTGGAAAGATTAGTTTTGGCCCCACCTGCTGAGAGAAAATAGAAACTTTCCCCTTGCTGTGTGTGTCTTTTGAAGTTGAATGTAGTTTATTAAGTGGAATGGCGGACATCTTGCCATGTTCTTTTTGTGACAGTCCAGAGGTTCTTTGTTTTACACAGCAAAGGGCAGCTTTAGACATGCAGAGGACTCAATATATTATAATTCTGTTTAAACACCACTAGGCTTATTAAAGTTTATTATTCAAAAGTGGATCAAATAAGAAACACTATTCACTAGGCTGCAAACCTCTATTACAGTATATCTGCCCAGCTAGAACCAATATGTAATATGTATTATATAATACAGTACATCTAGTAAATCTTTGTTTATTCCACAGCTCAACAGGATATTTGGACAATAAATGGGGGGATATTTATTCTTACACCCTGTGTATATATAGGAAGCTGTGTCATATGAGCAGAAATGTGTTTGCACACCCACATATATGATATATACTGTACATATACAGTAATTGTTTCCTTAAATGATCTAAACTAAACATTATCTAAAAGGTGAGCCACAGCAATGAATTTAATGAATTCATTTACCATGTACTGTATTTATCAAAACATTGTAATGTCAAGGATTTGAATATGGACACTCTAGTACAGGGTACAGAGGTTTATTATTCAGAGATGCCAAACTCTAGTATTTGCAGTAATTAGCCTGGATGTGGTTTTTCACTCAGACAGGATGTGCACCACCATTAGGTTTATTTACATTAGTTTTGAATAAGCTGCAGATCCCAATAGTGGCCACAAGTGCGCACCATAATCATGAGTATGAGAAGCAGAATCATTTGTTGTACTGTATTTTCAGTAAATCATTGAAACCTCCCTGAACTCAATCTGTATAACTGTTCTTAATTAGCTTGTAAGTAGCACTCTTCATCATGATTATATTAATAATGACCATCCTCGTCCCTTCATATCAGTCAACTCTGTGACAGTTTAAATTCTTCTTTTAGTTCTACATTTAGAAAAAAAAAAGATATCTTCATTGTTTCATCTTTTTGTTTGATACATGATACAGTGCTATGAAGCTGAGACCAGACTGACCAATCAATGCTGTTTGACAACCTTGGTGTCTGAAAGTATCATGAAAGTATTAAAGTATCATGTTGGGTGTTAAGAGCTGGACAACCAGTTTGGAGTCCCTGCTTCCCATTGAATTACATGGGCTTATCCTGGAAAAGGAGTTTGGCATGTGGAAGGGGCATGTAGTGTACCCTCCAGTACTATTTTTAGGGTGTGGCCTTTTTCCACTTCAGACAAGGAATACCGAGTGCAGCAGAAGAGTTAATACATCAATCCTGTGTGTTGTTTTCTTTTCATGTCAGCTAAGACTATAAACTGCTTTTTATTCCATAATAACTCAATATGGAGCTCCTGTCTTACAGAGTCAGCTGTCCAGAAGCAGTCGTATTAAAACCTGAGCTGTGACAGGGTGGAATGACTGAGCAGAGTCTGTGAGAAAAAAGTAGGGCTGTGCTCCATAAGTCATCTCTCTCAGTTTTTGTCTGGCAGATAAGGTCACTAAAGGCCTAGATGCGAAGTTAACAGGCTCACTTTCTTAAGAGCACTGCTGTGCTCTGTCAGTGTTTATTCTTGTCAATCTTGAGAAAGAACTCAGTAAAATCAAAATAGTAATATTTTCTGTTTCTCATACAGATTGATTTTTTTGTACATTTGGGAGTTGCGAAACAAAATACCTTTCTACAAAGCATATTATAGAAAATACTCATTTGTAGATTGCAGAGCTTTTATTTTAACTCTGCTTTGGTACAAGAAGCATTCTCAAGCATTTTCACTGTCCCAATGCCTAACATTACAAAAGTCATTATTAATTAAAACATTTATACGTGATGTGGCTGCTTTGGATTAGATTTTGGTCTAGTTGTGGATTAGTGTTTGTTTCATTGTCAGTTCCCCAGACGTATCATTGCCAAATTGACATGGAGTGTCGTCATCATCCATCCGTTTTCTAACCATTTGATCCAGTACTGGGTTGCAAGGGAGCCAGAAACGACCCCACCAAGCAACAGCCACAAGGCAGGATTCACCCTGGACAGGCTGCTAGTCCATCGCAGGGCACACACAGACACAGACATGCACACACTTGTATCAGGACCAGTTTTCCCAGAAGCCAATTAACCTACCAGTACAGTTTATTTCTGGACTGTGGGAGGAAACCTTTGTGAACACATGGAGAACATACAGACTCCATGCAGATAGCACCCCAGGTCTGGAATATAACCCAGGGCTCCAGCGGCAGTGGTGACTACTACAGTACACCACCATGCACCATCCTTCATGCTAATTTCTAATTGGTAATTAGTACTGAAGTACTGTGTGGAGTCGAGTAAAGTTCACGTTTGGCCTTTCATTTCCCTTTTTTCTTCTCTTATAAAAATACTTCAAATCCTTGTTAAATTTGGCTTTGCCTTGCGATTGCTTGATTTAAAAAAATACATATTTAATTATCATCTACTTGCTCACTCTTTTTTCTGTTGGTATATTAAACCCTTTTGACAGTCAGAGTCTATCAAAAGAAATATCCTCAGGGCGAGGTGTTGTTTAATTGTTATCGAGTAACACAGGCACCAACTTTGAGTTACACAATCATTCTAAAATGACAAATTAAATTTCACTGTAGCACAGTGCAGCTGTGAATAATTTAGCAGACCTGCTTAGTGTTTGTTTTTCATTTGTTTAACAAATCTTAGGTCTTATTAGCGTGTGCGTCTACACTATTTGAATACCGACAATATGAGTGTATTCATTAGAACAACAAAATGCTGTTTTCATGAGTTCGCAGCCTTTGTCGCTTTTGAAGGTTTTGAAGGCGTTTGAGCCTTGGTTGGCAGTATTCTGAAGGAACGGCCTTCGGAATACTACTATGATTAATTTTAAGAATAGTCCGTAGGTTTTCCATTTATTTTACAGTATTTCGAGCGAAAGATTAAAAAGATTAAGCTAATGCATCTAGAGTGGGGACACAGAAACAGAACATTTGTAAAATACAAGGTTGATAACCTACGCATCATTTCGAAACAGTAGGAGTAACAGTATTGCTATTGAAATTAAAATAAATATTTTGAAACTGCGTACATTAATTAGGCTTGTAAAGTTCCTGACAGCTGAGGGAAGGATTCGCCTACACAGCCGGTGTCATTTCAGTGTCGGCGAACTTCCCATTGGACGTCAGTTCAAGAGAGCACCGCCTATAAAAAAAAAAAGGAACAAGCCGTACTGCAGCAAGAGTTCACAGGCATTAATGCGAGAACATACGAGCAGTTGATCTTAGTCAGAGGGTAGGACAGGACAGACTGACACCACCTTTGCAGAGGCAGCTGAAATTTGTCACAGAATTTCGGACAATGTGAAATTTTGAAACTTCTTGACTGAATAAATGACCTGTACTAGTCTGGATTACGGCACATGGCATTTTAAGTTTCAGCAAACACTGGAGAATAATGTAAGTTAATGACTGACAAACCGGTTTTGTATTTGCGTTGTAATCACGCATGACATTATTGAGTTTTTGGACTTTTGACAGACAAACATATTTGAAACGAATTACATATATTCAAAAACGTGACGAGTCTAGCTTCTGTTCTACATAGCCTTTGGTCATAAAAAATTAAGGTGTGATTTTTCTAGAGCTATCGTATTACAGCTGAAGTACCTGTATATTGTTACATCTGCTTTACCTAGGCAGAAAACCATGTTCAATAATGAACTGGCTGTCCCAGGTAAGTGGGACTGGAAAGTCAGTCGTTTTTAATGTGTACCTGTATTTAATAAATATTGTTTTCATCTGGTACCTGTTTTAGACCTGTTTAAATAGATTAATGGCATATGAATGAAACTTATTGTCTTTTAAAAAAATAAATGAATATCTGTTTAAAACCGTAAAGTAATTGAACGTATTGGAAATCGTATTGATACACATACAGCGCAGTTTCTGCAGCTGGACTACCCTGAGAAGCAGTCTTCTTAAGACAGTATAAACATTTTACCATTACAGGAAGACCTTCTATGCTAACAGTTGACTTTATGAGCCCTAGAGTCAATGGTATTTGTAATTAAGTTATGAACAATTATACCTAATAATACATTCATTCTGAATGCTCTGGGCTGCATCATTCAAACTTTAATTTCTAATGGACTTCGTTTAAGTGTATTGGTATTAGACCTCACGCTAGAGCGTTGTCAATTGACAGACCGTGTTCTATAGGTACGTTTTATTTGTACAGCTGTAACGCAAATACTGTACTGTATGACTCAAGGGACGAGCCTTTTATTCTGCTGCGTGATGTTGAGAGTTGTTGTTCTGCAATGATCTGTCTATAAAGCTGAATAGGGATTGAATGAGGGTTTTCAAAGTATTCAGTTTGGTTTCAGGACAGTTCGAAAGTGTGTTGAGGTAATTCTGCCAGACTATCTGGCATAGGACTAACACTGTGATGGCCTTATAGTCGTCTAAGTGATCAAATTATAGCCCTTGCAAGTTCTTTGTTAGCCCACGTTGAACTCTGGTTTATAATGACAGTTGTACTTTTAAAGTCTTCTATTACATTTCTAAAATATTTGCTGAATTCTTGGCTTAAGTTATAACGAGTTGAGGCATGAAAGAGGTATGGGAATTTAAAGCCAAATCTTCTGTAAACTCTTTTGTAGATAAAAATGAATGTTTTGAAATGTGTTACCTGTACATTAAGTACAAAACTGTTGTAATATTTGTGTCATTTTAGCCAATCCTAAAGAGTATATGAAGGATGAAAACTGTATCTCCTTGTTGTTTTTTTTAGTCACCATATTCAGTGTTTATAACGGTCATTCTTTGCAACAGTCATTACATAGGAATCAACAACCAATTACAGGAATTGCTACAAGTTACTTGGCAGCTATCTTTGTGTATCTGTGTGAGCTTGTTTCTCCAGCATCTTGGTAAGAACACTGTGATTTTAAAATAGTACTTCTTTTTCCACCTAGTTAGAGATCTTTGTTTGACCCTTCAAAAACTGTTGAAGTTGTGATTGTCCAGATGCTAAAGCACAGATAACAAACTGTATGGAAATATAAGATGCTATTTGTCAATGTACATAATTCAGTTGTCAGCTTGTCATCCAATTGTGTTGAGAGAGATAATTATTTTACCTAAACAAATTCCCTGTAGTTTTTGTAAACAGTGCACTTAACCTAAGCAGGTTATGGCAGAATATACATTTATGCTTGCTACAATATATTGCCAGCATCTTAAAAACAAAGGAAGTTATTTTTTCCTCTTGCACAAATTAATCGTCACCTGGAAGTTTAATGGTAAATTGGATCCTGCATTTTAGTGGTCTAATGCAGGTTCATCATTGAATAGAGCTTGTATGATTTTATGATGGGTCCTGGGTACTAATGTTTGGATTCTCCGAATCTCTGAATCGAATGGCATAACTTTCTACCTTCTTAACGGCTTAACAGAACCAAATATTATACATTCCTCTTCTGCTTATTTAAGTATACCTAGAGTATACTAATACATATCAGAAATCCTTTCTCCTATATAAAGACAAGTTGCAAAATGTTGTCTTGGCATAATCACTGACTTATAAGGTGCTTGAATGCAGGCCATGGTGAGAGAGGATAAAAATATACATGTGCTTTATAGAAACTGTCCAATTAGCAGTGAGACCTTGGCAGAGAATGTGTGAGATAGTGCTTTAGCTTTTTTTAAAAAAATCATATCTATGACTTTTTGCCTTGAGTAGAAACCTACACTTGACTCCTGTCCAAGATCCACTGCAAAAAAAAATAACAGAGCTTTAGTTTAACTGTCAGGAGGTATAATGACATTGTCTCAGATGGTGCTTTAACAAACTAAAAAAAAAAGTGTTACAAAGACTTTCAAGGGGTTTTGGCAGAGTATGTGATGAGCATAGCAAAGTTGTTTTATTTGCTTGTTTAAAGGTATAAGATTAATTTATTTCATGGCTAGGGATGATAGTCTTTACCTTAGCATAATTAATTAAGATAGATTAATTATTAGTGTTAATTAAATAAAGAAGAATTAAGTTAGCCAGTAACTATAAAGCCTAAGCAACGTCTTTTATTTTTGGTCTGTCAGTAGTATATTATTTTATTAGTGTAGTACATGTAAAATTGCTTCATTTTACAGTAGTGTTTGTCGTCAAACCATTACAAGATCCTTTGTGTAGAAAATTCTGACATCTTTTCTATGACCCTAAGATCTGGCTGCTTTGCCTGATTAAGTATTCCACAATTGGCACGAAGATTAGTACAGCAACAAATACATAGTGTTTCTATCCTTGGCAAACTGCTCCTTGCTTGCATATTAATAACATTTACAAACTTTTGGAGGGAAAATATAGAAAATATTTCCTAAGAGAGACAGCATTATGCAAACATAATAGCATATTTTTAACACTGAGTGGAACCGGTCAATGAAAATATGCTCTGCGGGTGTGTATTGGTGCTGTCTGCAGGTGCTGGTGAACACTGAAGAGGTGATATGAATCTGGGAAGACGAGAACAAGGTTGCAGTGAGGTGGAACCAAGTGTGAAAAGGCTTTTGCCTCAGTTATTTCGTTACCTGTTGATTGTCATACTTGTGGGTGGCATTAAGCTATTTCACCTGAGGCTGAAAAAAATCAATTAAGAACAACAGCTGATTAAAGTGTATGTGATGAAACTGGTAACTGTTTTTCCAACTGCTGTGTCGCACTTTCAGGATAGTTTTATCAGGGGGATGTTTGTGTACCATGTTAAATAATAAAGGAAGTTTAGAAAAGGAAAAATAAATTGTGTTGATTCCCAGTCATGTTATCACTCTCACATTTTAAAATAGTCCCTAGAAAGCTATAATGTGTCTACAAAACAGATCAATAGAGAGCCAGTTGCTTGGGGCTCTCAGTGCACATGGACGTTAGGCCTCATTAGTGTTTGATTTATGCTTTTGTTTTACTTTTCAGAGGAATTTGCCTGTGGTGGGAGATGCAGCATTCTGTTATCGAAATAAATGTAAGGTTTAGTGTGAATTCTTCCTGTTTTTGTCTGAAGTCTCTATTTTTTTTACCAAAAACATCATGAAAAGCAAATTGCACCTTGGACAGGGATCCCACTTCTTTGCGAAGCTGATGGCAAGCATGAGATGAGCCATAAATTCCCATTCTCTGACTGTTGTGACCCATAGAGGCACTTATGCAGTGCTTGCCTTATCATCCCAGCGTGCATTTGTCTGGACAGAAGAAGAGGTGCCAAACAACTGTTTGTCTGTCTATAAGGTGTTACATTCAAATGCGTGGCTAGCTTTGAATATGTTAAAAGATGCCATAATATCTCCAGTTAGAAAGCAATTTACTTAGGCCATTTACCAGTACTAAATGCTAGACTCCAAACAGCAATGTGAAAAATTGTATCTTTTAACTGTATTTGTTTCCCCTGTGAATTTCCACTTGGAATTTCCAAGTGAATTTTGTCATTCACTTGGTCATTGTATGTCTATCAGGGAACAACTCTAAGAATTGGTCTAAAGATTTTGGTGATCTTCTATTAAAATGGGAATTCTGTCCTCTTTCTCTCACTATGCTTTGATTTATAAAGCTAAATCGCTTTAATTTTAGGCAACAGCATGTGTGTTGTTGCACTGACAGACCTTTAAATAGTTCAGTTGTTCTGCTGTACTTTTGTACTTTGATTAATATGCATTAAGGGTGCCTAGAATAAGCTTAGCATTTTAATCAGAAATGCATAAAGGGCTTTTTGTACCTCGCATCCTACAGTAATCTGGGGTTAGTGGTGTATGAGCATGAAGCACTGTAATTCAGAGAACTGCTTGCCAGTGGGTGCACTATTAAAGAACCCTGTCCTTTGTGTAGTGCAGACATACAGTAGATCTGGGCAAGTGAACAAATGAAGATAAAGTGTTGTGTAAATCATATGATTATCTTTTGCGCTTCAGTCTTTTTTGTGCTATTAAACAAGGTATGTTCTGCTCCCAAGACAGCCATGACCTTTATTAAAACTGGTGTCGAAAAAAGCCCATAAAAAAAACCTTACAATTTAAATCCACCTACTTATAATGATCTCTGAAGTTGAATTTCTGGTTTCTGCCATGGCTAAAACTGTAAATGTTTTATTATTGCTATAAAATGTAGGAGAAATCATCCATTCTATGTCTAATCTTTGCAAAGAGTTAGCATCACTTATCAGTCAGAATGCTTTAGAAATTAAGTCACTGCCTTACTTTTGCCTGACATGAATGAGCTGTGTTTTCACTTGTGCAAATTCCTGAATTCTTACTAAAACAGCCGACATGCCTGTGTTTCATTCTGATAGTAGTTAACATTTTCGCAAAAATAGATCTTAATTTAGTTCTGTCGTAATAACTCAAGAGGAAGTGGTGTGGGTTGTGTAGTGTTACTCATGAAGACTGAGGAAGAGTGTCTAAGCTGTTCTTCCTGTCTGTCATACCATGATATACCATAATTCAATTCTTTCTTATGTTTGGAAATGACTACAGTATGCCCTGGCCTATTTTACTTAATTTCATTATATATTTAAAAAAATAAAATTAAACTTAACTAAAATACTATTGCCGAATATTTTACATTTTACTAAAAAGAGTGATTTGGGGATGACCATGAACCAGTATTGTCTATGTACATGAGTGCGTCTTTCTCTCCTACAGGTTATATTTTTTTATATTAGTGACTATACGGTCTCTTATGGGATAATTTAAACTAATCTTAATTAAATTTGTTCTCCTTGATTGAGTAAGCAAGTTTTAAAAAAAATCAAAACTGATTTAAAAACCTAGTGTGCGCATGAACTCCAAAAATCTGAATTTTCTCAATCCTGTTCTGAATCGGTACATTTTGAGGTCTATGTTTTTTAAAAGTTCATTGTTCATTGAACTGAAACCCTATCTAATGATAGGTGATAAGAATCTGCTGAATGGGCAGCCTCCTTTTCCCAGTGAACTTGACTGACAAAACGAGATCAATGCAAAATTTTGCAAGAGACAGAAATCCCACAGAGAAACGTTCTGAAGCGGCCTGTTCTGCGGGGTTTTCACTTTTACCTTGCCAGAGAGGTGTTAACGTTTCCTTCCTGTTCTGATGCATCTCCTCCCAGGCCAGCACTGCTGGTGTGCGCAGAATATTCAGGTGCCGGTAATGGAACAGGAAGGGGAAAAGAGGTCATAGAGAAAATAACCTCCTGGATTCCTAATCAGCTGTACTCAGAAGGCCATGCCACCCTCCCGTTGAGTGATTCCAGTCAGCAGCGCTTGTCTAGAAGATGAGAAGCTCCTTTCAAGTGCTCTGATCAGCAATATCTTTTATAGTGAAACTGTAGACCTCACAGCAGGACTGGGCAAGGCATTCAAACTGCTGAAGTAGTTTGTCTAAAGTCATTAGCCCACTCAAGCTTTCATATGTTGTATTTAAAGAACATAAAGGGAAAATGAAAAAGTGTTAATATTGCTTAATGTTAATCCAGGAACGCAATACAGTTTGTAGTCAGGGGGGCTCTGTTAATGTCTTTGACAGATCATTCTGCATGCTTTAGACTTGGAGAAGAAATACATACTTTGACAAAATTGCTCAAATAGCAGGCGGTTTACTTCTAGAGGAGGAGTGTGCCAGTTTAATGATAAATCTATTTTGTATGTACAGTAGCTTGGTACATTTCTTGATTGTCTGTGATTAACCTTTTTGCTTATTTATGGAAGAAATTTAGAGAAGATATTTAAAATGGCTTTTTAAGGGTAAGAATATTGACCCTTAAATATTAATGGGGTTAATTGCTTGGTCTTAGTGTTCTATGGTATATACTGTATATCATGTTTTCTATCTCTATCCATGCTTTGCCATGTGTTTACAACAATGCATCACTGTGCTTTACTGTTCTTTACTCTGCTACACCAGTGGTATACCACATGTGTAACTTGAGCAATGCATTAGCTTCTTCAAGAATTTACCATTTTAAAGCATGGTTCTTAACAAACCCATTGTCAAAGTTTATTGCACAATGTACCTTCTATAAACTCATGGGGATCAATAACTTTTAGGTTCACACTGAAGTAACACAGCTCTAAATAGTATTGGTTTGAAAGCTACTGCAAGGTTATGTATTTATTGCACTGGAACCTGAAACCCTCTCGCTATTCTGAGGTACCCCGTCTTCTCTGTCATACTCTCTTGGCCCTGGCATTTCTGCCTACTCGTAAAGCAGAATGATATGGAACAGCATCAAGCATAGACCATAATTATTTTCACAGTGCACCCAGATAGATTTGAGTAGCAAACAGGTATAGCCAGTACAGTTCCTGTCCTGTTTAACAAAAAAAAAGTAATCGTTTTCACTTCCTTAAACTGGGTTATTTGAGAAGGAGAAAGGAACTTCTGTTTCTTCAAACTTAAGTGTACTGCGTATTAGATATACTCAGTCAAATGTTAATATCCTGCCTTCTTAATGTTAGGGAAGTCAAGAAGAAGTTCTTAAACAACAAGCACCAGAAATGTGAATTTATATGAATTTGAATTGATAATCTTTGAAAATCTCAGGGTTAAAATACTGTAAGTTGTTGCAAAGAGGGTACAAAAGCCTGGGTAACACAAACTGAAATTGCCTATTAATTCTTGCTGGTGTTTTACTCATCCATTTTTAATCGTACACTAACAATATTAAATATAATGCATAGATTTAGAAAATTCTCTATATGTTTTATTTTTCTGAGGGGAATAGTATTTTTACTATTTTTATAGTTTATTTTCCAACAAACTCATAAATGCCCTCATCTACTATATTTCTTGTGATTTTCAGTAGGATCTTTTTTCTTTTACTTCTGGAATAGTGTAAATTCAGAAACGGAATGAATATATTTTAACTGAAATGCAGTCTGTAATTTGATCAAAGGATTTCATTTGTGTTTGAAAGGCTCAATGTTCTTGGCATTTTTGTCTATTTAAATGTGTAGCAGTGATGAATGTGGAGCATCTTAAATATATACCTAGAGTCCTGGCTCTAAACAACCTGTGTTTAAAAGTATTTGATCAACAGATGCAGTGTGAGGAAAAACAAGCATAACAAAGGCCCAGCTGGGTAGATGCCCCATCTTACTCAATATTGTAGGGATGGCTGCATTTTTTATTTCATATCTCTAGAACAAATGTGCTACAGGAGTGATGGCTAAAAAACAACTTTCCTTGCTTTTGGCTTCAGTCCTTAAGCAAATGATGTTACTTAGAGTTTTCTGTGCAGGACACTGCTCATACGTTTTACAACATGGAAATATTTTAGTTCTCTGGATAACTCAAACATTGTTAGAATGAACTAGCATCCCGTTCTAAACTTCTGTGTTCCATTATCAGAGTGCCTGGAGTTCCTTCCTGGTTTTATTCACACTCCGCTGTAATTACCAGAGTTACATAAAATTCCCAGATCCCGCATTGTTCTGCTTGCATCGGTTGACACCAGCTTCCTTTTGTCACGTCTGTATTGTTTATGGAACCTGTCTGCATACACTTTATTTTCTTTACGTCGGAGCTTCACCTGAATTCAGTCTTGGCAACGTCAAAAAGAAATGCACTAGGACTAAGAGACCAAAAGAAAGAAATGCACAAGAAAATAGAGGTACTAAGAAGCCTGGGTGTGACAAGTGGGATTTTCACTGGAGGAAATCTGGACAGCCTTCACAAAATAAGTGCATTGATCTAATTATGATACAGATTATAATATCAGTCATATCCTGAGTTTTTTACACTTGCATACCTTTTAAATGACAGATTTTCAGTTTTATAAGATTTTAAGTCATACTTAAGATGTATATAAGATATCTTTGTTTTTTTTTATTACTAAGACCTTAACTTGATTAAGCTCTGCTCCAAGGTAGTGCATGATCTGAGAGAAGGACCATGCCTCTGAATGTTTCATCCTAAAACACAAAATTGTCATAGGCAGGAGGATTATTCGTAGAGACTCAGTTAATCTCCTTACAGTAAAAATGGAATTTATATACTGAGAAGGATTAAAAACACAGAAAATGCTGTTTGTTCCAATACTCATTTGTTACATTACATTTTTAATACCTCTCAACATATTTCGAAACAGTTACATTCTAGTTTGAGTCTCTTATGAATGACTTGTTTACTTTTCTTATTTCTCTCAACCTTCTGTTGAATTAGCCCCAGCAGGTGCATATTTCACATCTTTTAGATTCTTCTGTGGGATATTTTTTCCAAAATCCTACTACAACGTAGGAACTGCTTTGAATTCCCTCCCTGACCACAAAGTAAGTCCAAAATACTTTCAAGGGAGTTAGCAATCTGTATTTATCTGCTACTTTAAAGTATATTTGTATTCTGTAAGTATAAAAAGTTTACTTTTTATTCTATTTTAGTCAGTATTGTTCCAATTTTCGTATATATACTGCTGAGGCAAATACAGTATTAGTTGGTCTCATGTAGCATTTGCAGAGGTTTTGTACAACAGAGTTAAATTTATTAATACAATTAGAGCTAAAATTAATCTTAAAATTTCTTATTTCAAGAGACTGGATGAGGGGAGAATCTGCAATGTTTAAATTGATTTTAACGGTAAAACTCTTTTCAATAGTATACCAAAAAAAAGCCTACGCTATGTGCATACAACATGTAATGTGGAATAACCAACCAGTCCGTTATTACAGTCAGCACTTTACAAAAAGAGGTGGGGCCGATAAAGGAACTTAGAGATTGTGGTAGCCTGTTGCTTTGTGATGCCACACCTATTTAGTTCAGTGAGCAAACAAAGGATATGCTCAGGAGCTCAAGAAGCGCTGATAAAGAATTGAATATTTCCCCTCTTGCAATATTCATCTGTGGTCTGATTATTTTTCTGCACCGTTATACAGTTGATTCTGTTTCCTCAAGCGGCTGCATTGTCCATAGCTCTTTTTATGATTTTTCTGCCTTTTTCAGCATACAAAAAGGTCTGAGGTATTGTTGGGAATATCTGAGTGAAATAAAACCAATTGCAGTTTTTTGCACTTGTTCAAAAATCCTATATAAGTAGTGGAATACTACTTTGACATTATGCTCTACTACTGTTGACTCATTTCTGGGTTTATAGTAGCTGTTGGTTTAATGTGTTTTGAGTTCCCTAAAATCATACTTCTGCAATCACAACAAACATCAAAAGTGAGCTGAACATAGATCCATCTCTTGACAAGGAGCTGTCGATGGTTTAGTATCTATTGCTCTTCAGGTGGTGAGTTTGCAAAGGAAAGGAAGACTGTTTTATTCTTTTCCCCTAATAACACTTGTTTCTGAGCTAAAAACATCATCTTACAGCATTCCAACATGATGGAAATGGTTTCTACTAATAGTGCTGATTGTTTCTTAGATACGCTTTCAGGCTCTTCCTGTAAAAATCTTGAAAGTCCCAGTGCTCAAATGTTGTGTTTATATATACAGTAGCAGTGAAAACCAAAGTTATTTTTTTTCAGTGTCCTAAGTGTATTTATTTTTTGACTAAATTACATTTGTTTTTTTCCTGCTTCCATGTTAAATAATTTTTACATCATTAGTCACCTAACTCATTTATGCTGTTGTTTTTTTGTTTTCCTTTCAACATAAACTGTTCACTGTCAGTCCCTTGTCCAGAGATCTTTTCACATAAATTTCTGGTATCAATCTGTCAGTGTTTGCTGTTTGATGGAAGATGAGAAGATATGAAGCACTGCCAAGCTCAATTAAAGATGAGTGAACTGATATCTCTAAAGGCCTATAAATGTGAGTTCTGTTTATGTACATCTAGGAAAGCAAGTTAAGCAAGCCAGTCCAGCTTTCACACTTGTTCATATTGCATGCATCTGTACATCCATAATGAATGATTAGAATATCCAAGAGCTCCTGTTTCAGATCTCATGGAAACAATATTCCCAATTTAGAATGCTCATATGGGTTTTAGTGGAAAGACTGAGCACAGAGAAGTCGACTTTAATACCATCAGACATTCTGTATCTCGTTAATCTTCATCCAAATAGTGGTGATTTCAGAAGAATAAATTGGTATTATAAATATATTACATTTGACAAAAATATATGGTCTTCTAGACTAGATATAAGTTTAGTTAATTTAGCGTAGAGATAAAAATAGCTTGTTTAAGGATTGTGCTAAGGGTTGTGTTTTAATGTATGATATTAATATAAACATGGATTTTAATTAATATTTTGAGGGGTAGTGGAATGTTCTCATTTGACTGTGGAAACTAGCATGGATCTAGAGAAATGCATCTTTTGAATGAATTTTAAGGATTAAGCTCTGCAGTCAAATCCACAAGACAAACATGTTTTTTTTCTGCGTTCCTTGCCCAAATGAGACAGTTTGCATTGTTGCTCAGTCAGGTGAATGCAGGCCATTAGTTCTGAAGCACAAAACAGGCAGCACTTTGAGGCAACAGTCAGAAATGATTGCGCTCAAGGTTCGTTTCTGTCAGGGACAGGACAATGAAACGATTACAGACATGGAGCCAGTCCAAGGGGTTCTATCTTTATAAAACAGACCCTAAGTAAGTTTTTAATTTAAACCATCCTATTGCAGAGAAATAAAAGGCAAAAGATTAAGAGATATCCTTTTTAACAACAGCTTGGTTTATATGCTGAATGTTTGTTTGCCTTGAAAGTGAAGAGTGACTCACTGTGTGTTCTTCAGAATGAAACAGTATTTTATTGTACGTTACATCACAGAGAATGTATGTGTAAAATCCACCACTAGAGATTTGTGCTAAATTATAGTATATTATTATTATTATTAAAATATATTACTATAAAAATAATATTTAATATGAAATTATACATTTATTTCTGATAAAGAATGGAAACAAAAAATAAAAAGTGACTCTTGAATTTTTTAAAATGTGTTAATGGTGGCCTTTTAACTTAATACTTAATAAATGTTTTTGAAAATGTTTGCATTTAACAAATAAATGATCGGGGTAGAGGGTTCAGGAGCGGGAATAAGAAGAGAGATGTTGCTTTTGAATTTGAGCTTAAATCTTGGTATTTTCTACATTTCTGAAAGGTTTTGTCTGCTGTTTATGCACATGGCTGTGCTCTCCACAGTATCATTTCCCTGTTATGCAGTGCATGTCTTCAAATCCAAAGAATGTGATTCACTCTTGAAACATATGTAGCTAGGAGTCTATTTTGAGGCCTTGCTAAAAAGCATGCCAATGAGTTTGAAAATGCGCAGTCATGTACAGAACATTGTAATCCAGTAACCTCCTCTCAGCTATTGCATCTCTAAGCATTTTGATTAAAGAATAAGTACTGAGCATTAGGATTTTAATCATTTCTTCAAGGTACCTGTACAAGACATTTTTCCAATGTTGAAGTCATCAGCATTCATTTTTGATTTAGGATAATGACTACTACAGAGTAGTATTTAATCTTATTCATGATGAAAACTTGACAGACCAATTGACTTGAAGTAATTATGGGCTTGCCGTCTCTGATGGGGATTAATATGAAAAAGTAATCTTAACTACTCTCTATACAAAACAATCAGTATAATCATTTCATCCCAGTTTTTTATGTTTAGCTTTATTAGCCATCTGTTAAGAATTTCATGATGATATTCTCGCAGTGATGACATCAGACTCAGTAAGCTTTCTTTTAACCAGTTTAGGGAGAAAATGCTTGAAGACGTCCAGCAGTCCATGTAGCTGCTGAACAGCTGAAGAGAGGGCAAACCTTTGTTGCTGAGTGATCTGGAGAAAACATGGGTGAAAACGATGATGAGAAGAACACCCAGGCTGGCCAGCTGTTTGAGAACTTTGTCCAGGCCTCCACAGGCAAAGGCACCATCCAAGCCTTTAACATCCTCTGCCGCCAACTTGAACTTGATCCTCTGGACTTTAAAAGCTTCTATGCGAAACTCAAGTCCAAGGTTACCTCCTGGAAGGCCAAAGCCCTGTGGAATAAACTTGACAAGAGGGCAAGTCATAAAGAATACAAAAAAGGAAATGCCTGTACAGGTACAAAGGTAAGTAATCTATTATCATCTTGAATATTTAACTCATGATAATAAAATTCTTTATCTTAGGCTTTTTTTTTCAAAATGCCTCTTTGCTTGTGGGCATTGTGACTTGCAGTACAGGAAGGATCATAGTCACAGTAACTCGGTGATGGGGGTGTGTCAATACCAGCATAGCAACACCACTCTGTAGCCTGCCTGTGTCAAATCTCCAAACCTAGACTTGGTTGGTCTGTTTAATATTTGGATGGAGGACCTCTTATTTGGTTAAAACCCATGGATGATGTTCTAAATGGAGTTGGACCAGCAGGTGGTACTCTGCCCTTCAAACCAATTCTCCAGTATGGTAACCACAGACATTGCTTTGTAGAGGGTGCCATCCTATGCATAGAGCATTCATTTGGATCTTCCAAGTTGTATAGCTACTGCTGCAACCATGCTTCACCCAGAGATGGATGAAGTGTGTCCCCTCTTATGCGAGATAAACACAAGATGGGTTCCTTTGGGATGAAAAGTTATATTAGTAATTATTGTATTATAATATTAGTATTAGTAATATTGGCAGCAGCAATTTGTTCCAATGGCATAAAGGCATGTGGCTGGAAAAGGTTCCAGGGGACTCATGTTGTACTCACTTTGTCAAGTCTTAATTTTGTGGCTTAATTTATTTTAAAGTTAATGTTTCCTTTTGTTACCTAATGATTGGCCTCTAAATATTGGATTAATATTATTCCACTCGAGTCATAAGATGCTTTAACCTCTAGCAGGACTCGAAGTTTAGAGTGTTTGACTCCACAGGGTTTTGTCGTTGTCGAATTCCCAGCCCTCGTGCGCCGATCTCATTGGCAGTGTTTGTCTTTGAATGTAAATTCAGGTAAATGACTTGCTCATGCATTCAAAAAGCTGACTGGAAAATCTATACCTTGCCTGCTGAGTTTGGGTATTTAAAAACAGTAGGTAAATTCAGCTCGACAACTTTTTTTTCCCCCATAAGGTCATCTTTTGCAGATTTTGTTTAAATAAGGACGCCATCACTCTCAAGGACTCCCACTTGGTTTGCAATTTCCCATATAAAAAAAAATGTCTAGCGTTAAAGAGGATATGGATTAAATGATCAAAGGCTGGATAGGAATTAATGGCAGTCCTGCCAAGGGTGTCTTAATAGACACGTTGCCCAGTGTGTGGTATAAAGGACGTTTTTGCTAACTGCAGCACTTGTGATGTTTTGCTGAAATTGCAGGCTGAAGGTAACAGAAGAGCTCCTGGGTCATATTCCCATTTTCTACCCTAGTTATTGCTAGTTTGCCAGAATAATCAAGATGCTCTTTCAGTGACATACTGATGAATCACGTTTATAGTTCAGACAAATGTTCAAGAGGAAGGTTGCCTTCATGCAGCTGGAGTCATTTTGCTGATACCATTAGTCACAAGTAATTAAGCAGTCTCAAGAAGATATAGAGTTATAGGCAGGAGATTACATTTGCAAAGCAAGAGGTAGCCAAGCTTTCATAATGTTCGTCATAAGAGCTCTTACTCTTATGACATCAGTGTTACATGATCCTTGTGATCATGCTTTTTCCTTTCACAAAGAAATGTTGCTAAAGCTCACGTCTAAATGCATCTTTAAAATGGTAATAAAAATCACTCTAAAAAGAGAAATACGAGGCAGTTTTTATTGGTCTTAGTATATTGATTGTTGTGCATTATAAAAATATATGTTTAACATTTTTCATGTGAATCGTGCAAACAATAATTACTTTAGTTATTGAAAGACTTCTTATTTTTATTTTTATGTCTAATTTTCTTTCTCTCTGTTGGTGCTTCATATTTTAGAGTATGTTAAAATATGTTCATAACACATAATATACATAATAAATTGGTCAAAATTCTTAGTGCCTGTTTAATTTGATGCAATTCTTGTGTTTATATTTGTTGTTGAAATGCCTTTTCTGTCAGACTTGTCAGTAAACTTTTTTAACATTCCATAAGTCTTATCATATTTTTAAAAGATAGCAAAATAAGGAATTAATGTATTTTTTTATGCAAACACAATGACAGTGATTGTAATAAATATTAGGTTCCATCTAAAAGGTTTTTGTCATTTCATAGAATTCACAAATATATTATGAATTTATATTTGTGATGGAGTGTTCATTTTAATTATTCAATAAAATGTTATGCTAGGTTAATAAAAAGTACAGATTTTGCTTTATTTAGAATGGTGTGATGCCGTGCTGCAAATTGTTAATAGTGATCTAGAATAAATATTACTTAATTACAATTACTTTGTTATTCACAAGTAATTCACTAATGGTTCCTGTCAGTTATTTTAGTTGAACTATTTCCTTAATAAATGGTATACAATACCATAAATACTTGTTGAACATCCCTGGCTGGATTCTAATCTTTCCATGTTGACCTATTGATCTAACAGAAACTGAAAGCACAGAAAAGGCTGGTAAGTGGCCAAGTCTTCGTTAAAATAATGGTATGATTGCTCTTTTAAATTATTTTACCATTTATGTAAAAATCTTCAGACTTTGTTTGCATTCTGTTTGAATGACCTCAGGATCTAGAATGATGACAGAGAGGAAAAGGGTGGATTTAGATGGACAGAGATGCAGTTAAAAGGATATACATGTTTAGTGTGGTGCTGACATACGCTGCCAGTCCAGGAGAAAGTACAGTATTTGGACTTCCTAACTCAGAATTGAACTTGGATCTGTGACTAAGGATTCTGCTTTGCTTGTTGGAGCAAAGGACAGATGTTTTCAAAGTTGTCTTCCAAGCTCTGTGATATTTACGTGGTGGTTTGTACTAGCCAATTACAGACAGATCATATAGGAGAAGGATATATAAAGAAAAGGGAGAGAATAATTTTGAATACTTTTTAAGAAAATGATGGCCATAAACTTAGTTATTCTATAGGGGGCCAAACTAGCATATGGTTTAATTGTACCATAGATTTACTGATGTGAAAGGATGTTTTATGTTTTTTGCGAGTTATATGTTTACATTAAAAATAGACTATGGCTTCTAAAAAATGTACAGGCTCAGACTATTGGCGTAACGCCATAATTTATTTTCCTCTCTCTGGATGTATGCTTGACCCTGCATACCACATCTGAGTAGCTCAGAAATATATAAGTAAATGTCTGTTGTAAAGTATTAATAATTAAAATGTTTTTAGTTTCTGGTAATAAAAGTACATCAAAGAAGCTGCAATCTTGTGAGCTAAGACTCAGTGTTCTAAAATTCATGGAGATTTAATTTCTATCATATATCCTGCAATTTATGGTACGTACTTGCAAACTGAATAGGTTTCTCTGTCATTATCTCATATTGCTATATTTTTTTATTTTTAATGTAGCATTCCTGTGTCAGAAAATATAATCTTTTGAAAATTATTTTATTATTTTTGTCGCTGTGTACTTTATGAATACACACGGAATCCTAGAAGTCCTACATTTAAGTCTGGGAATAGTATGTTATCATTCACTTTTATAATTGGCAGTTGCTGACCGAAGTAATGTATATTGACAAGCAGCCCTATATGTTTTCAGGATAATTATATTGACCAACAGAGGCAGAGTTTAACTCTGTGTTCTAATTAGCTTCAGTATTTGTCTATAGGAAAAGAAGACGTGGCAGAAATTCAGTACATCCTGCCTTGTATAAAGTCTTAGGACTAGTGTCAAGGAACTCTTTCCCTTCTTTTCTTTTCACTTACAGTTTAGCCTTTCTTTTGTAATGAATTTTGTGCTCTAGTGTGCTCTAGGAGCTCTTTTGCTTTATAGAGTACTGATGCGTCCTTGTCCACCTCACTGCTCTTAATAACAAGAAGTGTCCCTTGGAGTTCTTTTTAGAAATTAATGAAGAATGTAGATGCATACATTAAAATGGATCAAAAACCTATTTATGTTTTCCATCCATTTAATTATGTTGAACATTCAAAGCGTGCGAAAGAGGAATTGTTTTGATGTGCACATTTAAATAATTATCACAGACTCCCCCACCACCACCAAAATCAATAAAAAGTAACTGCTAAAGATATTGCAATGCCTCAGCCTACTCAATGATGCCTCTTTGCTGTGAAGAATCAAAATGTGAATCCTTCATATTCAAGTAATCTTCATATTTGCTTTTAATTCCATTGCATCCATTTAAGCTTTAGCAATTTGAAAGTGGAATGATTTAAATAGTCCACTGTATTTCCTAGGACATTGTCCTGCTGTCCACATAAAGGGGCTGGTGTATCCGAAGGTCTGTAGCTGTGACCCTTCTTGCAGTGGCTGTGAAATGATTGTAGCTGAAGGACTTTGACAGTTCTGGTGTCGTGATTCATGGAGGTAGTGGGCGTGTTTCCTGAGCAGCCAGGCCAGCAGCTATCCTACCCATAGGAAGGAAGTGGAAGTGATCTTACTCATTATGTGACTAAACCTGCATCATCCACAGATCAAGCACATGTCCTGTACTGAGGCTTTTATAAAGAAAGCATGAACAAAAGGCAAAAAAGTACTACAGCTTTACTGCTAGTTATACTGTAGATTGTTTATTTAGTCTTTTTTATTTTGAACAGCTACATATAGAACAAAAAACTTAAAATAATAATTGGAAAATGTAATAACTATACACCAACACTTAGAAATGATGAAGTGATAATTGTCTGTTTTATTAAAGATAAAAACCCCTCCCAGATAAGTGTTGAAGTAAATATTTCCTGATATTTAATGAATCTTGTGATAGTAGATTATAAAAAAAGAAGCTCCAAACACTTTTAAATTAGTTCATCCTATCCTGTAAAGTTAAGTGCAACTTTTAAGAGTTTATAAGCTTGTTAATTTTATTAATACAGTGTCAATGATTGCTTGTATTTAATGTAAGTTCAACAGTAATGAATGGTAGAAAAGGGGATATCAAGATCTGTCTAGAATTATAAAACATAGTATGTTCAGCAGTTTTTTGCCTATATTCATTGCTTTAAAATGGAAGCAAATGTTAAATGTTTTCCTGTGCTCCAATTTCACACCTCGCAAGATAAGGAGGAGGAATGTTTTCATAACCTCACGGAAAGCGCTGTTGATTGTTTTGGAATAAGGACTGGCTACAAAAAGAAATGCAGGACACAGCAGAGTGATTGAAAGGGCTTGAGCGAGACCTGACAAAACACAACCATAGCCAGGAGAAGTACCTGAGGAACTGATGCAGTTGAATGTTGTTCAGTTTTGCACGACGATTTGTTGTTTTGCTGTCCTTGGCTGACCTGTCCTCAAATTAAGAAAAAAAAGAGACTGACTAAAGCATTACTTTACTTTATTGCCAGCACAGCTGTACCAAGCCTTTTAAGGTCTGCCTTCTCTACCCACTGGAGGCAGCTCTGTAAACAGCAATGAAGAAACAGTCTGAAATGCTCTTACTCACACGTACTGTACCTTAGTGACAGAGGGCTTCCGTAAGTCTAAACAAACATGATGAGAAGAGCCTTGGCTGCAGCCTGGGAAACTGTTTTTGAGGCACTTTTGTTCTAGTTCAGAAAATATGATGTATCAAAGATATTTTCAAACTGGTCTGCAAGATCCCCAGCACCCATGAGTACCCTATCATTATCTTCTGACACACATTGTGACAGGAAGTGTGACCCAGCACAGTCTCTGGTTGCTCCAGTTCTTAACTCCAGTTGCTTGACCCCTTGAAGAAGAAAGTCAGCATGGAACAAACAAGGAGGGAAAAATTATATCGCCTTTCTATAACAAATAGGGAGTAGTTTATATATACTGTATCTCTTTGTGTGATGTGTTTGTTTATAAAAGGTACGCAGATGGTAATCAATAATTTTCTGAAAAATGTTAAGCTTTTAATGTTAAGTCTGTGCCAAATAAACTTAACAGATTTAAAAAGCAAGACATTTTCTTCTTGATTGTCCTTAAATGATTATATACATGTTGAACACAATAAATTAACAAGTTGTGTGCTTCATTCTAAATTTAATAAGTGATGTGCATATCAGGAAGTCTGTGTTTTACATAAACAATCATATTGAATTAGAGACCTGTGCTTTTTGTGGAATAATTGCGCATTACGTCTTTAAAATAATTAACTTCACAGTTGCCCAGTTCTGACTACTTGAGCTAAACAGAAAACAGTTCCATCAGGAGAGCATTGGCTGTTGCAAAAGGTGTTGAAGTCCTTAAAAACTGAATTTGGATCTTTAATGAACAAAAAAACTTGCAAAAACCCTGTTTGCCAAAGGGTGTGAGCACATTGCATCAGTCTTCACTGGGCTTGGGATCCTTAATCACCCCAGAAACTGAGCCCAAGCCAGTCAAGCCCGTAAGATATGGTGACAGACCACCTACCCTCTTACCCCCCTCCACTGGTGTCCAACTGGTGCCATGTTGGCCCTCGATTCCTCCCTAGCCCCCCCACAAGTTTCTACTCGCTGCCTCTCGCAGGCACATTCTCCTCGGCACCATGACTTTAAGAACATTGCTTTAGCTGCTATTTCTTCTTGTTTGGGAGTTCCGCCTGGAATCTGTCCTTATTCATTCAGTCACTGCAAACGGAGCATGTCACGGAGTTGATATTCAGTCCACCAAGCTCAGTTACATTCTCTTTATTCTTATTACTCTCCACCCTTTCCTCGGTCTGGCAGTCCTCCAGCTCACCAACAAACATCAGCAAGTTCTCAGTCGCTACGATTTCTTACGCTGCTTCCATCTCGGTGCAGATAACCTCAGGCTACTCTTTCCTGGTTGCACAACATCCTCTACAGCCCATCGAAGAATTCCAAAAATAAGTGATCTTAATTTTATTTGCTGACATTTTTTTGCTGACTTGTTTAATCTCCAGCAGTGTTTCTCATTCACTCCACACAATGGCACACATTCTTCAATCAGTGTTTCTCTGAATCCTTGCATTACCCAACCAAGTCAATCAAACTTAAACTCATGCACCCATAGCTCTGTCAATCAAGAACTTTGCATCGATGTTACAGGCTTCCTTTTTGGGGGGCAAAGTCAAGGTTGTGCCATAAGATTGAGGCTGTCATTTCCTCAACCGGCAAAGTAAATGCCAAACATTAAAATTTTTAGTACATTATCCCTTTAAATTATGTCTTGTCACGTTGATTAGAATTTGAACAAACTACTTAAATACTGCCAGATTGTAAAAACAATAAATTTAACTCCTATAATAATGTGTGGTAATATTTAAACACCTTACCTTTTCAGCACATCACAAGTTGTTTCCTAATAGAATGTGAATCATACTTTATATGCATTCAATGCTTAAACCTTTAGACCCTTATACTGTGTAACCTTTATAACAATGACTCGAACAGCAGTATAATAGATCTCAGACAGCTATTCACCATCTGAACAGTACTGTTACAAAGTGACTCAAGCGTAGTTAGCTGATGAGATAATGCTTTTGAAAACCTTGTTAATAACACCACCAACCTCTCAGTCAGCATCCTTCAGGATGAGGTCATACCCAGCTAATACATTTTCAGACTGACCTGTAAACTGAGAAAGTGAATCAAAGCATATTTTAGTGACATAGATGTCAAAAAGCCTTGATCTTGCAGTGCTGTAATTATTGGTTAAGATGATGATGTAATCACATGTTTTCTCATTTAGCATGAAACATTATGTACAAAGAGAGTGTTTGTAACAATTAAGGACTTGACTATTAACATCATAATCTTGAGATGAAGAATTCTGCATATCTGTCTCGTAGATTCGCTGAATGCTACATATTGTTCTTCTTTGCTTAAATGATTCCGTAACGTCATGCAATTACAGAATGTATTTCTTTGGAATTATTTTTTAGAATATACTAATAAAAACTAAATGTACATATTGCCAACATGTTTTTTTAGGTTAGATCCTTAGGCGACAGTGGATAGAATAATAGGCACAAGTTACTTCTGAAGAAAAGCAGACGTGTTTTGGCACTATCCATTCTGTCCCTAACAAATTAGATGTGACGCCATAGAATTGTTCACTGTCATTCACAAAATTATTAGTACTTAATGACAAATAGCACAATAAATCTTTAACATTATGGATTCAGGGTTGGTTATTGCATATGTATTTTGAAAGAAATGCATTTTTTTGTTTTCATTTCAGCAGCTTTGACCCCTGTTATTTTATGTGAATTTCATTGTACCACTGTTTGCTTTCCTTGCAGAAGGTTCTGCATTTTTTTAACACCACCCTAATATGGAAAGATTGTCAAATTCATGGTGACCATTTTTAATTTGTTTTTCCATTTTATGAACTGGTATTCCAGGGCTGCTGTAACAATTGCTTACCACGAAGTTTTCTCTTTTTGCCTCCTGCAGTGTCTCATTATTGGAGGGGGACCCTGTGGTCTAAGGACAGCTATAGAACTGGCCTTACTGGGGGCTAAAGTGGTGGTGATAGAGAAGAGAGACACCTTCTCTAGAAACAATGTGCTTCACCTCTGGCCTTACACCATCCATGACCTGCGAGGACTGGGTGCTAAGAAGTTCTATGGAAAGTTCTGTGCAGGAGCCATAGACCATATCAGTAAGTGGGACAGCTGGTGGAATTTATTTTTTCTTTTCCTTACTCTTACACTGTTATTATCTCTAGCTGATCCTTCATTTAGATTGAAGAAGAGATGTGTTTTTGTGGGGGAAAAATCTCTTCCACAGAAGAGAGGACATTGCTTAAATGTGAGAATTGTAAATTGTTAAACATACAATTCTCAATATGCAGTTATAGATTTTTTGTTGGTAAAATGGTATTTCACTCTGATATGTATATTCATTTGTAATATTGCACTCACAAAAAGATATATTGCTTGGCAGTATTTTAAAACTGAGCACAGATCAATGAAGTCAGTAATCTTGGAAAAGAGCTGCAGAATGAGTTATGTGCCAGATGGTTAAACTCCTAACGGTGTTATAGATAAGCTCTATAAAGAAATGTCAGTGAAAGTCTAAAATAAATGTTTATAGTAAGACCTACTGTTTAACACATGAAAATTTGCTGTTAAACCTGTTGCTTACAAAATCTATTTAATTACATATAGTTATTACAGTAATGACCACATGCAATCAGAATTTTCTGTGAAAGGTCTCTTTTGACTATTCATTGGTATCATCTCTTCTATCAAAGCTATGAATAATACATGTCGAGGGAAGGCTTTTCATGTAGGAGAAGCCGAGACTCAAAGCAGATCTGTCTGTGCTTCTATTGGAAATGAAATATTTCCCTGAGACCTGTGAAGTCTAAAGGCCACGTGCTTGTATGCGTACCCTTAGAAAACATAAAACAAGTATTAGTTTTGTTATTCTTTTCTGTTTTGCCATTGGAGCCTTGAATCAGAAAAAAAGGTTGACTGATTAATTATATGAAATAGTGTTAGATCATATTTTGTCGTAAATCTTCTACATTTCATTAGAATTGTTCATCACATCCATTGAAATTTAAATGTTATAGTGAATCTACTCATTTAAAGTACAGAGCATCAATGTTAATGTCTGCAACTGCACATATGTTGTATGTATTAGCAATAATCATGCCATGTATATACAGTATACAGTAAGTGCTAAACGTTAGTATCTGAAATGTCATTGCACAGGTATTAGACAGCTTCAGCTCATGCTGCTTAAAGTAGCCTTGCTTCTGGCAGTGGAGATCCATGTGAATGTGGAGTTTGTGAAGCTCTTGGAACCACCTGAAGAACAGGAAAATGAAGGTAAGCGTCTCTTTTTAACTGTTGTTTTAGTGACACTGTAAGTGGGCAGTCAAGTATTTACAGTTCACACTGCATCAACACTAGCCTTTTCTCTTTTAGTGATTTTCATCTGGGTGAAGTTCATGAATTCAATGCTCACAGTCTAAATAGAAAAAACAAAAATATAACCGCAGCATCGTTTTTAGGATACAGAGAGAACGTGAACAGCTGATATATCACTTTGGGTGGAGGGGGAAGTCAGAAATAAGCAAGCAAGCAGCTGCAGGTGGGTCACTCACCTGGTCTGAGGTCTTTGAGGTCTTTCTTACGTGGGATCAGATCCAAGCTAGGATCAACGCTCATCAACGCAGCTTAGCATCTCTGTGGCCAAAAATGATTATTAGCACAGTTTAGAAAACCAGAGTTTTTCATTAAGGCGCTATCTGATGACAGATGGGAACAGAAGTTAAATTAACCTCTCTATCTCAGAAACACCTGGCCAGTCTTTACCTGGACTGTTTCCAGGGGTGTCTTTAGCCATTCAAGGGAGAACAGCACATAATAAATAGTTCTGCACTTACTGTTTGCATATGGTGTTTAATGCATTCTGTTGTCTGTTTTTGTTAGTTCAGAAGAGCATTTCCAATAGTTGTTAAGTTCGCAACCATCTTTATCATTGATTTTCTGCTGGAGAATAAGGCCGCCTGTGTGATTTCATCATGCTTTCTTCACCTCTATGCTCTATTAATTACATTCAGTGCAAGGGGGCTGTATAAAGAATAACAGTGTTGGCTCTGCTGTTCGTTTTGTGTACTGCCTCATGTCACTGAAGCATTAAGTCCAGCAAGTCAAAGCTACAAGTTGCAGAACTATGAGCCTCCACACATATAAATACATCCCTGACAACCAGGATAAACAGTATTGCCTCGCTAATGAGAATGGCCTAGTCTACTTAAGCGAAAAGCTCTGTGAAATTCCGCAGTAAAGAAAATCAATTACCATTTGTGAAATAATTGTTACATGCTTAGTTCCAAATTATTAGTTCCGAATTACTGATGTCATTCCTTGGCTGTGTAACAGATGTTCTTTCCCCGAAGTGGGTGGCTTTGTTTTAAAATCAGAATTAATTTGGGGATGAACAAGGTGGGAAACTTCATAAGTCTTTTATTTACAAACTAATCCAGAGGGATTTTTTCCATAGCCCTGCATTTCCTCAAAGGCCCAGACACCAAGAATGTAACTGCACGTGTCAATTTACACACATAATCTGGCACTAAGGATGCATAGAGCGAAGTTTTACTGTTAAACTTCTTCTTTGTAGGATCTTTTTTTCCAATTGGATTTGTTGATTAGATTCTGGACTGCAGTTCTCTAGGCTTCCTCTGTGTAACTGGCCAGCATGCGCGTCAGATGCGAGATAAAAATAGTGTTTCAGAAATGAAGTGACATAAATTTTCCTTTATGCCACTGATGCTGCGTGCTTTCCCTTCAGGATAATGCATTCAACATAGACTGCTTTTCAGTAACATTGCATTTCCATTCCCCACAAACGCAGCTGTTCAGCACACCCTTATTAGAATGCTTTTTTTAGAAAAGTTCATTTATCAGCTTAGTCTCTTTTTAGTTTTAATCAAGAAGAAAACTTAGACTATTACCCCGGAGTGTAATGGAAAACTGTAGCTGAACAGAAACTGGGGCTGCATTCAGTAAGGTAATTGCTTTGTTTGACAATAGTGATTCAGCCTTTAGAAGAATTTAGTGATTCTCCAATTGTGTTGACAAGTGACACCAGCTTTTCTGACACATGTGAGTATTGGGCATACACTCATTACACGCCAGATATGAAGACATAACTGTTCCTGACATGTCAAGTGCTGTCAGAAGTGTCATGATTATGCTTTAAAAAAAAAGTCCAGTAGGAACTACTTTGTGACTTTGTGATCATGTACTGTACTAGGGAGATATGTTCATTTTGTTGGTCCTAATAAAGCTGTTTCAGACATTAATTGCTAAGGTTTTTTGGAGTTTTTCGACAAGGTTAACATGTGGTTCCTCCGTCTGCCTCACAGGCCCCGGATGGAGGGCAGAGATCCGACCAGCCGATCACCCTGTGGCGGATTTTGACTTTGACGTGATTGTGGGGGCAGACGGACGCCGAAACACCCTGGAAGGTTGGAAACATGTGGCCCATAATGAACCACAGCTCTAGATTAAGGCTTGTATTCACTCAGACGCGTTAAAGACTGAGCACGTGCTTAGGGAGGGCAGGGCATTAATTGAAAACTAACAGTTGCTGCTCAGGAAAGTATTGCAAGACAGCTGTACTAAATCTAAATCTAAATGCACTAAATCTAACAACAGCAAATAACGGGTTCCTCTAGTTTTCTGTTCCTGGTTTTCTCATTAGTGTTAATAATTTTTTAAATGCCTAATTTTTTCCAAATACACATTAAAAAGTTATGAACCTATAAATTCATACTAGCCTCTGTAATCTCTTTTCACATGCAATTTTTTAGGAGCTGTGTACAATGATGTCATTGCCTTTGCTACTAATGTTAGGTTGCTCTTTATACATGTTCTGCCAAACTACAGAAACAAAGTAAACCACAGAACCTATGTAATCATCTGGCTCGTATTCAACAGTTTATGCATGCTTCTGGGAGTTTCATGTCTGAAATCTCTTACCATAAAAAAATCTTTCTTCCAAAAAAGGAGATCTTCGCTCATCTAAAAATAATGAAACGTTTGGCTAGACTATAATTTAAAAAAGCCAAAAAAAGTTCTCTGTCCGGCTTTATTTTAACTGCTTTTCCGCTTGTCTGAGGTTAGTTAAATCTACCTCAAACTGTTATTTTAAAAGCAATATTTCCAGATTTTCAAAGAGTAATGTGTTAGGAAAATGCCTCTATAAAATGGGAGCAGAGATGAGTCCAGTGGAACATCTCTGGACTATATTATGGTCTTTCCCTTATGTATACAGTCCATTCCGTTATTTCTGGTACACTTATCTGTACGGACATAGTGGGATATGGATTTCAGGTAGCCGGTTTATTAAAACAGGGCACTACCTGTTAGAACATTATCACTGACACACACTTCCAGCCAAGACTGGTTTCCTTTTTATACAAGTTTTTACAGCCGACCCAAGTAATTTTGTCATGCCCCTGTCTGAGTGTATATGCTACTGCCTGAAGCCATATGGGTTTTCCTTGCCTACTGTTTGTATTTATTAGACATTCTTACCTTTGGGCTATATTGTGCTTCTATATTTTCCATTTTATAGATGAACACTCATAACACCCCTATTTTGGGCTACTTTGGTAGTGAAGGATGAATATAAGTATAACTAGTGCCTATAAGAGATCAAAGAAGACTTAACAGTTTTACCTTTGATCAAACTGAAATTCTATAAAAGCATTCTGTTGAGAGGTTAAGAAGACCTAATTAGAGTGTGTTTAAAGCCCTGCTAGAAAATGCCAGCCTTTGTTTTTTCCGACTTATAAATTTGAGGAAAAAAATAGTTAACATCATTTTACCTTTTCAGATGCCTGCATGTATTTGGGATAAATCATTTCATTTAGGTCTCTATCAGGAACAAAATCTCAAATGGAAATTGGGTGATGAAATAAAATCTTACTTCACTGAATTTTAGCTTTTTTTTTACAAACGTTTTTCTTTATAGGAAGATCACATGCTGTTATTCCTTTGCTTTTTAAGACCCATGGTACTGTTTAGTGGCTCTTAGACTGAGTCCTTCAGATTTAAAAAGTCAAACATAGGAAATCCACAATCTTCTCTTAGTGCTTATTATATTACATCACAAACATTTTATTAGTTTGCTTCATCCAAGCACAGAATAATTTTGCTGTTGCTCATTTAGTTTTAAAATCTAGGATATTAATGGCTAGACTTCTACTTAAAATAACATGCATTTGATTAAGACAAATTGTCTGATTTTTGTGGCTGTAATGTTCTGTGCAGTACACTACTGCACAGCGGGGAGGTAATAATCTGGCTTGCTTTGTTCAGGTTTCAGAAGAAAGGAGTTCCGTGGCAAGTTGGCTATAGCAATCACTGCCAACTTTATTAATAGAAACACGACTGCAGAGGCGAAGGTAGAAGAAATTAGTGGTGTTGCTTTCATCTTTAACCAGAAATTCTTTCAGGATCTCAAAGAAGAAACAGGTGGGTGCCTACTCCCTTTTTTGGTGTTGCAGACATTATTACAAAGAACTTAAGTGAGGAAGATATTGGGTTGCTAACTGTCCAGGAATGGGCCAGTTTTAAAATGAATTCCCTTTTGTATGAAAGTCACAGTTGGGTGCCTTTTATCATAAGGTGTTTTACTGGCAAACATCATTGTTATGCACAACCCTTTCTTGATGGGAGAGAATGTCTAGAAAATTTATCAGATTCAGGAATTTGCCTGTTATTTTCAATTTCTTAAGCATGCATTAAGAGGAGGATTTAGGAGTTTTGCACAGTGTAACCCACAATGTCTTTCACAGATAGGGTTCCCAATGTACAGAATTTCTCTCTTCCATTGCCTGATCCCTAATCCTGAGTTAATGAAACCACAGAGCAAGCATATCATTCACAGTAGCACAGAAGATGTATAACTGGAATTGTGAGGAAATTAGATTTGTTTCATTGTGTGGTCATTTTAATCATAAACCATTATGTAACTCACCAGACCTTTAATATGAGGTCACATTACATACTTTTAATGCCGTGCTATTATTACATGGGATTATAATATACAAGTATAGATTTTTCCAAATGTATTTTTGTACATCATGATTTGCATATGATTGAGTGTAGTAAAATACAGTGAGAGCATGTTTAAACTAAAGAAACAGCATAAATGAGGTCAAACCAAGGTAATCGTGTGAATATACTGTGAATATATCTTAATTGTGATAAACCTTTTGATAAAATAAGTAGCAAACGGTAATTTCTAGAAGCACACCTATTACTGGATTTATTGCAAGGTTAATGCCAGAGTATATAATATAAAAGAATTTGAATACAAAAACTTAAGATTGCTAGGCTTTTAGCTTTTATCAGGATGGCTTAATTTCCAGAGCTTTTTCACTTTTTTTCTTGTTTTCATTGTTGTACAATTTTGTCACCAGGCTATTTCAAAGAGATACTTTCAATCTAGTAGTCAGATCTGTGAAAATAGTCAATTTGGGAATACATTATACACTTGTATCATGACAACAATTCTGTACCCATAATGTAGCTGCACCAAGGAAATAAATCATTGCAAATAATTACATTATCTCTGTTGTGGACAGTGCTCTCAAATTATTTGTATAGTGAAGTAATTTATCTTTTCACTTCTGTTTTCAGGAGTAGACCTGGAGAACATTGTGTACTATAAGGATGACACTCATTATTTTGTCATGACTGCTAAGAAGCAAAGTCTTCTGGACAAAGAAGTTATCATTCATGTAAGGAGCTTATTCCAAGACTGCAGCACTGTGTTAGATTTATGTTGCATATTCCTTTTGAGTTCAACTCAAAAGTTTGAGTTTCACTTTGAATATAAAGTTATCACACCTATGGAACTTTCACAGATTCTCTTAAATCATACATCTTTGCTAAATCAATCACTGATGCAAGTAGATAAAAAAAACCCAGAAGGGTTACAAGAACTCCATTCAGGCCATTTGGCTCTTGATTTCAAGGAGCTGACTGATCCCTAATTCATCTTCTTCATGGTTCCTAGGAGATACATTGGTGGACAGTTTGCTCCAGACAGGCCTACTATTTGTCTACAGAAGATTTATTTGAAAAGTGCAATTACCTTCATGCTCCTTTGCTCACTATTAGAGAAATTTGGTTCCTTTATGCCTGTCTGTGTATATAGTACAGTATAGTATGTGACATTCCTTTCGAGACCGCAATCTCAAGGTTATAATAAGGAGTCCATAACTGATTGCAGCTCATAGGGAACCTGCATTTTACTTGAGCAAATTGCATGACATGTCTTAATGTTTTTAGAAGCTTCTGCCTTCAGTTTATGTGACATAGGGGAGCTATAGTGACATACAGTACTGTAGTTGACACTATGCAATGCAGAAATCCTCCATCGGTGAGGTGCAACCCATGGACACCAGCTGCCTTGGTTTCTCACATAGTTCCCCACATATTTCCCCACTGCACGGCAAGGAAAACGATGAAGCATTAAAGACTTTTCAGCCTTTTTTCAATCACAAAAAGGAAAAAGAGGATATATTAATCCTGCAACTTTGACAAGATAAGGTGACTTTTGATTGAAATGAAAAATAATTTAAAGTGGTTTCTGGTTAGTATTACAACTCCATTAAATGTGACGTGTTTGCTTAATTTTTCCTCCCTTAGTTTGCAGATTAACCAGCCTTTTAAAATACTTTTGCCTATGACGGGCTTGAAGAAGGTGCTGACTTTTAGTTATAGATACTATAATATAAAATCCACTGATGGTATGCACAAGCAAGCAGAGGGAGGAGAATGATAAGACACCAGATTAGAGAATGCTGCTCGGTACAGAAGAGTGCGTCTCTGGCAACATACCAGTTTGACAAGTACTGTCTGGAAACTGTAAACGTCCAAACAAAGATATAAAAACAGGGTCATAAACATCGCCTGAGGGGATCATATTACAGACAAGCACTACAAGTCTTAATATGTTTCCACAGCAGTTTACTTCACACAGTACTGACACAACTATAACAAGACTCATTGCATTTTAATTTTAAAGAATGTGGTAGAATAATTAATCTTTTTTTTCTGGTTTAATGCACTCTATTTTTTAGGGAAATGTTTTTAGATCTTGTTCTGGAAGTATAGTTTTTGTTTTTCTAACTTATTTCATTGGGGAATTGTACATACTGAAATAATTTTGAGAAACAGGGGTTCAAACTTTTCTAAGCTACAGACTATCAGCATTTGTAAGAGCTGTATAAGCTGTGAGAAACTTTTAACTTTTTTTCAACTCTGTAATATAACCTTCATAAGTAACTGTTAATTGTATTTTTTTCTTAATAGTGTGCGTTCCTATTAAAGTACTATAAAAGAATTTTTTTTCATTAATTTGCTTACTATATTTTGCTTTTTAGTAGTTTGACTGTTGGTTTAGCGCCTAATAAATTCATGTTTAATAATAATATACTACTGAACCACAATGTATACAATACAATGTGTATATATTACAGTACTTAAAGACCAACATTCAGTAAATTCCAAGCTCTGAACTTAGTGCCATAGATCTTGATTAAAGATTAAAGATTCAGAAGCTTTAAATAAAGAAGCAGCCTCCTCAATCCTGGTTACCTTGGTTACCATCCATTAGTGACTAGTGTATTTTTAGTTGCTTTTTTCATGTGCTTTTTTCCTCCCTTAATCAGGACTACATTGACACGGAGAAGCTTCTCAGCAGCGACAATGTGAACCAAGAGGCCCTGCTCTCCTACGCTCGTGAAGCAGCCGACTTTGGTACAAACTATCAGCTGCCATCCCTTGACTATGCAATAAATCACTATGGCCAACCTGATGTGGCCATGTTTGACTTCACCTGCATGTATGCCTCTGAGAACGCAGCCCTGGTCAGGGAAAGGTTTGGGCATCAGCTGCTGGTCGCTCTTGTCGGGGACAGTTTGCTGGAGGTGAGCAGGGCACCTTTTCATTTCCTTTTGACTGCAAAAGTACCTTTCACATCTATTTTTTTAAGTTGGTGTGTAGTTATTTGAGCACCCCAGAGGCTTGAAAGACAATGATACAGTATATACTGTATTGGCTTGTTTCCTCTGTAACTGTATGGATTCCAGTGTAGCTCTCTGTAGAAAAATCTGGATTAGTAAATCAGATTTTGATCATTTTGGTAAAGATAAGTAAATGTCATTTCAGCTTTCTGTGCATTATTGGATTTCTAGTGTGATCTAAAACGAGGCATAAATTTAATTTTCACCAGATGCAAATAGTGCATTTAAATGCATATTGCACACAGTGTAGTATGCCCATCACAGGGCTATAGGTACAGTAGTCATATAAAAGCTATGTTCATGCTTCAGATCTGCTGCTGCTTATTGAAAAATGTAGGTGGCTCCTCTTTTTTCTTTCTTTGGCTTTACCCTTGTGTTGAGATCAGATTTCAGTACTACAGAAACTTTTCCCACATTTCTTGGCTCTGGTTTGCAAAAACAAATTGTAATACCTTTTATCTTTTTACTAATTTATGTCCTTGAGAGTTGCATTTACTCCCTTTGAGTTCAAAGGCTCTGCTGAGCACCTGGAAAGCTGTGTATTGCAATGTCTCTGCAGCCCTTCTGGCCTATGGGAACTGGCTGTGCCCGTGGTTTCTTGGCTGCCTTTGACACAGCATGGATGGTGAAGAGCTGGGCAGAGGGTAAAGCCCCACTGGAGATGCTGGCCGAGAGGTAGCTGTGGAAACGTCTCTTTGATTCTGTCGAATTGCTGGTCTCAGTTCTTTTTTTGCCGTGGTCAGGGCCTCAGGAGTTAGGTTAACACTCTTGTGCCCATCTTTCTAAAGAATGCAGGTTTCAAGCACTTGAGAAGTTTCATAGAGATTGGCAATGGTGACCCATACAGGTCTGCCTGTAAGCACCAATAACTACAACAATCCTGGCATGCTGATTCATAATTGCAATATGAATACAGCTGAAAATTAAAGATGCAGATTTAGAAATTGTAATTTCTATTAAATGTATGTGTTATGTTGCTTTTGTGTGCAGATAGAAACCAAAAGAGAATCCCATCTTTTAAGAAATTTTCTAACTTGTATATTCTTCCATGTAAATACAAAGACTTTTGATCTTGATAAAGGAATCTTGTTTTAAAAAATATTCTAGGGGGACAAGCATGTCCCTCACATTAAGGCAACAGAAAGATTAGAATAGTTTGCATTCATGAATCGAAACTCTTATCTATTTTCAGAGAAAGTGTTTATAGACTGCTGCCCCAGACAACCCCAGAAAACATCACCAAAAATTTTGAGCAGTACACCATCGATCCAGCAACTCGATACCCAAACCTCAATTCTAACTGTGTGAGGCCACTCCAGGTCAGTCTTCTTTTAAAAAAATGATTTTACAATAAATGATCAACTCTGGAACCCTCACCACAGCTGTGTGGGCTTCTGTTGACCAGGGTATCCTTGGCTGGCCAAGACAAGTTGACTGGTGTTTACCTGGTGCCAGTGAGCCTGCAGTGTTGTCAGTGAGAGAACTTCTCTATTCCACATGGCACTACCTAGCTCCTACCTAGCTCCCCTGAAATCCAGTCTTGCAAAATATAGCTCAGTAGCTGTGTGTAAGTGTGTGTACAGCCCATGTACTCCCTATTCTGCTGGTAATTGAAGGTCAAGATCAATCATAGTCTCATAGTACTAATGCCACTAATCATAGTACTATCACATGTAAGGCCATACAGACAATTGTTAGAACCACACTAGAGGATCACGTACAGTATATGGAAATTGTGTCCATGGGAATAGTCAACATGGATTTAGAAAAGGTAGGTCTCACCTGACCTAATTGTATGAGGTTTTTGAACAATGGGTATACACAGGGCATATTATATGGTGTATTTAGATATTTAGATGGCTTTAAATAAATTTCCTTATAAAAGATTAATTCTCCAATTTCAGTTGCATTCAGTCAAATGTGTGTATTTAGATTGAGGGTATAGGTGAGGCATAAATGCTCAAATTAGAATGCAATGAATTGGCAGACACGGGGATCTAAACTGAGAGCACTGCTCTTCCTAATTTTAATCAATAAAGATTCTACTATTTCAGATAATACCAAAAAACAGGATTACCTAATGCTATAGAAGCAACCAATGAAATTTAAAAACATTTAGCTAAAATCAAAGACTGGGCAACTACCTTGGGGATGATATTTAATGTAGACAAGGGCAGTACTTCAGTCAATAAGTGGCTGTATTGTCTCCTCTCATTTGTAACCAATCTTATGTGAACTGCCGAAAGCTTTAAAGAACCATGGCAAAGTTTTAATTCATTTTTAACTTGTTAATTAAAAGTTAGAGCTGTGAATGTAAATTGGGTATTAAGTGCAAATCCATTTTACATATTCTGCTAGGCTCTGATTTTTGTTGATTGCAGTGTGCTGACTACATCGATCAGCATTGCATATTTACTCTCTAATTCATAGGTACGCCATCTCTACATCACTGGTGAGCTACAACCCTGTACCCTTGAAAGAGCAGCTTCAGTGAGAAGAACTGTTAATCTTTCTCGACGTGGTAAGTCCGCCAGTTATTTGATGAACTCAAGTGTCAGGACAGCAGAATCTTTCTCGCCTTAAAAACATTGCTAATAAGTCAACTGTGATGAGATTCTGTGGTCAGTTGAAATTATACTGTATAGGATGATGTAATGCAGTTGGGCTGCTCTTTGGTGCAGTGGTTAGCATTGCTGTCTCATAGCGCTGGGGCCCTGGTAGACATCTGCTACCCGACTCGAGCCTGACGGGGCCCGACAAAGTACCCGGTTTCGGGCCTACCTAGCTAACTGTTCGCAGTGGATGAAATAAAACAAAAACTCACAAAGGGAGAACTACTCAAAATGCCAAATGAGTCAGGGACGGCTTCGTTATGGAACCATTATGACCTAAACACCAGTTTTTCTCAGCGCACGGAGGAAAAGAGAGTGACCGATTTCGGGTTCTGGTTGGGTTCGGTTTTCAAATTTGGCAGTACCATTCGGGTTTGGTCAGGTCGAGTCTCAAGGTCTCGGGTACAGGCCGGGTCTGGGTTTCAATGTCATGCCTGTGCAGACCTCTAGGCCCTGAGTCCAGTTCTCCTTGGATTCTCATGTGTTTCATCTGGGTTCTCCAGTTTACTCATGTCCAAAGACATGCTGGTAGGTTGTCTTCTGGGAAAATCGGTGCTCGTGTGAGTCAGTGTGTTTGTGTCTGTGTCTGCCCTGCGATGGACTGGTGCCCCATGCGGGGTGTATCCTGTCTTGCACCCGTTGCTTGCCAGGATAGGCTCTGGCTCCAGCTCCCCCATGACCCTGTAATGCATAAAGCAGTTAGAAAATGGATGGATGGACTTAATACAATTTATTTTTGGAGTGTGAAGTTGAAATGATGATGAGTTTTCTTTTATTTGTCCTGGCATCAGAGTGTATGTAATATAAGCCTCAGCGATTAAGACAGTTTCTCTTTTAGTCTGGTGGATAATGCATTTGCAACCATGGGTGACCAGTTCAGTCCTCCTACTTTTCAAATATATAAAGACTTTTATACTTTCATCTTTGTGGTTAGTTGTTAACCTGTTAGTCATCGGTTTTCATTTTGCAATTCAGTGTTTATTTCTGTACTGGGAACAAAGTACAGTCTGAAGTTTGTTTTTCTAAGGGGATTAATGAGGTTTGTGGAATTTGTTTTTTTTAGGTTTTTGTCTTCTCGTCAGCAGTGAGTACATCATAATTCCAGAAGAGAGGCATATCTTAAATGGATATGTCAGTCTTGAAAGAAGTTAAAAGAGCCTTGAATTTCATGTAATTAATTTAAAAAGCTATACATGCACAAAATATTTAAAATAGCTGGCCAGACTGCAAGATACTGTAACTAAGCAACATAAAAAGCAAAGCACAAATCTGGAAGGACTAACTAATGAATTCTGGTCTTTTGATTAATGGATTATAATAGACTGGGAGTTAGAAAGACTTTCATCTGTTTTGAGGAGTTCAGTGTGCAGCCTCATTCTTCAGGTTTTTTCAAAACTTTTTCTCCAACATGTTGGTCCTTTCCATCTTTCTCCCAGATCTCATCAGTAAAACAATAAAAATAGGCAAAAGAACCAAATTTTGCATGCTCATCACAAATAATAAACTGTACTGGGTAAAATAAATGTTAACATAAGTGACTAAGCTTTTGTCCTCAACTGCACAGTATGCTACACTATGAGTGAGTAACCAGATCTGCCTGTTATTATGTGGTTATATTAAGAATATTTAGTTCTGTTTTAGTAGTGGATGAGCTGATGCTTCATGTATTGAGGGCATCTGTACTCTCCTTTTGTGATAAGCTGGAGAGGTTTGCAATGCAACTTTGGTGAAGTAGGAGTCAGGCTTTCAAGATGACGCATTTTCATTCCTGGTTTGGAAATGATGCAAGCAGAGTGCTCCTAATCATATCTTCTTGTGATGTCTTCTGTTGCAGAATCTGAAATCCGACCCAACCGGCTTTTGACATGGTGTCAGAAGCAGACAGAGGGCTACAGGAACGTGAATGTCTCTGACCTCACCACTTCTTGGAAGAGTGGCCTGGCACTGTGTGCCCTAATTCATAGCTTCCGAGCTGACCTTGTGTAAGTTGCTGGGACGCCTTTAAGACCATTTTATACTGCTGTAGGTGTAATATGCAGAGCTACATTTACTATATTTACAGTGCCCTCCATAATTACTGGGACAGTGAAGTCAAAATTGCAGGTTTTTTTTCTGTACTCACGCATTTTGGTTTGAGATAAAAAGATGCACATGAGACAAAAGTACAGAATGTCACCTTTTATTTCTGGGTATTTCTGCATGTATGCTTTAACATTTTAGAATAATTCCACTTTTTCTGTTCCACCTCCCCAATTTAGTTGAACATAAGTATTGGGAAAAATTAAATTAAAGTAGTATGCAATTTAGTATTTGGTTACAAATCCTTTGCACACAATAACTGCATCACGCCTGCGACCCATTGAAATCATCAAAGTCTTGGTTTGTTCTTTTGAAGTGCTGTGCCAAGCTTTTGCTACAGCCATTTTCAGTTGCTATTTGTTCTGGGGGGGTTTCAGTAGATTGTGATACCTCTGTTCTATTTAGGTTGTTAGTGATTGCAGTGACAACTGTTTTAGAGTTCTTCTTCACAGCTCAGATAATTTTTCTATCATCAACTGCAATTGTTTTCTTCAGCCGACTTAGTTGTTGCTGTTTGCTAAGTACACCAGTGGTTTCTTTCTTTTCCAAGATATTTCAAATTGTGGATTTTACTATGCCCAGATTCTCTGCTATGGTTCTGATTGTCTTCATGTTGGT